>NC_084611.1:84459115-84639115 GCF_033978795.1 Nerophis ophidion
TTTTGCAGTATATCCTTAAAAACAGCATTAGTACCTCTGTCGTATAGAAGATATTGGACCTGCATTTTGTAGTAGATCCTTAGAAACAGCATACTACCCCTGTCGTATAGAAGATCTTGGACCTGCATTTTGCAGTAGATCCCTAAAAACAGCATTAGTACCCCTGTCGTATAGAAGATATTGGACCTGCATTTTGCAGTAGATCCTTAAAAATAGCATTAGTACCTCTGTCGCATAGAAGATGTTGGACCTGCATTTTGCAGTAGATCCTTAAAAACAGCATTAGTACCTCTGTCGCATAAAATATCTTGGACCCGCATTTTGCAATGGATCCTTAACAGCATTAGTACCTCTGTCGTATAGAAGATCTTGACCTGCATTTTGCTGTAGATCCTTAAAAACAGCATAGCTCTCCTGTCGTATGGAGGATCCTTAACCTGTGTTTTGCAGTAAATCCTTAAAAACAGCACAGTACTCCTTTCGTATGGAGGATCTTTGATTGAAGTAAATCCTTAAAAACAGCATAACACTCCTGTTGTATAAAATATCTTTAACCTGTGTTTTGCAGTAGATCTTTAAAAACAGCATAGTAATCCTTTCGTATAGAAGATCTTGGACCTGCATTTTTGCAGTAGATCCTTAAAACTAGCATAATACTCCTGTTGTATAGAAGATCTTTAACCTATTTTTTGTAGTAGATATTTAAAAACTGCATAATACTCCTGTTGTATAGGGGATCTTGGGCCTGTGTTTTTGCAGTCCATCCACCCATCCATTTTTCCTTAAAACAGTGTAGCACTCCTGTCAAATAGAGGATCTTTAACCTGCGTTTTTTCGGTAGATCCTTAAAAATAGCATAACACTCCTGTTGTACAGAAGATCTTTAACCTGCGTTTTGCAGTAGATCCTTAAAAACAGCATAGTAAAATCTGTCGTATAGAAGATCTTGGACCTGCATTTTGCAGTTGATTCTTAAAAAATAGTATAATACTCCTGTTGTATAGAAGATCTTTAACCTGCGTTTTGCAGTAGATATTTAAAAACAGCATAGTACTCCTGTCGTATAGACAATCTTGGACCTGCGTTTTTGCAGTAGATCCTTAAAAACAGCATAGTAATCATGTCGTATAGAGGATCTTGGACCTGTGTTTTTGCAGCAGATCCTTAAAAACAGCACAGTACTCCGGTCGTATAGAGGATCTTTGACCTGCGTTTTTGCAGTAGATCCTTAAACACAGCATAATACTCCTGTTGTAAAGAGGATATTTAACCTTTTTTTGCAGTAGATCTTTAAAAACAGCATAATACTCCTGTCGTATAGGGGATCTTGGACCTGTGTTTTTGCAGTCCATCCACCTATCCATTTGTCCTTAAAACAGTATAGTACTCCTGTCATATAGAGGATCTTTGACCTGCTTTTTGCAGGAGATCCTTAAAAACAGCATAGTACTCCTGTTGTATTGAGGATCTTTAACCTGAGTTTTGCAGTAGATCCTTAAAAACAGCATAGTACTCTTGTCTTATAGAGCAGTGGTTCTCAACCCTTTTACAGTGATGTACCCCCCTGTGAAATTTTTTTAAATTCAAGTACCCCCTAATAAGAGCAAAGTATTTTTTGTTGAAAAAAAGAGATAAAGAAGTAAAATACAGCACTATGTCATCAGTTTCTGATTTATTAAATTGTATAATACTGCAAAATATTGCTCATTTGTAGTGTGGTCTTTCTTGAACTATTTTAAAAATAAGATTTAAAAATAACTAAAAACTTGTTAAGAAATAAACATGTGATTCAATTATAAATAAAGATTCCTACACATATAAGTAATCATCAACTTAAAGCGCCCTCTTTGGGGATTGTAATAGAGATCCATCTGGATTCATGAACTGAATTATAAACATTTCTTAACAAAAAAATAATTCTTTCGCATCAATTTTTTGGAACATGTCCACAAAAAATTTAGCTGTCAACACTAAATATTTCATTGTTGCATTTCTTTTCACAGTTTACGAACTTGCATTCATATTTTGTGGAAGTATTATTCAATAAATATATTATTTATAAAGCATTTTTGAATTGTTGCTCTTTTTAGAATATTTAAAAAAAAATCTCACGTACCCCTTGGCATACCTTCAAGTACCCCCAGGGGTACGCGTACCCCCATTGGAGAACCACTGATATAGAGGATCTTTGACCTGCATTTTTGCAGTAGATCCTTAAAAACAGCATAACACGCCTGTTGTGTGGAGGATCTTGGACCTGCGTTTTTGCAGTAGATCCTTAAAAACGGCATCACACTCCTGTTGTATGGAGGATCTTTAACCTGCGTTTTTGCAGGAGATCCTTAAAAACAGCGGTGAGCTCCGTTCATATAGTGGATCTTTGAATAGCGTTTTTGCAATAGGTACATTATTTAAACACAGCAGAGCACTCCTGTCATATAGAGGATCTCTGAGTAGTGGTTTTGCAGTAGATCCCTAACACTCCTGGTTGAATGGTCCTGACATACAGCTATGTAACTGTTACAGATGAAGAAGCGAGGTCTGGCGGCGTCGGACGCCACCTACACGGCTCTCTTCAACGCCTGCGCGGAGTCGCCCTACAAGAAGACTGGCCTCCAGCAGGCGCTTAATTTGGAGCAGGAGCTGCGCCGCAAGAACCAAGCCCTGAGCACCATCACGTACCACGCCCTACTCAAGACGCACGCCGTCTGCAACCACCTGCAGGCCTGCTTGCACACGCTGAGGGTGAGACGTGTGTGTATTAAGGGTGTATTGGAACACAAAAATTTTGGTTCGGTACGTACCTTGGTTTAGAGGTCACGGTTCGGTTCATTTTCGGTACAGTAAGAAAACAACAAAATATACATTTGTTGGTTATTTATTTACCAAAGTTGTTAACAATGGCTTTATCCTTTTAACATTGGGAACCCTAATAATTCTGCCCACTTTAATCCACATTAAACTGCCTCAAGTTGTTGCTTTGATTTAAAAAAAAAAAGACAAAACTTTTCTTCTACATATAAAAAGTGCAACATTAAACAGTTTCAGGTCAACTCATCATGCTTAATTTATCACAGCATTTGGGAAGCCTGTAGTGGATTTTTCTTATGTAAATATTATATTTTTGTCAACATGTGATAGCAGGGACCCTGCCATTCAAAACTAGGCTGCTACATTACTAATGATTAATGTAATTATTGCTGAAAAAATAGTACAATTGCAATAGGAGAGACTATTCATCCCTGAACACCATGGAGTTCAAGTGCAATAACAGACAGACAGGGCTTTGCTGCCCCTAACACACGCACGCACACACACACACAGCAAAATGAGCTAACGTTGCGCTAAAATCTAATTAGCCTTCACCTCAAGCCAGAACTGCGAGTGAGCTGAGCTGAAGTTTAAGTTTCTAGAAGGTCAACGGGCTCATAGTAATGTTAGTAGTAGTTGTGATGGGAGGTGTTTTTTCATATTTTGGGGAGAGTACGCTGTCCGTTGCTCACCTGCTAAACACATATCTGCTCAACGCTGAAGCATTGACTACATGTGCTCTGGATACGCACTGCTGATTGGCTGTTACATCGCTCTTTAGAGGTCACGGTTCGGTTCATTTTCGGTACAGTAAGAAAACCACAAAATATAAATTTTTTGGTTATCTATTTACCAAATTTGTAAACAATGGCTTTATTCATTTTAACATTGGGAACACTATAATAATTTTGCCCACGTTAATCCACATTAAACTGCCTCAAGTTGTTGCTTTGATTAAAAAAAAATGACAAAACTTTTCTTCTACATATAAAAAGTGCAACACTAAACAGTTTCAAGTCAACTCATCATGCTTAATTTATCACGGCATTTGGGAAGCCTGTAGTGGATTTTTTTAATGTAAATATTATATTTTTGTCAACATATGATAGCAGGGACCCTGCCATTCAAAACTAGGCTGCCACATTACTAATGATTCATGTAACTATTGCTGAAAAAATGGTACAATTGCAATAGGAGAGACTATTCATCCCTGAACACCATGGAGTTCAAGTGCAATAACAGACAGACAGGGCTTTGCTGCCCCTAACACACGCACGCACACACACACACAGCAAAATGAGCTAACGTTGCGCTAAAATCTAATTAGCCTTCACCTCAAGCCAGAACTTCGAGCGAGCTGAGCTGCAGTTTAAGTTTCTAGAACGTCAACGGGCTCATAGTGATTTGGGGAGAGTACGCTGTCTTATGCTCACCTGCTCAACACATATCTGCTCGACGCTGAAGCATTGACTACATGCGCTCTGAATACGCACTGCTGATTGGCTGTTATCGCTTTGTATGTAACCAATCAGATGGTTGTGTGGGTGGGAGGCAGAAGAAGCAAAGCAGCTTGTTAAGACTTTAGCTTAGAAACTTGTTCGGTACACCCCCGTACTGAAACGGTTCAATACAAATACACGTACCGTTACACCCCGTGTGTGTATGTGTGTGCGTGTGCGTGTGTGTGTATGTTTGTGTGTGTGGGAAAATGTGGCGTTCTTCCTGTCTGTGCCGACTCGTGTGTGACATTGTGTGCGCTCCCAGGAGATGCTGCAGAACGGCCACGCCGTCACGCCGCAGACCTTTCACTACTTGCTGATGGGATGCTTAAAGGACAAGGACTTGGGCTTCAGACTCGCTTTGCAGGTCTGTACCTCCTCGAAAGTTGGAAATATAATTCATCTGTTCCACAGTCAAACTGCAAACCCTCTTTTTGTTATTAGTAATCAATATCAGTAGAAAAAGGTGTAGCAATATTAATAGTCATTTGATAATTCATATCAGATATTCTGGCAAAAATCAGCAGTCCTGTACAAAAAAGTAATTGTTTGAAATATTCGTTACTAATAAAAAGTACTAGTATATAATAAAAACCTACTCAGTGGCCTAGTGGTTATAGTGTCTGCCCTGAGATCGGTAGGTTGTGAGTTCAAACCCCGGCCGAGTCATACCAAAGACTATAAAAATGGGACCCATTACCTCCCTGCTTGGCACTCAGCATCAAGGGTTGGAATTGGGGGTTAAATAATTCCCGGGCATGGCACCGCTGCTGCCCACTGCTCCCCTCACCTCCCAAGGGGTGAACAAGGGGATGGGACAAATGCAGAGGACAAATTTCACCACACCTAGTGTGTGTGTGACAATCATTGGTACTTTAACTTTAGTTTTTTTCCAGGTTTGGCGGCAGATGCTCAAGTCCGGGATCGTTCCGGACTCCAACAACTACACCCTGCTCTTGAGGACTGCCAGAGATTGCGGGATGGGCGACGTTGCGCTGGCCTCCAGCCTCCTGCTTGGACCACATGTGCAAAAACCAAAGTCCGGCAAAGCTCAGGTTGATGTGGACCTCCTGGAGCGGGAGCTGTTCGTCTCGGCCGATGTCCAGGGCAGCGGCGAGCACTCCCACCACACACAGAACTCTTTGGTGCCGTCCAGGCCTGACGGAACAGAGCTGCTGCCGGTTGGCTCCGCCCCTAACCTGCTGGACCTCCTGGAGGGGACGGGGCACGGCTCCATCTCCTTCGGCAGTGTGGAGGGACCCTCCGATAGACTCGCTCTGCTTGGCGGAGGCGAAGGTTTCCTGGACAAGATGGCGGCAAACGGGCTCAAGCCGGACATTCGGACGTTGACGCTGCTAGCGGACACAATGGAGCCCGGCGTCCGGTCTTTGGAGGTACTCTTAAAAGTCGCCAAGCAGCATCACGTCAAGCTGGACGCCGCATTTTACAACTCGGCCATTCGTAGGACGGCCAGAGCTGCAGACCTGGATGAAGCTAAGGTACACGCATGCACGCACCAACACACACACACACACACACACACACACTGGTTGTCATTTAAAAAGGTTTCCCTATAGGTAACCTGTTTTTTTGTCCCCATACCGTCAGAGGTCCCCTAAAGGTGACTGTTTAAACAGAGACATGTCCTCATTAAGTAAGCATTGCTAGAAAACACACATATATATATATATATATATATATATATATATATATATATATATATATATATATATATATATATATTAGGGGTGTAACGGTACACAAAATTGGTTTAGAGGTAATGTTTCGGTTCATTTTTGGTACAGTAGGATAACAACAAAATATAATTTTTTTGGGTTATTTATTTACCAAATTTGTAAACAATGGCTTTATCCTTTTAACATTGGGAACACTATAATTCTGCCCACGTTAATCCACATTAAACTGCCTCAAGTTTTTGCTTTGATTAAATAAAATGACAAAACCTTTCTTCTACATATAAAAAGTGCAACATTAAACAGTTTCAAGTCAACTCATCATACTTAATTTATTTTAGCATTTGGGAAGCTTGTAGTTGACTTTTATAATGTAAATGTTATATTTTTGTCAACATGTGATAGCAGGGACCCTGCCATTCAAAACTAGGCTGCTACATTACTAATGATTAATGTAACTATAGCTGAAAAAATAGTACAACAGCAATAGGAGAGACTATTCATCCCTGAACACCGTGGAGTTAAACTGAAATAACAAGACTGACAGGGCTTTGCTGCCCCTAACACACACACACACACACACACACACACACACACACGCACGCACAGCAAAATGAGCTAACGTTACGCTAAAAGCTAGCTAGCCTTCACCTCAAGCCAGAACTGCGAGTGAGCTGAGCTGAACGTTAAGTTTCTAAAAGGTCAACGGGCTCATAGTGATGTTAGTAGTAGTTGTGATGGGAGGTGTTTTTTTCATAATTTGGGGAGAGTACGCTGTCCGCTGCTCACCTGCTAAACACATATCTGCTCGAAGCTGAACCATTGACTACATGTGCTCTGGATACGCACTGCTGATTGGCTGTTACATCGCTCTGAATACGCAATGCTGATTGGCTTTGTATGTAACCAATTAGATGGTTGTGTGGGTGGGACAATGCTGAGACAGAGGCAGAAAGCAGAGCAGCTTGTTAAGACTTTAGATTACAAACTCGTTCGGTACACCCCCGTACCGAACCGAAACCCCCGTACCGAAATGGTTCAATACAAACACACGTACCGTTACACCCCCTAATATACATACATACACACACACACACACACACACACATTCTTGTATGTCTTACCTTCTTTATACCTCAAACTACCATTTTAGGACCACCCTTTCTAGATGTATAAAGAAGTGTATTTACAATATAAATAATATACACAAACTATGCAATTCCCCATTAAGTAAGCATTGCCAGAACACACACACACGGTTTGTTTGGCTGGGAAAGGGGGGTCAGTGATGTCATAGTCTAAATTGCCGTAAACACTGCCATCTAGTGTACAGAGTTGTAATGACAAGCTGCACACTCGGCATGTAAAAATTATTGCTATTAAGGATAAACCGCTGTAAAATTCAGGACTGTTAGTATTACCCTTCCAAATGCTAATTATCGTAAAACTTATTGATTACTGCACTTCAATGAACTCTCCACATGGTGATACTGCTCATTTCCCAAAAAAGCAGCTAGCATGCTGATCCTTAGCTAGCAGCTAGCGCGCTGATCATTAGCTAGAGCTGGTGCACTGATCCTGCGCTACCAGCTAGCACACTGACCCTTAGGTAGCAGCTAGTGCGTTGAACTCCTGCTAACAGGTAGCGCACTGAACAGTGTGCCGATCCTTAGCTAGCAGCTAAAGCGGCGTTCCCTGGCTACCAGGTAGCGCGCTGTTCCTTAGCTAGCTGCTAGCGTGCCGATCCCTCGCTAGCAGCTCGCGTGCCGATCCATCGCTAGCAGCTCGCGTGCTGATTCTTAGCGAGTAGCTAGTGCTCCAATTGCTAATCAGCAGCTAGTGCGCTGATCCTTAGCTAGTAGCTGGCACACTGAACTTTAGCTAGCAACTGGCGTGCCGATCCGTAGTTAGCAGCTTGCGCACTGATGCTTACATAGCAGCTCGCATGCTGATCCCTATCTTAAAGCTACCATGCAGATTCTTAGCCAGCAGCTAGTACGTTGAACTCTAGCTAGCAGCTAGCGCACTGATCCCTAGCCATCAGCTGGTGCGCTGCCCCTTAGCTACCAGAGAGCGCGCTAATCCTTAGCTAGCAGCTAGCGCGTTGAGGACACTCTAGCTAGCAGCTAGTGCACTGATCCCAGCTCTTTTTTAGTGAACTTATTCAAGTCCTGAATCTTCATATTCAATCAATCAATCAATCAATGTTTACTTATATAGCCCTAAATCACTAGTGTCTCAAAGGGCTGCACAAACCACCACGACATCCTCGGTAGGCCCACATAAGGGCAAGGAAAACTCACACCCAGTGGGACATCGGTGACAATAATGACCCAGTGGGACGTCGGTGACAATGATGACTATGAGAACCTTGGAGAGGAGGAAAGCAATGGATGTCGAGCGGGTCTAACATGATACTGTGAAAGTTCAATCCACAATGGATCCAACACAGTCGCGAGAGTCCAGTCCAAAGCGGATCCAACACAGCAGCGAGAGTCCCGTTCACAGCGGAGCCAGCAGGAAACCATCCCAAGCGGAGGCGGATCAGCAGCGCAGAGATGTCCCCAGCCGATACACAGGCAAGCAGTACATGGCCACCGGATCGGACCGGACCCCCTCCACAAGGGAGAGTGGGACATACACATTTAGCGAGATACTCTACTTCAGGGGTCACCAACGTGGTGCCCGCGGGCACCAGGTCGCCCGTAAGGACCAGATGAGTCGCCCGCTGGCCTGTTCTGAAAATAGCTCAAATAGCAGCACTTACCAGTGAGCTGCCTCTATTTTTAAAATTGTATTTATTTACTAGCAAGCTGGTCTCGTTTTGCTCAACATTTTTAATTCTAAGAGAGACAAAACTCAAATAGATTTTGAAAATCCAAGAAAATATTTTAAAGACTTGGTCTTCACTTGTTTAAATAAATTAATTATTTCTTTGACTTTGCTTCTTATAACTTTCAAAAAGACAATTTTAGAAAAAAATACAACCTTAAAAATGATTTTAAGATTTTTAAACACATATATACCTTTCTACCTTTTAAATTCCTTCCCCTTCTTTCCTGACAATTTAAATCAATGTTCAAGTAAATTTATATTTTTTATTGTAAAGAATAATACATTTTAATTTAATTCTTCATTTTAGCTTCTGTTTTTTTGACGAAGAATATTTGTGAAATATTTCTTCAAACTTATTATGATTAAAATTCAAAAAAAATATTTTAGCAATTCTAGAAAATCTGTAGAATCAAATTTAAATCTTATTTCAAAGTCTTTTCAATTTCTTTTTAAAAAAAATTTCTGCAAAATCTAGAAGAAATAATGATTTGTCTTTGTTACAAATATAGCTTGGTCCAATTTGTTATGTATTCTAACAAAGTGCAGATAGGATTTTAACCTATTTAAAACATGTCATCAAAAGTATATATTTATTGTGAGAAATCATTAAGATGATCAGTGTTTCCACAAAGATAAATATCAGTAATTATTAATAATAGACATAGAGTTAAAGGTAAATTGAGCAAATTGGCTATTTCTGGCAATTTATTTAAATGTGTATCAAACTGGTAGCCCTTCGCATTAATCAGTACCCAAGAAGCAGCTCTTGGTCTCAAAAAGGTTGGTGACCCCTGCTCTACTTTTTGAGCGCACTCTCCAAGGACTGTTTTTTGTTCCCAGTGCCCGCTCGCTGCTAACTGGTCCATGGAGGCCTGCTTGGATTGATTGATTGATTGATTGAAACTTTTATTAGTAGATTGCAAAGGAGGATAATACATTATATGAAACAGTACAGTTTACACAGTTCAGTACATATTCCTTACAATTGACCACTAAATGGCAACACCCAAATACGTTTTTCAACTTGTTTGAGTCAGGGTCCACGTTAATCCATTCACGAATGAGTTGGCACTTAACAAGCAACTGTCTTTCCAGGCCGTGTTGGCTGTGATGCAGCAGCACAACGTGAGTGTGGACGTGCAGACGTTTGGAAGCCTCGCCCTGGCCTGCCGGCGACAGAAAGATGGTCTTCAGCTGCTCCAAGACATGCAGGTAAGCAGTGCTCGGAATAATGGCGTTATTGTTATATACTAGTACTTTCATTAGTAACGAGTAATTTAAAGGCCTACTGACTACTACCGACCACGCAGTCTGATACTTTATATATCAATGATGAAATATTAACATTGCAACACATGCCAATACGGCCGGTTTAGTTTACTAAATTGCAATTTTAAATTTCGCGTGAAAGTATCATGCTAAAACGTTGCGGTATAATGACGCTGTGCGCGTGATGTCGCGCATTGTAGAGGACATTTTGTTCCAGCACCGTTCACAGCTATAAGTTGTC
Organism: Nerophis ophidion; assembly: GCF_033978795.1. NCBI lineage: Eukaryota > Metazoa > Chordata > Actinopteri > Syngnathiformes > Syngnathidae > Nerophis > Nerophis ophidion. Next base: position 84,469,465 of record NC_084611.1, read on the forward strand.
TGTTTTCATCGCATAATTCCACAGTATTATGGACATCTGTGTTGCTGAATCTTTTGCAATTTGTTCAATGAATAATGGAGATGTCAAAGAAGAAAGCTGTAGGTGGGAAGCGGTGTATTGCGGCCGCCTTTAGCAACACAAACACAGCCGGTGTTTTAATTGTTTACATTCGCGAAAGATGACAGTCAAGCTTTACTATGGAACAGAGCGGTCAAGCGAACACGGTTGGATTGGACCACACACACAAAGTACAGTGTATTATGCAGCGATCATTTCAAAAGATCTTGCTTCGAAGAGGGTCCCTTGCGAAGGGCAGAGATGGGCATCGCCACCACCCGTCGACTGGTGCTGAAGAAAGGTGCTGGGCTGACCTTCAGGTTGTACAGGTACGACCATATAATCTCACTAAAACACTAGTAACACAATAAGCAGATAAGTGATTTTCCAAAATTATCCTAATAAATTTGTCTAATAACGTCTGAATCGCTCCCACTGTATAGTCTTTTTTTTTTTTTCTAGTCCTTCACTCTCACTTTCCTCATTCACGAATCTTTCATCCTCGCTCAAATTAATGGGGAAATCGTCGCTTTCTCGGTCTGAATCGCTCTCGCTGCTGGTGGCCGTGATTGTAAACAATGTTCAGATGTGAGGAGCTCCACAACCCGTGACGTCACGCGCACATCGTCTGCTACTTCCGGTACAGGCAAGGCTTTTTTATCAGCACCAAAAGTTGCAAACTTTATCATCCATGTTCTCTACTTCATCCTTTCAGCAAAAATATCGCAATAACGTGAAATTATCAGGTATGACACATAGAATGGACCTGCTATCCCCGTTTAAATAAGAAAATCTCATTTCAGTAGGCCTTTAAACAAATACTTTTTTGTACATTACGTCGTCGTTACCGAGATGCTTAATTTAACGTGGCACGCTACTTTTGATGTGGTCATACGTCAACAAGACAATGTAAGAAGCACAGAAAGTTCAATGCAGGAAGTAACTTTTTATGAATGGTATCAATAACCACACTAACATGGCCTTGGTATCAAATAGAAGGAGGCAACATCACACAGCAAACAATAAGCACGACGACGACGACTACTACTATGTGTGGATAATGAACCACAAATCGGAGATTGAAGTTACAAGCTTTCAATCCAAACAATGCTCTGTTTGTGGAGAAGGAGACTATAGCCGTTGAAGAACATTCAATGTCTTTATCAACTAGCGCTAACACAAACCAGTGAAACTATTCAACAGAGCTGCGCTATTGCTGCTCTGGCTGGCTCTCTCGCTGACGTCACACATTACTAAGCAACAGGCACCGCCTTTTAAAGGCACACACACACACACACTCTGCTTTCATGAAACGTCTCCCAACTGCATATGCCAAACGATTACTTTCTTAGTAACTAATTACGAATTACCTTTTTGTCAAAATAACAAGTGTATATAATTAATTACTTTTTAAAAGTCATTTTCCAAACACTGGAGAGGGAGAATGTGCCGTGTATTACACATGTTGGAGCCTTCCAATATTATTTATTTATTAATTATTTTGACAATGAAATCAAATAAGGCCAATGATTACGTTGATGAATTATTGGATGTTTTAGATGAATTATGATTGAGTGATTGTTTTCAGCTGCTCACACTCCAGATGAGCCACTTTCTCCTCCTATGATTAAGAAGACAGGACAGCTGGGGACTCCTTTTGTCTGTCCATCATGTTGAAGGAGTGAGGAGTGAAACAGTTGATTTACCGCTAAACAAGTTGTTTTGATTATGTTGACGTCAACTACGGAGAATATTATTTGTCTGTGAAAATAAATTATAATCATTTTGAATCTAGAAATATCTACGCGAGTGCTTTTTAAGGAATTTACTGAGTCATAAACCTCCTCCTCAGGACTACTCTGCTATTTTTATTTTTATTTTTTCGAACCTTTTTTGAATGCAAGAGTAGCCGTAACAACACATGACTTGGATAGCGTATCGGTTCCGATCATCCATGAGTGAGATCAACCGATACAAATCACACCTATTAACTGTAAAAGTTTCGATTTATTTATGGTGTCTACTGTTGGCAGTTTGAAACTGTCAGCCCAATATTAAAACTGGTTCCTTATTCTCTTGTGTCACAAGGGCGGCATAGCTCGGTTGGTAGAGCGGCCGTGCTAGCAACTTGAGGGTTGCAGCTTCGATTCCCGCTTCCGCCATCCTAGTCACTGCTGTTTTGTCCTTGGGCAAGACACTTTACCCACCTGCTCCCAGTGCCACCCACACTGGTTTAAATGTAACTTAGATATTGGGTTTCAGTATGTAAAGTGCTTTGAGTCACTAGAGAAAAGCGCTATATAAATATAATTCACTTCACTTCACATGCATTTATGTGAGGAAAACAAAGTAAATAGTACAAAATAACTAAACCAAAGGAAAAAGTGATTGGGATTCAGAAGTACTTTAATAATCCCTGAGGGGAAGTTAAGATTTTCAGTACAATCCATTTCAAGTTCAGACAAACATTACAGGGAGACAGAAAAAGGATCCCTGACGGGTCTGCCAACTTCCGAAAACGAAAAAAAGGTAAAAAAAAAACAGGTAAACATTTTGGAGGGCGAGGGGGAGTGAGTAAAAAAATATTCAGACAAAGGCTGGACTCCAGGGAGAAAAGAAACTCATAGCCATAGCACACTTAATAAACAAGTTACATAGAATCAACAAAACTTGCAACAAGCGCTACTCAGCCGGTCATCGCTCCTAAGGGGAATAAAAGAGGTGGTGAAGGCGTGGGGTGGGGTTGGTGTTTGCCTTAAAAGTCCTCCTGTGTCCAGGGAATTAGTCCCTGAGTTTGTAAACATGGATAAAAAACAAACTAACAAAAAAAGATTTTGTGAAAATTAAAATGTGCAGTTAGCTTGGCTTGCTCCCGATGTGTAACCATAATTGATAATGATACTTAAGATACCCAAATTGGGTTTACTTGCTGTAATGGACATGGTTATTAGCTTCAGGGAGCGGCTCCACACTCTGTATGGAGACACGTAAGTAGCTGCTAGCCACTTGTCAGCCGGGGGTCTAAAAACGGTGTCAGTCCGAAAGGTGGTGGTTTGTGATGGGCATTAAAAAGCATTAATCGTCATCGGCGATCATACTTTTCAGAAAAATTGTTCGATATGATGAATACATGATTATTATGTGAAGCGAGCGCTTTTCAAGAGAGAGGTATAGAAAAGAACGTTTTATAAAAAACATTTTCAAAAAAAGTTGTTTCTCTTAGGAGGCAGGATTAAGGCCCAACGTCTACGTGTTTTCCGCCCTGATTGGCCAGGCGAGTCGTCGGCTGGATTACATTTACCTTAAAACGCTGCTGAAATGCATGCGCACCCTGGAGGTGTGGCCTAACGAGGTCATCATCAAACAGCTGGAATTTGCCGCACAGTACCCTCCCAACTACGACCAGGTAAGGACGGCGCGCCATGTCACCTGTCGCCCTTTGTCACCTTCCCGTCAATAACAGCCATGGTCTTACTCTACCCCAGTACAAGTCCCGCAACAACTACCTGGTGCAGATCGACGGTTTCCGTGGTTACTACCAGCACTGGCTGCGGGTCATGCCGGCCCAGAGCGACAAAGACCACGGGGCGGAGCTCCGGCCCGAATCCAAGCCAGCGGAGGACGAGGCGGGAAGACTCGACGAGGTTTCGAAAACCAAAGAGCGGTGAAGAGCAGACAAAATTAGCAACACGGAAACATACACAATACGTGAATATGAATTCTTATTTCAACACTCAACTGATACTGTCAAATAAAAGATTTCATTACCTTTTGTAATGAATAATCATCTTTTGTGTAAGGCAGAGACTGATCAAGGTCCTTAAATGTGTAGATAATTCTACCCGGAAATCTGAAGTTTAATAGACCTTGCTATTGTTTGGATTCATGTTAAATGTATTAGTTAGGAACTCATAAACTTTGCATGATGTTATTTTTTAGTCTGGACATTATGTTGTTTATATTATGGAAGCCCGTTTCCACCACTTTAATAAAATAGCTCAATGGTAATTTTTAATTATGAGCCAAAAAGTCTAAATTATAAGATGAAAAAAATCACAATTATGAAATAAAATGTCACAATTATGAGATAAAAAGTCACAATTATGAGATAGTCATAAATATGAGCTAAAACGTCTAACTTATGAGCTAAAAAGCCTAAATTATGAGCTAAAAAGTCACAAAATGAATTAGCTAAAAATTCAGTTATGAGATAAAAAGTCACAATTCTGAGATAAAAAGTCAAAATTGTGAGGTAAAGTCATAATTATGAGCTAAAAAGTCTAAATAATGAGATAAAAAGTTAAATTTAACAAACGGAATTATGAGATCAAATTGAAATTATGAGATAAAAAAATCACAATTATGAGATAAAAAATCTAATGAGATAAAAAGTCAAAATTATGAGGTTAAGTCATAATCATGGGCTAAAAAGTCTAAATAATGAGATAAAAAGTTAAAATTAACAAACAGAATTATGACATAAAATTGAAATCATGAGTTAAAGTTGAAATTATGAGATAAAAAGTCACAATTATGAGATAAAAAATCAAATTCATGAGATAAAAAGTCACAATTATGAGCTAAAAAGTCATAATTATGAGCTACAAAATCTAAATTATGAGCTAAAAAGCCTAAGTTATGATCTTTAAAGTCAAAATTATGAGCTAAATAGTCATAAAATTAATTAGTTAAAAAGTCACTTATGAGATAAAAAGTCAGTTATGAGATAAAAAGTCACAATTATGAGATAAAAAGTCACAATTATGAGATAAAAAAGGCCAGATTATTAGATAAAAAGGCAAGATTATGAGCTAAAATGTCAGTTATGAGATAAAAAGGCAAAATTATGAGATAAAAGGCAAAATTGTGAGCTAAAAAGTCAAAATTATGAGGTAAAGTCATAATTATGAGCTAAAAAGTCAAAATGAACAAATAGGCGGAATTATGAGATAAAGTTGAAATCTTGAGTTAAAGTCAAAATTATGCACTGTGTTGGTTTTGTTCTTTGAACAAGGTGATGTTCATGCACGGTTCATTTTGTGCACCAGTAAAAAAAACATGGTAACACTGTACTATGGGGAGCATATTCACCATTAATTAGTTGCTTATTAACATGCAAATTAGTAACATATTGGCTCTTAACTAGTCATTATTAAGTACTTATTTATGAGTTATTATTATAACCCTAAGGCTCTAACCTTGACCCTAACCCCTAACCAAGTAACTCAAAATTAAGTCTTTATTACTTAGAATATGCTCCTGTAGTGTCCAAATAAGTCTAAATTTTGTTGTTGTTACTTAGAATATGTTCCCCATACTAAAGTGTTACCAAAACATATAACTTTTTCTTTAATTTGAAAAACAAGTTTTATTTTTCGCTAATGAAGGGTTCGGTGAATGTGCACATGAAACTGGTGGAGTTCGGTACCTCCAACAAGGTTAAGAACCACTGGTCTAGTCCATATTATGTCCAGGTCGGACTCAGTAACATACAACTTCATTTTTGTACACTCAAAATAGGGAACAAAACAACAGATAGCATATATGTTGTTGTTGTTGCATATCAATCAATCAATGTTTAATTATATAGCCCTAAATCACCAGTGTCTCAAAGGGCTGCACAAGCCACAACACAAACCACAACGACATCCTCGTTAGAGCCCACATAAGGTCAAGGAAAAACTCACCCCAGTGGGACCTCGGTGACAGTGACAATGATGACTATGAGAAACCTTGGAGAGGACCCCAGATGTGGGCAACACCCCCAGAGGACCGAAAGCAATGGATGTCGAGCGGGTCTAACATGATACTGTGAAAGTTCAATCCATAGTGGATCCAACACAACCGTGAGAGTCCAGTCCAAAGGAGATCTATATCAGTGGTTCTCAAATACTGGTACGCATACCCCTGGGGGTACTTGAAGGTATGCCAAGGGGTACGTGAGATTTTTCCAAAATATTCTAAAAATAGCAACAATTCAAAAATCCTTTATAAACATATTTATTGAATAAAACTTCAACAAAATATGAATTAAAGTTCATAAACTGTGAAAAAAAATACAACAATGCAAGATTTTTTTGTGGACATGTTCCATAAATATTGATGTTAAAGATTTATTTTTTTTATGAAGAAAAGCTTCACGGTGGCAGAGGGGTTAGTGCGTCTGCCTCACAATACGAAGGTCCTGCAGTCCTGTGTTCAAATCCAGGCTCGGGATCTTTCTGTGTGGAGTTTGCATGTCCTCCCCGTGACTGCGTGGGTTCCCTCCGGGTACTCCGGCTTCCTCCCACTTCCAAAGACATGCACCTGGGGATAGGTTGATTGGCAACACTAAATTGGCCCTAGTGTGTGAATGTGAGTGTGAATGTTGTCTGTCTCTCTGTGTTAGCCCTGCGATGAGGTGGCGACTTGTCCAGGGTTTACCCCGCCTTCAGCCTGATTGTAGCTGAGATAGGCGCCAGCGCCCCACGCGACCCCGAAAGGGAATAAGCGGTAGAAAATGGATGGATGTTTAGAATGAAGTTGATGAATCCAGATGGATCTCTATTACAATCCCTAAAGAGGGAACTTTAAGTTGATGATTACTTCAATGTGTAGAAATCTTTATTTATAATTGAATCACTTGTTTTTTTTTCAACAAGTTTTTAGTTATATTTATATCTTTTTTCCCAAATAGTTCAAGAAAGACCACTACAAATGAGCAATATTTTGCACTGTTATACAATTTAATAAATCAGAAACTGATGACATAGTGCTGTATTTTACTTCTTTATCTCTTTTTTTTTCAACTAAAAATGCTTTGCTCTGATTAGGGGGTACTTGAATTAAACAAATGTTCACAGGGGGTACATCACTGAAAAAAGGTTGAGTACCACTGATCTATATGTTGATCATTTTTTTTATCAACGTATTTGTGAATAATGCAACCACATAATACTATTAGACAATGTTATTAAATGGACAATATATGTAAATTATGTCACACAATTAAGCAAAAATAAAGTCAGTTTAATTGGAGTCTTCAGCAGGTCAATAACAGTCCGCATAGCAGCTTTGTGTTATTAGTGGGGCGGCATAGCTCGGTTGGTAGAGCGGCCGTGCCAGCAACTTGAGGGTTGCAAGTTCAATTCCCGCTTCCGCCATCGTAGTCACTGCCGTTGTGTCCTTGGGCAAGACACTTTACCCACCTGCTCCCAGTGCCACCCACACTGGTTTAAATGTAACTTAGATATTGGGTTTCACTATGTAAAGTGCTTTGAGTCACTAGAGAAAAGCGCTATATAAATATAATTCACTTTACTAGTGTCAACATTGCAACTTATCTTGTTACATGTCTGCGCTGCTGATCCGCCTCCGCTTGGGATGGTTTCCTGCTGGCTCCGCTGTGAACGGGACTCTTGCTGCTGTGTTGGACCCGCTTTGGACTGGACTCTCGCGACTGTGTTGGATCCATTATGGATTGAACTTTCACAGTATCATGTTAGACCCGCTCGACATCCATTGCTTTCCTCCTCTCCAAGGTTCTCATAGTCATCATTGTCACCGACGTCCCACTGGGTGTGAGTTTTCCTTGCCCTTATGTGGGCCTACCGAGGATGTCGTAGTGGTTTGTGCAGCCCTTTGAGACACTAGTGATTTAGGGCTGTATAAGTAAACATTGATTGATTGATTGATTGATGTCACTGTTTACTCTTTTATAAATAAATAAATAAATGGGTTGTACTTGTATAGTGCTTTTCTACCTTCAAGGTACTCAAAGCGCTTTTGACACTACTTCCACATTCACCCATTCACACACACATTCACACACTGATGGAGGGAGCTGCCATGCAAGGCGCTAACCAGCACCCATCAGGAGCAAGGGTGAAGTGTCTTGCTCAGGACACAACGGACGTGACGAGGGTGGTACTAGGTGGGGATTGAACCAGGGACCATCGGGTTGCACACGGCCACTCTTCCACTGCGACACGCCGTCCCAAATTACACTCTTTTACGTTTTAAATTTTTATTATAGTATTTTTTTTAGAATGGGCCGGGGGGTTGCCCACATATGCGGTCCTCTCCAAGGTTTCTCATAGTCATCATTGTCACCGACGTCCCACTGGGTGTGAGTTTTCCTTGCCCTTATGTGGGCTCTACCGAGGATGTCGTTGTGGTTTGTGAAGTAAATTATATTTATATAGCGCTTTTCTCTAGTGACTCAAAGCGCTTTACATAATGAAACCCAATATCTAAGTTACATTTAAACCAGTGTGGGTGGCACTGGGAACAGGTGGGTAAAGTGTCTTGCCCAAGGACACAACGGCAGTGACTAGGATGGCGGAAGCGGGGATCGAACCTGCAACCGTCAAGTTGCTGGTACGGCCGATCTACCAACCGAGCTATACCGCTATTGTGTTGTGGTTTGTGCAGCCCTTTGAGACACTAGTGATTTAGGGCTATATAAATAAACATTGATTGATTGATCGATATGTTGTTGTTGCATATATGAATGTTGATAATTTTTTATCGACGTATTTGTGAATAATGCAACCAAATAACACTATTAGACAATGTAATTATATGGACAAAATATTTAAATTATTTCACACAATGAAGCAAAAATAAAGTCAGTTGTGTGAAATCCGTAAATAAAATCTAAATTAAAATGATTTGTCTGCTCGGCCCCTAAGCCTTCTTGTGTTTAGTAGATTGAGTTTGTAAACTATATAAAAATATAGAAAATATATTTGTACAACGGGGCAAAAAGCGCATATTTATGAGAATGAACATAACTTTCATGGTGTCGGTAAGGTTGGTCGAGCCTACGTCTGCATAATAAAGTTCACGAAGAAGAAAAGCGGAAGTCTCTACAAAGCAAGAAGAAGAAAAAAGCGGAAGAGCTGCGGTGCGTGGCGCGAAAAAGTTGGGAAGTGGACGACGTCAGTAAGTAATCTTCTTTTGGTCGACATTGTCCTGAAGTAAATGCCAGCTTTTTCTCAATTAGAATCACACTTATTACTTAAAATGTGACAAAAAAAAGTCTAATGTTCCCCGTGTGTCAGTCATTTGTCGACCCCTCACCCAAGTGGCGTGAAGTACTTAGCGAGCTAGCCGAAGTAAAGTAACAATTCAGTCGTTTTATATAACAATTCAGTCGTTTTATATAACAATTCACGTTAAAGTACATCACGTAAATGTGGGGAGGTAGACTTTATTGAAATATTTTGAAATGTTTTTTAAAGTTTAAACCATGTATTTTAAATGATGTATGCATCTGTGTGAAATTTTAAAATATTATTGATTTTAGGGCTGGGCGATATAGCCTTTTTTAAAATATCGCGAAATTTTTTAAGGCCATATCGCGATAAACGATATATATTACAATATTTTGCCTTGAATGAACACTTGATGCATATAATCACAGCAGTATGATGATTATTTGTGTCTACATGAACTGAATTGAGATTTTCTTATTCAAACGGGGATAGCAGGTCCATTCTATGACTCATGCTATATCATTTCGCGATATTGCCATATTTTTGCTGAATTCATTTAGTAGAGAAAACTGACGATAAAATTTGCAACTTTTGGTCGCTAATAAAAAAGCCCTGCTTTTACCGGAAGTGGCAGACGATGACGTCACCAGTGTGAGGGCTCCTCACATCCTCACATTGTTTATAATGTGAGCATCCAGCATCAAGAGCTATTCGGACCGAGAAAGCAACAATTTCCCCATTAATTTGAGCGGGGATGAAAGATTCGTGGATGAGGATATTGATAGTGAAGGACTAGAAAAAAGAAAAAAAAAGGCGATTGCATTGGGAGTGATTCAGATGTTTTTAGACACATTTACTAGGATAATTCTGGGAAATCCCTTATCTTTCTATTGTGTTGCTAGTGTTTTAGTGAGTTAAATAGTACCTGATAGTCGGAGGGGTGTGTCCACGGGTGTGTTGACGCCAGTCTCTGAGGGAAGTCACGGCAGCTGCATGGACGGCGCAAGCTCCGCTGATCTCCGTTAAGAGGCGACTTTTTACCATAATTTTCTCACCGAACCCTGCCAGTTGACAAGTGGTCGGGAACCATGTTCGCTTGACCGCTCTGATCCATAGTAAAGCTTCACCTCCGGGAATTTTAAACAAGGAATCACCATGTTTGTGGGGCTAAAGGCTAAAGCTTCCCAACGCCATCTTTCTACTTTGACTTCTCCATTATGAATTGAACAAATTGCAAAAGATTCAGCAACACAGATGTCCAGAATACTGTGTAATTATGCAATGAAAAGAGACGACTTTTAGCCGCAAGCGGTGCTGGCTAATATGTCCCCTCCAACCAATAACGTCACAAACACGCGTCATCATTCCGCGACGTTTTTAACAGGAAACTCCACGGGAAATTTAAAATTGTAATTTAGTAAACTAAACCGGCCGTATTGGCATGTGTTGCAATGTTAATATTTCATCATTGATATATAAACTATCAGACTGTGTGGTCGGTAGTAGTGGGTTTCAGTAGGCCTTTAAATTTTAAATCATTTATTTAAATGATGTATGCATCTGTGAAATTTTTAAATATAATTGATTTTAGGGCTGGGCGCTATGGCCTTTTTTTAATATTGTGATATTTTTTGGCCATATCGCGATATACGATAAATATCTCGATATTTTGCCATGGCCTTGAACGAACACTTGATGCATATAATCACAGCAGTATGGTGATTATATGTGTGTACATTAAAACATTGTTCTTCATACTGCATTCATATACCGTATTTCCTTGAATTGCAGCCGGGGCGCTAATTAATTTAAAACGTCTTCTCACTCCTGCGCTAACCCAAGGCTTGCAGTAAAAGTAAGCATGCGCTAATTATTTTAAAACCTCTTCTCACTCCGGAACTTACCAAAGGCATGCAGTAAAAATTTGAGTGTGATGTAGGCTTGGACCTTAAAGGCCTACTGAAACCCACTACTACCCACCATTAGGGTTGGTTATCGTTTGAATTCGAACGATTCCGATTCTTTGTTTCCATTCCAATTCCTGACGTTTCTCGATTCCGATTCTTCTTGTACCATGCTGGGATCAATGTGTTTGCCAGGTAGTCCCTGGAAGGTCGTATGTATTTTGGGTTGAGAGTTTTCACCATATCCCTGCAAACATAAACAAACATGTAATGTTGCTGTTACTGTTTAGCCCAGTATCAATTAGCTTAGCTCGGACGTTATTGCTTAACTAACCTAAATGTTGGAGATTCCACCTCTGAAAAGGGATGCAGTCTTTTGACTATGTGTGCAGTGACCTTTCTGTGGCACTCTTCCGTCTGTGGCACCGACATCTTTCCCATTGCCCCTACGGTGAACGGAGTACGCTGAGCATATCGCGGAGCCTGGCTAGCAGGTTGTAAATTGTCTATGAAAAAATATGCGGGCTAATTTGTTATCTGGCTCAACGTTGGCGCAAAACACATTTTTTATTGCATATATATTGTTTTACTTACCGGATTCGGACTGCAGTGCAGTCACCGAGGTGCCAGGCTGGGCGTCGGAGCCAGAGGAAGAGGCAGAGGAGGACGGTCGGCGCAGCGCGTCGAAGACGGGACAACGCATTTATTTGTACTCCATGAACTCGGAGGTGCTTCATCATGTTCAACGTGCACCCTCCTAAACACGAAACAGTCCTGTCGCACGTGTTACATTTCGCCAATATTTAATTTTTTTTCGTAAAATAAAGCCACACTTTCGACCGCCGACGCCCGCTATCCATGCTTGACTGGCTCGCTCGGCTACATAGGCCCGGCTATGCTAACACTTCTGGCGGTGGGCGCTTCTTCGTTGGTGTTCAGCGGCTTCTTCTTCCGGTCGGCGGACTGGGTATCAAAACTAGGAATCGAAATTTAAACTTTTGAACGATTCCGGGAGGATCGGAAAGTTAGTCCCCCTTCCACTCAATACTCGATACCCAACCCTACCCACCACGCAGTCTAATAGTTTATATATCAATGATAAAATATTAACATTGAAACACATGCCAATACGGCCTTTTTAGTTTACTAAATTGCAATTTTAAATTTCCCGGGAGTTTTTTTTCTTGAAAACGTCACGTAATGAGGATGTGTTCGCGTGACGTCACGGGCTGTTAGGAAATATGAGCGCTGCGCACACACACAGCTAAAAGTCGTCTGCTTTAACGGCATAATTACACAGTATTTTGGAGATCTGTGTTGCTGAATCTTTTGCAATTTGTTCAATTAATAATGGAGAAGTCAAAGTAGAAAGATGGAGTTGGGAAGCTTTAGCCTTTAGCCACACAAACACATGGTGATTCCTTGTTTAAAATTCACGCAGGTGGAACTTTACTATGGACCACAGCGCGGTCAAGCGAACATGGATTCTGACCGAATGTCAACCAGCAGGTTTCGGTGAGAAAATTGTGGAAAAAAGTCTCTTCTTACCGGAGATCAGCTGAGCTGGCGCCGTCCATAAAGCTGCCGTCGACTTCGCTGAGACATTGGTGTCAAGACACCCGTGGAGACACCCTTCCGACTATCAGCTACTGTTGAACTCATTAAAACACTAGCAACGCATTAGAAAGATAAGGGATTTCCCAGAATTATCCTAGTAAAAGTCTCTAAAAACTTCTGAATCTGTCTCAATGCAATCGCGTTTTTTTTTTTAAACTCTTTTTTTTTTTTTTTTTTTTTTTTTTTCTTGTCCGTCGCTATCACCGATTTTTTTATTTAATCTTAATCTTCTATCCCCCCCCCCCTGTTTACCTGTATTTCATCTTTTTTTGTAAGGGGCGCTGGAAGCCGGCAGACCCGTCAGCGATCCTGTTCTGTCTCCCTGTAATGTTTGTCTGATCTTGAATGGGATTGTGCTGAAAATTGTAATTTTCCTGAAGGAACTCTCCTGACGGAATGAATAAAGTACTATCTAATCTAATCTAATCTAATCAATATCCTCAAACACGAGTCTTTTATCCTCGCTCAAATTAATGGGGAAATTGTCGTTTTCTCGGTCCGAATAGCTGTTTTTGTTGGAGGCTCCCATTAAAAACAATGTGAATATGTGAGGAGCCATCAACATGTGACGTCATCGTATGCGACTTCCGGTAAAGGCTTTTCTGTTAGCACCAAAAGTTGCAAACTTTATTGTGGATGTTCTCTACTGAATCCTTTCAGCAAAAATATGGCAATATCGCGAAATAATCAAGTATGACACGTAGAATGGACCTGCTATCCCCGTTTAAATAAGAAAATCTAATTTCAGGAGGCCTTTAAATCCTACTGAATAACTCATAATCTTCTTCCCTTTATGTGATTTCAAATTACCGGTATTAAAATCAGCCTCCTCCATTTAAAAAATGATGACAGGGGAAGTGTCACGAGTTTGACCCGGCGGTAATACTGAGCATGCGCTAATTTTGCGAAGCGAGTTTGACCCGGCAGTAATTCAAGACAGGCGCATACTATATGCCCTGCGGCAATTCCAGGAAATACGGTATATTACGATATTTTGCCTTGGCCTTGAATGAACACTTGATGCATATAATCACAGCAGTATGAAGACTATATGTGTATACATTAAAACATTCTTCTTCATACTGCATTCATATATGCTACTTTTAAACTTTCATGCAGAGAGGGAAATCACAACTAAGTCAATTCACCAAAAGTGTATTTATTAAAGTTATTAAGCAGTAGCACAAACATTCAAGTCATTTCCAAAACATAAATTGCAAGATTGTCAGAGACATTTTAAGTGTCAAATAAAAATGAGCTGTATATTAGGAAATCAAATAGTATTCGTCCTTCACTATGTGGTAGGTTACTACAGACGTTATTAAATTTTCTTCATTCTCTAGCGAGTGACTTTTCAAATGATGCTACACATTAGCAGTAATGCTACTTTTTATAGCTACGCTTTTGCCCCCACACTTGACAAACTACGGTTGCCTGTTCGGCATATTCCCACTTGAAGCCGAACCACCGCCAGACGATGGATCCCCTGCTGTTTTTATTGGAAATAAAGTCTTCCTTCATTTGTTACCAGATCCGCACCTTCTTTCTCTCGTATTCCCACTCTTACGGCTATGTTGGCATGTAACGTATGACGTGACAGTATGTGACGTGTGTAAGAATTTGCGGATGATGTCTGTGAGAAGGAGACACAGGAAAGAGTGAGAAGAGCCTGAAGTGTAATGCCCGCAGCTAAAAGCAACTGCGTGAGAACGTATACTCGAATATTACGATAGTCATTCTCTATATCGCACAGGGACAAACCCGCGATATATCGTATAAATCATATATATCGCCCAGACCTAATTGATTTACATGGGGCGGCACGGTGAGAGGGGGGTTAGTGCGTCTGCCTCACAATACAAAGGTCGTGAGTCGTCATGGGTTTTGTGCCACTGCTTAATATCTGTTTAATAAATACATTTTTGGTCAATTGACTTAGTTGTGATTTCCCTCTCTACATGAAAGTTTAAAATGAGTGTAAATATCAATGCAGTATGAACAAGAATGTTTTAATGTAGACACATAGAATCATCTTACTGCAGTGATTATATGCATCAAGTGTTCATTCTAGGCTAAGGCAAAATATCAATATATATATATTAGGGGTGGGGGAAAAATCGATTCGAATTTCAATCGCGATTCTCACGTTGTGCGATTCAGAATCGATTCTCATTTTTAAAAAAATCAATTTTTTTGGGGTGATTTTTTTATTTTTGTCAATCCAACAAAACAAAATACACAGCAATACATAACAATGCAATCCAATTCCAAAACCAAACCTGACCCAGAAACACTCAGAGCTGCAATAAACAGAGCAATTGAGAGAAGACACACACGACACAGAACAAACCAAAAGTAGTGAAACCAAAATGAATATTAACAACAGTCTCAATATTAGTTATAATTTCAACATAGCAGTGATTAAAAATCCCTCACTGACATTATCATTAGACATTTATAAAAAAAAAAAAAAAAGAACAATAGTTGGGGCGGTTTAGCTCGGTTGGTAGAATGGCCGTGCCAGCAACTTGAGGGTTGCAGGTTTGATTCCCGCTTCCGCCATCCTAGTCACTGCCGTTGTGTCCTTGGGCAAGACACTTTACCCACCTGCTCCCAGTGCCACTCACACTGGTTTGAATGTGACTTAGATATTGGGTTTCACTATGTAAAGCGCTTTGAGTCACTAGAGAAAAAGCGCTATATAAATATAATTCACTTCACTAGTGTCACAGTGGCTTACACTTGCATTGCATCTCATAAGCTTGACAACACACTGTGTCCAATGTTTTCATAAAGGAAAAAAAAGTCATATTTTTGGTTAGTTTAATAGTTAAAACACATTTACATTATTACAATCAGTTGATAAAACATTGTCCTCTACAATTATAAAAGCTTTTTACAAAAAATATACTACTCTGCTTGCATGTCAGCAGACTGGGGTAGGTCCTGCTGAAATCCTATGTATTGAATAAATAGAGAATCCTTTTAAATCGGGAAAAAAAAATCTTTTTTGAATCGAGAATCGTGTTGAATCGAAAAAAAAAAATCCATTTTGAATCGAATCGTGACCCCAAGAATCGATATTGAATCGAATCGTGGGACACCCAAAGATTCGCAGCCATAATATATATCGTGGATCATGACATGGCCTGAAAATATTGAGATATTAAAAAAAGGCCATATCGACAAAGCCCTACCTGTCACATGTTCCTGACAAGATGACGGGTCTTTTTTTTCAGATTGTTTGTAATGTGCACAGTCGTGGATAATGGAGAAGTCGTCATCATCCTCAGCGATGACGACGATGATGATGATGACATCCTGGAAATTTCCCTCAGTGAAGCGTCTGTTCTCCTTATGGAGACGGAAGACGTTCGCAGTAAAGGTAATTGACGTCCCCACTGTGGTCATTTCTCTTGTATGCAGTTGGGTCACCAAGTAGTCTCAATCTCCTGTGTTGCAGACCTTACGCTGTCTCCCAGTAAGATAAACGAAGACTTGGTCGTCACCTTCGCCCGACCCGCTGAACTTTTACCGCACGCGCGCTACGACTGCACCATACACCCTTTCACGTGAGGCCGTTTTCCTCACCGCACTGTAATGTGAATACTTATATTTTAATCCACTGGACACATCCTGTCTTCTTTCATCTTTAGAGCTTCAGACAACTGTGTGGCTCCTGTTTCTGGGAACCAGAACAAGTGCGAGCAGTGCTTCTGCTATATCTGTGACAAGCTGGCGTCGACGGTATGTGAGGCCTCCATGAACTTGAACGCGCACACAACAGTCAATATGGAGGTGTAGGACTACCGTCTGAGAATTTGGTACACCTTGTAATTAGGCATGGGCCATGTAGCGATTTTATCGATGTATTCGTTTTTTGTCACAGACTGTTAAAAAAACAAAAATGCAAAGTATGCTCCGCCATACTTTTTGCCCCCAGGAGCTTCCGTAGCTTGCACGGCACACCTAGAAAAACATGGCTAATGCTAACTTGGGCTGCAATTAACAACTATTTTGATGTTCGATGAGTCAATGACTAGCCTAAGACTTGTCGGATAATAAAACGTACACATATTTAATGGCTCTAATTTTTACATCAACTTTTAAATGCAACTTAAGCTATTTTAGGCATGTGCTTACAGACAATAAAGATGACTATTTAATTCATAAATATTCATTTATACTGTAACTGCTTCTCATGCAGCTATTGCAAAAAATAAAATGTTGCTAATCTCAAAAAAAGAAAAGGCAAAGTGCTTAAAAACCATTAACCTTGGAATTCTATTAAAAAACAGTTAAAATAGCAGCAAATAAAACAACACATCTATCTCTCTCAAAAAGAAAACAAACATTTTCTGATAATGTTTAAAAAGTTGTACTCTGGTATATTGACTATTAATTTGGGATGTCCGATAATATTGGACTGCCGATGTTATCGGCCGATAAATGTTTTAAAATGTAATATCGGAAATTATCAGTATCGTTTCAAAAAGTGAAATGTATTACTTTTAGTAACGCCGCTGTACGTAGTGGTACACGGACGTAGGGAGCAGTACAGAGCGCCAATACACCTTAAAGGCATTGCTTTGCATGCCGGCCCAGTCACATAATATCTACAGTTTTCACACACACAAGTGAATGCCGTATAAACAACTTTAACACTGTTACAAATATGCGCCACACTGTGAACCCACACCAAACAAGAATGACAATCACATTTCGGGAGTACAACCGCACTGTAACACATCAGAACAAATACCCAGATCCCCTTGCAGCACTAACTCTTTCGGGACGCTAAAATATACAACCCCCGCTACCGCATGCCCCTCCGCCCCCCACCTCAGCCCCGCCCACCTCAACCTCCTCATGCTCTCTCAGGGAGAGCGTGTCCCAAATTCCAAGCTGCTGTTTTGAGGCATGTTAAAAAAAATAATGGACTTTGTGATTTCAATAATAAATAGGGCAGTGCCATGTTGTCATTTTTTTTCCATAACTTGAGTTGACTTATTTTGGAAAGCCTTGTTACATTGTTTAATGCATTCAGCGGGGCATCACAACAAAATTAGACATAATAATGTGTTAATTCCACGACTGTATGTATCTGTATCGGTTGATATCGGAATCGGTAATTAAGAGTTGGACAATATCGGATATCGGCAAAAAACCCATTATCCGACGTCTCTACTATTAAATCTTGGCAGTTTTAAAACTCTAATAGACTCAATCTATTAAAAATATAAAATTGATTAATTCTTAACATGTTAGCTATCAGATTGTATGTCTAAACATACGATGCCTGTCTGTGTGTTTTTATTGCATTGTTAAATTGACGCTGCTTTAAAAAGTACTTGAATTGATGTAGACAACTCAAGCTGACTGACTTTGGCAAAAATTATAGTTCAAGTTTTTTTTTTTTTTAGACAACTTTGTCTCACACTTGTTAACTAGCTAGCAAGGTACAAGCTAACACTCTTACCGATGTTGAGTCCACATCCTTCCTCCAGACGTCCTACATCACGCCTTCGATTTAAATGCTCTCGTACCACAGATGTACTGCCATGAAAACACAAGGTCAGCTTTGCAAAAGGAGCAAGGTATTCATGTTTTAACAACATGAGTAAATGTTTTCACTGGCAATGTTTTTAAAGTGACCATGCGGGGACCCGCTTTCGCCTGAAAAAACACGAGTGTGGACAAATATAATTGTCAACAACAAATTTCATTGTCGACAATTTCGATTAATTGTTGCACCCCTCATGTTAACGACAGCGAGACGTGTGGTCCTTACTTTGGTTTTGTGGCAACATGCGTGAAACAAATGAATGCACATGGCAAACGTTTAAAAAAAAAAAAAAATTAAAAAAAGGGGGGCAACAGCACAATAAACACATTTCCGCATCTGAAGCCGAAGCCTCCAGTCGAGTGTGGGAGATGCAACTGCTTTAGAAGGCAAACAAGACCGTAAAAGATACCAAACTAGGGCTAAAAAGGTGCTTACTGTGGTGGAATCATTTACGTTGCATCCTCACTGGACTTGCAGTACGTGTTGCTGGAGCGTCCACAAGAACATCCATGGTTCTTTGATGTGATACCTGAACTAAAAGTTTTGTTGACTTTGCTTTTTGCTGATAGTGTTAATTGGTGCAGTGTTTATGCCTAGCTTGTGTTTTGGGACTTGTGTGTGTTTTACAGTGTGAAAAGTGGCAACTGAGCCAAGTGTGCCACTGCAACAGCCACAAGAAGAGCGACTTCTGGAACGGTCTCCGAAACAGCTTGCTGTTGGGCCAACTGGAGGCCTTCAAGTTCACCCTCTCTGAAATTGACGACAAACTCCGACATGCAGGTACCCCTCTACTTCCCCAAGTTCACCGTTGATGTGTCTTTCATGTCACCGAATGCCTCCAACAGAGACGCTGTTGCGGAGCTTCAAAGTCCAACTTAAAGACAACTACACGGTGTTCCTTCACGGCAAGCATGTGGGCGATGGCCTTGTACACGAGTGAGTGACACCTTTTTACACTCACCCACTGTATAATTACGTACATTTAGACAGGACTTTGGCTCTTTTTCCTTTCAGCTACACCCCCGTGTACAAGTGCGTGTCAGCGTTCTTGAACGCAGCGGACAAGGAAGACGACAGAGCTGCGGCCGTCATGAGGCTGGGAGCAGCGGAGGAGTTTATTCCACACCTCCTACTTGGACGGTAAAAAACACACGCATCCATCTTGACATGCAATACTTTAAATTGACACCTTCAGAAAGGTATTTATTGAAGTGATTCACTACTCGTGACTGGTACAGTTTCTAATACTTGACCTTATCAAGCTAAATGAAAAGATCCATTAATTAAGAAACTGTTCTTGCACTGGATATTTTTCCAAGCACCTAATAATAAATTGGTGTGTGGATTACGGGTGCTCCGTTATTTATATCGACCGAATATCAGCAAAAACATGTACCTTTATATATAATAATAATAATAATACCATATTTTTCGGAGTTTAAGTCGCTCCGGACTATAAGTCGCACCTGCCGAAAATGCATAATAAAGAAGGAAAAAAACATATATAAGTCGCACTGGAGTTGCATTTTTGGGGGAAGTTTATTTGATAAAACCCAACACCCAGAATAGACATTTGAAAGGCAATTTAAAATAAATAAAGAATAGTGAACAACAGGCTGAATAAGTGTATGTTATATGACTCATAAATAACCAACTGAGAATGTGCCTGGTATGTTAAAGTAACATATTACGATAAAAGTCAATCAAATAACTAACATATAGAACATGCTATATGTTTACCAAACAATCTGTCACTCCTAATTGCTTAATCCGATGAAATCTTATACATCTAGTCTCTTACGTGAATGAGCTACATAATATTATTTGATATTTTACAGTAATGTGGTAATAATTTCACACAAGTCGCTCCTGAGTATAAATCACACCCCCGGCGAAACTATGAATAGTCAGAAAAATACAGTAACAAGAAGAATACATTTTACTAATAAAGCGCCTTTCTGGGCACTCAAGGACACCGTACAAAATCAAAACAATAAAATCAAATTGGATAAAAATGACAACAACAAAGATAGATATGATGATTACAATGAATAAGCAGTCAGAAATAGGTGTGTTTTGAGTCTTGATTTGAAGAGGGATATTGAGTCCAAGTTACGAAGGTCTGGTGGTAAAGATATATTAACCATATAGACTGTAACAGGAATGTTTTCCACCTTTTAAGCAGAATAAAACACCTTAGACCAGTTCTTTCAAATGGTGGGGCGTGTTTCGATAATAGGAGGGCGCGTGTGACCTCGAGGAACATGTTTTATGATGAAACCAATGCAGCACTTTGCTTCACTGTAACTACGGTGGGAGATGAGGGAAAGGCTGGTGTGTTGTTTCCTTCAATGTTAATATACTTACGATGTTAAACACAGAGTTATGGTTATAACAATTTTATAAACAAAATATACTATTTATAATCATGGTGGGGGGGGTGCACAAAATATTTTCTTCATTGTAAAGAGGGTGTAACGGAAAATATTTGAGAAGCACTGCCTTCCCGGTAAGGTCTATTCAGATGTACTGGAGAGGAGGCTACGCCAGATAATCGAACCTTGGATTCAGGAGAAACAGTGTGGTTTTTGTCCTGGTCGTGGAGCTGTGGACCAGCTCTTTACTTTCGGCATGGTCTTTTAGGGTGTATGGGAGTTTGCCCAACCAGTCTACATGTGCTTTGTGGACTTGGGGAAGGCATTCGACCGTGTCCCTCGGGAAGTCCTGTGGAGAGTGCTCAGAGTACAGGGTATCGGACTGTTTGATTGTGGCGGTCCGCTCTCTGTACGATCAGTGTCAGAACTTGGTCCGCATTGCCGGCAGTAAGTCGGACGCATTTCCAGTGAGGGTTGGACTCCTCCAAGGCTGCCCTTTATCACTGATTCTTTTCACAACTTTTATGGACAACATTTTCTAGGCGCAGTCAAGGCATTGAGGGGATCCGATTTGGTGGCTACAGGATTAGGTCTCTGCTTTTTGCAGATGATGTGGTCCTGATGGATTCATTTGGCCAGGATCTACAGCTCTCACTGGGATGACAATCAGCACTTCCAAGTCCAAGGCCAGGTTTCTCGCCCGGAAAAGGGTGTAGTGCCATCTCCGGGTTGGGGAGAAGACCCTTCCCCAAGTGGAGGAGTTCAAATACCTCAGAGTCTTGTACACGAGTGAGGGAAGAGTGGATCGTGAGTTCGACAGGCAGATCGATGTGGTGTCCGCAGTGATGCGGATCCTATATCGATCCATTGTGGTGAAGGAGCTGAGCCGAAAGGCAAAGCTCTCAATGTACCTGTCGATCTACGTTACCATGCGCACCTATGGTCATGAGCTGTGGGTTAGGACTGAAAGGACAAAAACACTTGTAGAAGCGGCCAAAATTGAGTTTATCCATCGGGTGGTGGGGCTCTCCCTAAGAGATAGGGTGAGAAGCTCTGTCATCCCGGAGGAGCTCAGAGTAAAGCTGCTGCTCTTCAACATCAAGAGGAGCCAGATAAATTGGTTCATGCATCTGGTCAGGATGCGCCTCCCTGTAGAGGTGTTTAGGGCACGTCTGACCGGTAAGAGATCACGGGGAAGACCAAGAACACATTGGAGAGACTGTCCCAGCTGGATCCACCAGAGATCTGGGGGGACGGAAGTCTGGGCTTCTCTGCTTAGGTTGCTGCTCCCGCAACTCATCCTGGGATATGCGGAATATGATGGACTAATGGATTTCCTAATTAATAGCAAATGACAAAAAAAATGCCGGCAGACACCAAAACACATAAAGTAAATACATTTTATCCAGCCCTGTAAGTCATCCAGCAGCAACAATAAAATTACATTGGGAATAGATGACATAGAACACACACACAGAATTGTCTGTCTGTCTGCTGCACTGAGCACTGCTGATCCTGCAGCGATATTTGGAACTGTCTGTTTGCACCTCCTTCTGACACGTGCTAAATAGAACGCCAAATAATGCTTGCAAAACGGTGTTGAGTGTTGATTAAGCACTTTGCGTGTGTTAAGTAATTATATTTGCATTTTTTCCTCCCAGGATTGTGGCAGTTTTGGTGATCAACATACATTTTGTATATTAAGGAAAACCGAGACGCAAAATAGATTGCTTGCCTTATTCTGCTCACTTAATAGATGGAATCCACGCGCACATTTAGTAGATCAGCTTTGAGTGTGCTATTTAGTTTTCACGAGTTTTAGTACACACACACCTTGAGTAAATCAGGCCAAAAGTCAATTCCAGACAATAGTATATTTGTTTTTCATACATACCACTGTTGTTTGACTAATTTTACTTGATCAAGCCTTTTCTAACGTTCCACCCTACAAAATAATGTAAGAATGTATTTATGATTCCTGCTGATATCGTAGCGGTATCTTATGAGAACTGAAATGGGTTGTACTTGTATAGCGCTTTTCTACCCCTTTTTAAGGAGCCCAAAGCGCTTTGACAGTATTTCCACATTCACCCATTCACACACTAAGGGTAGGAGCTGCCATGCAAGGCGCTCACCAGTACCCATCAGGAGCAAGGGTGAAGTGTCTTGCCCAAGGACACAACGGACGTGACTAGGATTGTAGAAGGTGGGGATTGAACCAATAACCCTCAGACTACCAACTTCGCCACGCCGGTGTATCGGGATGCTCCCCCGCCGCAGTGTGATCAAAAACATTTCTTGATTATTCCTATTGTCTCTGCAGGCTTTCCTCTTGTAAGTCATCCTCCGCTTTCGTCACCAATGCCAAAGTGATGCTAATGCAAAGGTAGGGAACCATCTTGTGTGGCGCTCTTAAACATGTATACTCATCCAAGTGTGTGTCGCTCTCAGGGTGGTATCGTCGGTGCAGAAGCAGATGGTGATGGCTGATTTCGCACCAGGTTTCTGCCAAAAACTGGAGGATTTTTACAGAAAGTTGCACTTCCCACCTGAGCTGAGGAACATGAAGTTGAGGTGTGTCTCTTAGTTTTTCCACTTTCACACCTCTCAGATTTGTGTGTAACGGCACTGCAACTGTGCGTGCTGCAGCCTGTGTGTGCGTCCTTGGGACGACATCCTGCTAGTATCCGTGTTGAAGGGACAAAACGTGCAGGGAGTGCGCACCAACAGAGGAAAAAAGGACTACCTGTTGGAGGACATGGATGTGATTCTGCTGAGGGTGGAACGACTCCTGCAAGAGAACAGGTACTCGGGAGTTCAGCTATCGCAGACTCAATGTGTGCATACAGTAAATGCTCCATTATTCGACTCATTCACCAAGAGGAAGGAGCATTGATTGGAAGCAAGTGATACAGTAGAGAGTGTTTTGAGTTGATTAAATATGAAAACTCATAACAAACTAGGGCTGGGCGATATTGGCTTTTATTAATATCTCGGTATTTTTATGCCATATCGCGATATATGTATCTCGATATTTTGCCTTATCAATCAATCAATCAATGTTTACTTATATAGCCCTAAATCACTAGTGTCTCAAAGGGCTGCACAAACCACTACGACATCCTCGGTAGGCCCACATAAGGGCAAGGAAAACTCACACCCAGTGGGACATCGGTGACAATAATGACCCAGTGGGACGTCGGTGACAATGATGACTATGAGAACCTTGGAGAGGAGGAAAGCAATGGATGTCGAGCGGGTCTAACATGATACTGTGAAAGTTCAATCCATAATGGATCCAACATAGTCGCGAGAGTCCAGTCCAAAGCGGATCCAACACAGCAGCGAGAGTCCCGTTCACAGCGGAGCCAGCAGGAAACAATCCCAAGCGGAGGCGGATCAGCAGCGCAGAGATGTCCCCAGCCGATACACAGGCAAGCAGTACATAGCCACCGGATCGGACCGGACCCCCTCCACAAGGGAGAGTGGGACATAGAAGAAAAAGAAAAGAAACGGCAGATCAACTGGTCTAAAAAGGGAGTCTATTTAAAGGCTAGAGTATACAAATGAGTTTTAAGGTGAGACTTAAATGCTTCTACTGTGGTGGCATCTCGAACTGTTACCGGGAGGGCATTCCAGAGTACTGGAGCCCGAAATGAAAACGCTCTATAGCCCGCAGACTTTTTTTGGGCTTTGGGAATCACTAATAAGCCGGAGTCCTTTGAACGCAGATTTCTTGCCGGGACTTATGGTACAATACAATCGGCAAGATAGGATGGAGCTAGACCGTGTAGTATTTTATACGTAAGTAGTAAAACCTTAAAGTCACATCTTAAGTGCACAGGAAGCCAGTGCAGGTGAGCCAGTACAGGCGTAATGTGATCAAAATTTCTTGTTCTTGTCAAAGGTCTAGCAGCCGCATTTTGTACCAACTGTAATCTTAGCCTTGAATAAACACCTGAAGCATAAAATCACAGCAGTATGATGATTCTATGTTTTCTACATTAAAACATTCTTCTTCATACTGCATTAATATATGTTCATTTTAAACTTTCATGGAGAGGGAAATCACAACTAAGTCAATTTACCAAAACTGTATTTATTAAATACTCTTCATTCTCTCACGGGTGACTTTTTAAATGAAAGAACAGATTAGTAGTGCTGCTACCTTTTGTAGCAACACATGGATGTGGACCCCAACTTAAACAAGTTGAAAAACTTATTCGGGTGTTACCATTTAGAGGTCAATTGTAGGGAATATGTACTGAACTGTGCAATCTACTAATGAAAGTTTTAATAAATCAAAACACTTCTAATGCATACTTTGCATATTGCTGTTGTCTGCTGTATATCTTCCCGCTTGAAGCCAAACCACCGCCAGATGATGGACTCCCTGCGGTTTTTTGGGCAATAATTGTTCTTCCTCCATTTGTGATCTGTTCCGCACCTTCTCTCTCTTGTCACTCGCTCCGCTTGCACGACCTGCCTTAGCTAACGTTAGCCATGCTGCTACCTGTCTGCTCGACGAGAGCGTATGACGCTACACGTGCGACAGTATGGGACGTGACTAGGATGGCAGAAGGTGGGGATTAAACCAGTAACTATCAGATTGCTGGCACGACCACTCTCCTAACTTCGCCACGCCGTCCCTAATAAAAATATTATTCTATAATGATATAATAATATTATTATATAATGTTATATTTTTAAGTATAATATAATATATCAGTATATATTATACACTGTATATACAATATGTAAATATTACATTTATATTATACAGTATATATCATATACTGTATATATATTATTTGTAAATATCACATATATGTTTGTCTGACCTAAGCATGTCAATCAAGGCTTAGGTCTGGGCGATTACAGAAATAAAATTAATAGCAGGTTGGAGAGGCTCCAGCCATCCCTGCATCCTCTGAGAGGGACAAGCGGTAGAAAATGGATGGATGGATAATATAATTGAATATATTGCAAAAGAAGGGAGTCATAGAAAAATATGAAAAACACATTTACATATAATTATGCCTTTTGGTGAGAGTTTGCACCAATTAGATGATTATTTTTGCGCTTAGGAAACCTTTCTCCATTAATTTTGGTCCATACTTCTTCTTATTCTTCTGTTTTTTTCTGATATACCACCGTATTTAAGATATGTGCGCATCACTTATCGGCAGGTTCAGAGAGTTGAGCCGCTACCTTCGAGCCGTCCAGACCGATCAGCCCAAACGGTAAGTGCGATGTTGCTTCCAAACACCACATGACGGTGCTTTGTTGACCCCCCACTTTTCTGTTGCCTACACAGCTTCCTGCTGCTGAAGGACCTCATCCCTTTCTTCATGTGCTTGGAGGGCAACTTCTCGGCGGTGCTCACGCCTGTTGTCCTGCGAGGGAATGGGCCCGCCTCGCGCCTCACGCCACAGATCTTCCAGTGGTACCTCCGCATGCTCAGCACGGCAACGGCACCCAAGTGGACCATCAGCCGGACGTGCGAGCTCTGCCCGTTAGTGGACGCGTGGAGTCCAATCGAAGGTCAGGGAAGTTTCGGTGTCACCTCCCTGATGTAGTCTTCCAAAAGTTGACCCCTCTGGTTTAGGTGCGCAGCCACTGTCATGTTTGGAACTGGTCCGCTTTGCACTCAATGTGTATCGATGCTGCCCGGCTGTCCTCATGAATGTGAGTCTGCAACTTACTTATCACATGATTCGAGTTGGATCACCTTTTACGTATTTTAAAATTTGCATGTTCACGCAGTCTGAATGTTGGATCCATTTGCTTCGTATTGTCTGTGGGGCAGTCACGAGTCATCCAGAACCCTCTCCGGGGCTCCTGAAAGTAGGTTTTTCCTCTACAGTTACTTTTATTCACTTGAGCATCTGCTTCATTTTGGTATCCTTTCCTTCCTTTTCATCCAGGAAGCTGTCCATGTTGTGAATTCCATCATGGACGAGTCCGGCAACAATGTACAGATACCGCCTAACTTTGTTTCGGTACGAACATGACATCCCAGCTTCAGGACACCTTTCAGTTAAAGTTGGTTTCATAAGACAAAATAAGTGTGTGTGTGTTTGTGTGTGTGTGTGAGTGCAGCAGTACCAGGATCAGGCCATGTTGCTGCTAGTCACCGGAGCACTGGCTCGAGTTATCGCCTGTCCCGACCTGAAGCCAGTCATTCCCATTCTGTGCACCTGTAAGGTTAGTCTAAACACGTCTTAGACTCTGTTGTACTTGTGAGCATTTTGCCACTATAGAGGTTTCACAAAGTGCTTCATGAGACCGTTGAAAGTTCTGTCTAAAGAGTTTGTGGTAAGATGTGATCTGATGTTTGTATGGCAGAAAAAACAGTGGGCTCTCCGCTGGCTATGGAGTATCCTGCTGCCCATCAATAGCCACAATGTCGTCATCGCGAAGATCTATTACGAGCTGATAACCCTCAGAGGTGGGATAGTACACGCTGCATGCATATTATTGTGTATTTATAGCATTTTTAACATTGTGGCCATGGGAATACAGATCTAAAATATCTTCTTTGCTACTTTATTTTCGAAATCCTGTATAAGCATGCTTTTATTTCATTTCAATAAAACTTGATTATGAATAAGTGTACCGGTGTGTTCACGGCCGGAATTTTGTGCAGACAAGGGATCGGTACTGAATTTGGTACTTCAAAAGACACCGACCAAATTCCATTGGTTCTACCGGGTACCGTCTCTCGTAAATCAAACATTGCCATATCTCCCTACCTTTTGTTGCACGTGACGTCATGTCCAATTGCAGACTAATCACTGGCTCAGGGTAACAATCACTTAAGCAGCACTCAGGGCGACTCAGCCAAACTTCGTTGAAGTAATGTTGCAATTTTAATTGAGAAATAAAGCAAGTGTGCTTCAACGCTCGAATGTAAAGTAAGGCTGCACTCTTCCAAAAGGTTTTAGATTGATGCTAATTTATTAATTTATCCAATTTATAATTGGATTTTCCATAGACAGGCTACTATTAGCAGCAATTTTACACCTCCAAATTTGGTAATGACTACTACAACTAGGATGAATGATACAATCAAACTGCTGGTATATAATAAAAACGTATCAAACAGATGTGCCAGAGTCTTAAATACAACATAAAAACGTTCAAATGTATCAGGAATTCATTAACACTGGAGGCAGCTCAAACTTATTTTAATGCAATGATTATGTCTCGTTTCTATTATTGTATAACATGTTGGTCGCAGGCAAGCATAATTACACTAAGTCCATTAGAAACTTTGCACAAACAATCGCTCAAAATCCTTGACCGAAAACCACATCACCATCGCTGTTGAGTTCTCCAAAAATATAGATTGTTAAACTTAGCTAACATTCAAAGATTAGCATCAATACGAATGGCCCATCAAATCCTAAATAACAATGCACCAGCGCCACTTAAGCACTTTGTCCGGTTTACATTTTGCAGTGACAATTAGAAACACACAAGCCTCCACCAGGGGGCAGCGTAGCGTACCCAGATGTAAAACATCTGTTGCACAATCAGCCTTTTCATATAAAGCCATAAAGGAATGGA
This sequence comes from Nerophis ophidion, assembly GCF_033978795.1. Taxonomy (NCBI): domain Eukaryota; kingdom Metazoa; phylum Chordata; class Actinopteri; order Syngnathiformes; family Syngnathidae; genus Nerophis; species Nerophis ophidion. The sequence continues at coordinate 84,497,534 of NC_084611.1, forward strand.
AAAACCTCACAACAAACTTGAAAAGCTTAACAGATTACCGACATTCACAATTGAAGTTAAAAAGTGGCTTTGGTGCAATCAAAGATGCTCACACGGTCACTAAGGTGGGCACTATGTTTGACACATCAACTTAATGTGTATTATATTTATCCATGACCGCGTTTTTGTTGTAAATTGTGAGGTGTGTCTGTTTTGATCATTGGTGTTTTTAGAAATTTGACACATGTAAACAAAAGCATGTATTGTCTTTGTGTGATTATGTAAATGAGGTGTGTTTGCAATGTATATTAAGTATGTGTCCACGAAAGGGCATTTTATGACTTTTCTTAATCCGATTACCGTATTTTTCGGTGTATAAGTCGCACCTGCCGAAAATGCATAATAAAGAAGGGAAAAAACAAATAAGTCGCACTGGAGTATAAGTTGCATTTTTTGGGGAAATGTATTTCTGGAGTACAAGTCACATTATTTGGGGAAATGTATTTGATAAAATCCAACACCGAGAATAGACATTTGAAAGGCAATTTAAAATAAATAAAGAATAGCGAACAACAGGCTGAATAAGTGTACGTTATATGACGCATAAATAACTAACGGAGAACGTGCCTGGTATGTTAACGTAACATATTATGGTAAGAGTCATTCAAATAACTATAACATATAGAACATGCTATACGTTTACCAAACAATCTGTCACTCCTAATTGCTAAATCTGATTAAATCTTATACGTCTTGTCGCTTATGTGAATGAGCTAAATAATATTATTTGATATTTTACGGTAATGTGTTAATTTCACACAAGTCGCTCCTGAGTATGAGTCGCACCCTTGGCCGAACTATGAAAAAAAACTGCGACTTATAGTCCGAAAAATACGGTACATGATATGGAATGATTTTTTTTTTTTTATATAATTTTATTGCATGATTTTTGTATCCCTTTAATTTAGGTAGCTAGGGACTGCAGATGGAAATTAGCTATTTAGCTATAATCTGGTACAGAACATATCTGTCTTTGAGCTTAATGTTTGCGTGCATTGTCCCTTCAAATAAAGACTAGACAAAAAAAAAAAAAATTCAATACTTAAAGTACAGACACTTTGTAGGGCACAACATAACACATTCAGCTTCATTAAATAAGCTACTTTCTAGTTAGAAAACATACCATAGCTAGTCAATACAGTACTGTGAATGCAACTGCATTGCAAATGAGTGAAATGTAATATGAAACGAGATGTAACAACTGGACAACCCACACACAAAAGTACCAAAAATTGGTACTGTGGAGTACCGGTATCGATTCCCATATTTCAGGAATTGGTACCGTATCAGTTCAAATGTGGTCAGTACCCATCCCTAGTGCAGACTAAGGAGCATGGCGCAAAATTAAATTACTACTGGATATACAGCTTGTGTAAGATCTTAAAAAACCCAGGGCAACTTGACCACATGATGCAGAATGCCAAGCAACTGAACCGTTATTAGTACCAGTGTTACATTGTGTTGGGGTGGCCTTTAGTATATACAGTAATGTTAAACCAAATGTCTTCAGAAATCACAAAAGGTTATTTTATGCATGACAGATATCTCTTCGCTCTTTGCAGGAAACCCTAAAAAGCATGTTCCTGACAAGCCTCTGTTTCCTGCCGCCAAGGACTGGGACCAGTAAGTGCTGTTGTGTCCTGGTGACTGTTATAGCACGTGGCTATGTGTTTAAAGCTGGTCACGACTTGTAGTCCAACCTTACTGCATAACCTCTACAAAAAAAACAGAGCCCCTTGTTCCACATGCCCATTTGCTGCATTTCATTCTAGCTGCCTGCAGCTGACCGACATCCTCCCTTTGATCTTGGCCTTTGAAGGTGACTTCCCCGCAGCGCTCGATTTATTCCCGCCAGGGAATGGACCCGTTTTACGCCTCACACCGCACACCTTCCAGTTTTACTTCCAAATGTTCAAAACGGCACATGCACCCATGTTGGCCTGGTCGCGTACGAGCGAGCTCTGCACAGTCAGAGGCCAGTGGCATCCGATCAAAGGTCAGGACAGCTTTTATTGTGACCACATGCTTCTTCAAAAAAATTAACTTCTCTTTGGTACAGGAGCGGTGCCGCTGACCAATTTGGAATTGGTCCGCTTCGCAATCATGGTGCATAGATGCAGCCAGGTTGTCCACATGGATGTAAGTATGGAACTTACCGATATGTAACTTATAATAGGACACCTTACTTAAAGACCTCACCAAATAGATGCTTATTGTTGGTAATACTCAAGACGTTGCACTCAACTGACATGTCCTCAATGCCTATAGAAGAAGCACGCATGTTGAAATCAGGGTTCCCCTGAAGAGGAATGGATGTGCGGGTTATGTTGTACATAATAGTATAAAGTGAAAATATGTTTTTAAAAAACAATAACTTAAATTGTCCATTCATTAAATGCTTACATTTGTGTGAGTGAATTAGATATTCTCAATATGTTTTCTAACACATTAGGTACACTTGAACCATCTAATCACATGCAAAAGCTGTGTGTGAAAGACCCTAATTGTTAGAACTCTGAAGACAAAGTTGAAGTTAGTATGACAGCCTGTGTAGTTTTTGCACAAAAAAGAAAAAACAGGCTGACTTTCTTTTCCCTGTGTCAAATTTAAAGCAATTTATGTGAACACATTTTTGATGAATGTTCGTTCTGCGCCTAAGAATACATTTTGTTACCCTATGTAAAAAAAATAAATAATATAAAATAAAAGAACATCTAACTTACTGTTAATACATTGTAATGATCACCTAATACTGTGGTTCTCAAACTTTTTTTCACCGAGTACTACCTCAGCAAAAACCTGGCTCTTGAAGTATCACCATAATGACAAACATTAAATTACAGTAGCGTAGCAGGCCTCACTATCCATTCAAAAAAAGCAGAAGTTATATTTTACAAGTATATTAAATTTTTTTAACCACTGTAACATTACACACAATTTCGACAGTAATACTGTTTGAATATTTATTCAAGTGATTCTTTGGAGTGGGCAGCACGGAGGAACAGGGCTTAGTGCGTGTGCCTCACAATACGAAGGTCCTGGGTTAAATTCTGGGCTTGGGATCTTTCTTTGTGGAGTTTGTGTGTTCTCCCCGTGACTGCGTGGGTTCCCTCCTGCTTCCTCCCACCTCCAAAAACATGCACCTGGGGATAGGTTGAATGGCAACACTAAATTGGCCCTAGTGTGAGAATGTTGTCTGTCTATCTGTGTTAGCCCTGCGATGAGTTGGTGACTTGTCCAGGGTGTACTCCGCCTTCTGCCCGAATGCAGCTGAAACAGGCTGCAGCACCACGTGCTACTACAAACGGGACAAGCGGTACAAAATGGATGGAGGGATTCTTTGGAGTGCTATTGGATACATCCCGCATAAATCTAGTGTCAGAGTGTTTATGGAGAGTATGAACAAGTCAATGAGAGGCGCCATGTTGGTTACCTAGGACGTGTGCGGCTATGCCCGGAAGCATGCAATTGAGTCGTTTCGATGAAATAAACCAAAATAATACGTTTAAATACACTTCTTAATATATATACTCCAGCTCATAAACTTACAATTAAACATGCCTTTACTTTTTTCAAAATAATATGTATAATTATTTTGCGGCAATTTTGCTGCCGTTTTTGATGCACTCCACCGCTGTATTCATGCATGTTTAGTAACCACCGGCTTTCTAACACGCCCCTGCTGGCGAAATGTGCTTCAGAAAACACACGATGACCAAAAATAAACATATTACCTTCATTTTGCCAAAACCCTCATTATTTTGGACTAACAATTATGGAGAAATTATGACTTTTAGTTAAGTGAGGCTCGAGAAAACATGGCGGCGGCGGCTACATGGACTTTGCTTTGAAAATGTTCCCTCTGAGTTAACGGAGACGATCCCTTCGTTTCACTTCATTTCAATCGCTTCTACTTCCGTGGTGTTTCGCTGTGCGTTTAGGAGTGCAATGCTGTTGGAGGAGAAAAATATTTGTTGTTGCAGTTTGATTTTGAACGTGCAGCTAGCGTCCGCCCATCAGCTGCTGGGATCGAGAGTTACCATGCAGCAAGCAAAAATATTACATTTCTATTTTTATTTTTTAAATCTGTCCAAAACGTTTGGGGATCCTTGGACTAGTGGGACACGTACCACAGTTTGGGAATCCCTCACTTATTGAGTATTACTTCCTGAAGATGGTTATGTTTTCTTCATCCAGTCAGAGTCCTGGACCCATTTGCTCAAAACTGTGAGCACAACTATAAAAAGCGTCTCTTTTAAAGAACCCAGTCCGGAGTTCCTGCATGTAAGTCTTTAGAAAATCCTGTAAACCTGTGTGAAACACTCTTTTTCTTCTAATTTAGCTTTATGTGCTTCTTAACAACCAGGAAGCTGTCCACTCTGTCAATTCCATTCTGTTGACTGAATCCTACTACAACATGGAGATCCCACCTTACTTTGTGTCGGTACGAACAGGACCATCCTACATGGAGAATATCTCTCAGCGTGCGGCAAACAATCATTTGTGTACATGTGCGATTTGCAGCAGTTTCCAGATCAGGCCACATTACTGCTGGCCGTTGGGGCCTTGAGTCAGATAATCCTCCATCCTGATCTGAGTCCTGTCACCCCCATTCTGTGCACATTTCAGGTTGGTGCAAATGTCTTACTCCATTACACAACGAAGATACTTTGATGATTTTCAACACGTATTGAAGTGGTTCATCTAAAGCAGGGGTGTCCATCGTCCAATTTGAGCTCACAGCTTCAGAGATCCCACGTGCACTGGAACACCTGGGAAATGATTAACAAATTTTCGACTCATGAAAAACATAAGCGCTGTTTTTGCGGGTCATTAAAAACATTAACAGTCATGTAATAGATTTTTGCGAAATTTAAGGCCTTTAACTGATAGTCAATAAGTTGTAATTAGTGGTGATGTAACAGTATTTAAATACTGCGGTATTTCGGTATCTTAATAACAATAAAACCGTAAACTACATCTCCCCAAATTCTCTGTGTAGCACGAGTGGGTGAGATCTGTGCGTGGAAGGTTGTGAAGGAGAGACACAGAGAGAATTGTTTTTTTGAACATTTCCTGAAGCTTGCATTAAAAATATTTCCATAACTTTTTGACTTATGTTGTTGAAAGACCCTCGAGACAACAAAACCTCTTACATTGCGTACACTGCAAGGCAAAGTCTTTGTTATTGCCCGGAGTGTTTCCAAGATGACACATAAAGCCAATCAGAAGTTGTGACATTTTAATGCACTCTTTTTCTTTTCAATGACATTTATTCAACTCTTGGTTTAAAAGGATTTGTTTGAAACACCCTATGCTCCCGGGTTTATCACTGATGAACGTGTCCAAGCATCACCGGGATGTGTGTTCAAGTTGTAGTTCAATATTTTCTGCATTATTAACCGTTAAATTGTCAGCTAACCTTTTTGAGACTCAGCATTTTCCAAAGTGATATACAGCAGACACTGACGTTAAAAGACACTAACGTGAACATTGTTATACATTTGCTTCACTGGATGTTTGTATTGTCAGTTTATACACAGTTAACTGAAAGTGTATATATAAAACATGTATATATAATTGTTTTTTAGTAATATCATTAGAACATTTAAGCATTATGTTTGTGTTCAATAACTAAGTGAATTAGTGAATTATGTTTTATATAGCGCTTTACATTGTGAAACCCAATATCCAAGTTACATTTAAACCAGTGTGGGTGGCACTGGGAGCAGGTGGGTAAAGTGTCTTGCCCTAGGACACAACGGCAGTGATTAGGATGGCGGAAGTGGGAATCGAACCTGGAACCCTCAAGTTGCTGGCACGAGTTTCCAATGAGTTTCCTCCGCCGGGTGGCAGGGCTCTCCCTTAGGGTGAGAAGCTCTGCCATCCGGGAGGAGCTCAAAGTGCGCTGCTCTTCCACATCGAGAGGAGCCAAATGAGGTGGTTCGGGCATCTGGTCAGGATGCCACCCGAACGCCTCCCATGAATTGATACCTAGCATGAATTGATTGTGGACCCCGACTTAAACAAGTTGAATAACTTATTCGGGTGTCACCATTTAGTGGTCAATTGTACGGAATATGTACTGACCTGTGCAATCTACTAATAAAAGTATCATTCAATCAATCAATCAATCAATCAATCCCGAGGGAGGTGTTTAGGGCACATCCGACGGGTAGGAGGCCACGGGGAAAATCTAGGACACGTTTGAAAGACTGTCTCCCGGCTGGCCTGGGATTCCCCGGGAAGAGCTGGACGAAGTGGCTGGGGAGAGGAGAGTCTGGCCTTCCCTGCTTAGGCTGCTGCCCCCGCGACCCGACCTTGGATAAGCGGGAGAAGATGGATGAATGGATAATTTGGGATACGAGTTTTGAGTGTTTTGAGTTACGAGCTAGGTCATGAAACTGATTGAGCTCTGAGCCTGAGGTGCCACTGAATTAAAATACTGAGTATGTGCACACTTAGATGTGGATAAGAAATTAGGGATTTGTGTTCTCTCATTTTCATTCAAAAATCAAAAGTAATTGCAAAGAGTCAGATATGCACAGAAACCACAGGAAGAGCCCTCCACCCTCCCAAAATGAGTAAGTTAGGCAGTGAAAACTTGAACAATTATGTTTATTTGAACCAGTGGCATTTATTTTCCAGTGCTGGCACAAAGTGAAGTGAAGTGAATTATATTTATATAGCGCTTTTCTCTAGTGACTCAAAGCGCTTTACATAGTGAAACCCAATATCTAAGTTACATTTAAGCCAGTGTGGGTGGCACTGGGAGCAGGTGGGTAAAGTGTCTTGCCCAAGGACACAACGGCAGTGACTAGGATGGCGGAAGCGGGAATCGAACCTGCAACCCCCAAGTTGCTGGCACGGCCACTCTACCAACCGAGCTATGCCAAAGGACTATGATTTGTCATGGCTGCATTAGCTTTAAAGCTATCAATCTGCCAATTTGACTTAATTTTGTATCTTTTTAAACAAATCAAACACAATCAAAGGGCCTTGAACGGGCTCTAAAAAAATGTCAGGGAAAGCAAAAAAAAACCCTGAACTTTATTGGACCTCAGCATTGTGTTAGGATAAAATGAGTTACTTATCAAAAATATACATTATGAGATCATTTGGCTGTAGTTTTTGTCACCTGTGGATTAGCATATATTGACCTACATTGGCTTAGTCTTGGCATTGTTATCAGATTGGCCACCAGCATCCTTACATTTTTCTTAAACATGTTTGGACAACCCTGGATGTTATATTTTTTTCTTCTTTTAAGCACATACTTTATTCTCAACGTGCTATTTGATGTTTTTATGACAGAACAACATTTGGGCTCTCAACTGGTTCTGGAACAGGCTGTTGTCCAAAAAGCATCGAATCGGCCTTGTCAAGAAGATCTATCAGGAGCTGGAAAATTGTTGGGGTGTGATTCCAATTGTTTTCTCCAGTCACGTTGACTAGTTTCAGTCATTGAGACAAAATCTGGCAGACATGTTTATTTAATTAGCGTCATGGCTCCCATTTTGTCTTTGTTCACTCATTTAGTAGAGGATACCTTAATGTGTCTTCAGTCCACCAGAAAAGTTCTGTTTCCTGCTGCGGAGAACTGGGACCTGTAAGTTCTGTCTTGCCCTTGTAGCTTTTTTTTTTAGCTGCATTAGGTGTTGTTGATGCCAGTTTTCTTTTTCCAGCAATTTGCAGCTGGGAGATCTCCTGCCTCTCCTCCTCTGCGTGGAGGGCCAGTTAACCCCGGCAATGCTGAGCTTCTACCCATCTGAGAAGGGTGCCCTCTCGAACCTCAGACCCCACGTCTTTGAGGTCTACATGAATATGTTCAGCACCTGCACTGCCCCGAAGCTGACCGTCAGCCAGACGGGGGAGCTCTGCTTTTTTAACAAGCTCTGGGGGCCTATCGCAGGTCAGTAAAGGTTCAGCGTTGGGTCGCTGTCATCTCCTTCAGAAAAATTAACCTCTCTCTGGTTCAGGTGTGCATCCAGTAGGAGGTTTACAGCTGCTCAGCTTTGTACTCCTTGTCCATAGATGCAACCTGGTCATCTACACTAATGTAAGTCACCTGGATCACCTCTGTTTTTGTTCTTCCACCAACAAGGGCTACCCCAAGTTTTCCCTACCAATCTGGTACAGGGTAAAACAGCTTGTTATTGCCCATACACAAAACCAGTCAGTTTTTCCTTTGGACCGACAGACATAGATTTGTGTTTCTCATAAACCGCTCATAAGCACATGGTCTGCCAGAGCAAAAGACAGAACAGGTGGGGATGTTACCAATTTGTCGACTTAGTTGTGATATTAACCCTAGTCATACTTGCCAACCTTGAGACCTCCGATTTCGGGGAGGGGGGTGGGGGGGGCGGAGGCGTATTTCTCGAGATATATATATATATATATGTATATGTATATATATATATGTATGTGTATGTGTGTATATATATATATGTGTGTGTATGTGTGTATATATATATATATATATATGTGTGTGTATAAATATATATATGTGTGTATATGTGTGTGTGTGTGTATATATATATGTGTGTATATGTGTGTGTGTGTGTATATATATATGTGTGTATATGTGTGTGTGTGTGTATATATATATATATATATATGTGTGTGTGTATATATATATATATATATATATATATATGTATGTATATGTGTATGTATGTATATATATATGTATGAAATACTTGACTTCCAGTAAATTCTAGCTATATATTTATTTTATTATATATATATATATATATATATATATATATATATATAAATAAAAGAAATAGTTGAATTTCCGACAGCACCTATCAAATACACAGTAATAAAAGCACAGTTGTTCTACTAACTGTACTGTGCTTGCTTGTTACTAAAAAAACCAAACACTTACCTTTCACTATTTGAGTAACCTTTGTTCTGCCATTTGCGTATTGGCAAGCGATCTCCGAATCCGGGAATATCCTTCACGGGTTTGTTGTAGACATCTACAAATGAGAACGGGATGTTGCTTCCAGCTATCAGCATAGCCATCTTTCTCTCAGCATAAGAAACACCATCGGGTCTCCATTTTGCGAGGTGGGCCATAATAGTGGGTTGTGAACGATGCTGCGCTGCGGACGCTTTGTGCTTCGCTGACCGTTCATGGCTGAATATCCGTTCGGCCGCCGTGTTCAATGGAGAAGTCTGTTCTACGAAATTTACAGGCAACATACCCCTTCCCCTTTGAACTCTCCCGGATAAACTGAAATTCTTGTTTCCAATCGTTTTGGAACTTGCAAGCGTGTTTCTTCATTTTGCCCGTCGACGGTTTAATGTATTGCACTGGAGTCAATAACCAGGCAACGTGATGAAGTTACGTCTCTTTACTGTGGGCTTCAGAACAACAGATTCCCTAATGCATGTTCCTTGACTGCACTTAAATGTAGAATATATTTACATTCTAATCTATGTACAGTAGATGGCAGTATTGTCCTGTGTAAGAGGGTCACAACATTGAGTCAGGTCTGACACAATGTTGAGGGGCGTGGCCTCCAGCTCCGCATGAATTTCGAGAGATTTTCGGGAGAAAATTTGTCCCGGGAGGTTTTCGGGAGAGGCGCTGAATTTCAAGAGTCACCCGGAAAATCCGGGAGGGTTGGCAAGTATGACCCTAGTGCAAAAGTATGACCCTAGTGCAAGCTTAAAGGAGAACTGCACTTCTTTTGGATATTTGCCTATCATTCGCAATCATTCTGAGAGACAAGAACACGTCTTTTTATGTTTTTTATTTTAAAGATGATAAACGCTTTGGAAATGCAGCTAATGGAAGTCACCGTTGTAGCCTTCATAACCCTTTAAACAACTTCGAAACCCTCCGTTTTTTATGCACACTGCAAGTACAAACAGTTGTGGTCAAAAGTTTACATACACTTGTAAAGAATATAATGTCATGGCTGCCTTGAGTTTCCAATCATTTCTACAACTCTTATGTTTTTGTGATAGAGTGATTGGGGCACATACTTGTTGGTGACAAAAAACATTCATGAGGTTTGGTTCTTTTATGAATTTGTCAAGGATCTACTGAAAATGTGACCAAATCTGCTGGGTCAAAAGTATATATACAGCAATGTTAATATTTGGTTACATGTCCCTTGGCAAGTTTCACTGCAGTAGGGCGCTTTAGGTAGCCATCCACAAGCTTCTGGTTGAATTTTTGACCACTCCTCTTGACGAAATTGATGCAGTTCAGCTAAATATGTTGATTTTCTGACATGGACTTGTTTCTTCAGCATTGTCAACACGTTTAAGTCAGGACTTTGGGAAGGCCATTCTAAAACCTTAATTCCATCCTGATTTAGCCATTCCTTTACCACTTTTGACATTTGTTTGGGATCATTGTCCTGTTAGAACACCCAAGACCCATTGTCCTGAATAATTTGGAGGTAATCCTCCTTTTTCATTCATTTACTCTCTGTAAAGCACCAGTTCCATTGGCAGCAAAACAGACCCGGAGCATAATATTACCACAACCATGCTTGACGGTAGGATGGTGTTCCTGGGATTAAAGGCCCCGCCTTTTCTCTTCTAAACATATTGCTGGATATTGTGGCCAAACATCTAAATTTTTATTTCATCTGACATCACATGGACAAAGGTAAGACCTTCTGGAGGCTAGTTCTGTGGTCAGGTGAAACAAATTGAGCTATTTGTCCAACAGGACAATGACCCCAAACAAACGTCAAAAGTGGTAATGGAATGGCTAAATCAGGCTGGAATTAAGGTTTTAGTATGGCCTTTTCAAAGTCCTGACTTAAATGTGTGGACGATGCTGAGGAAACAACTCCGTGTCAGAAAAAAACAAAACAATTTTAGCTCAACTGCGGCAATTTTTCAAGAGGAGGAGTCAAAAATTCAACCAGAAGCTTGTGGATGGCTACCAAAAGCACTTTATCGCAGTGAAACTTGCCAAGGGACATGTAACCAAATATTAACATTGCTGTATACAGTATATACTTCTGACCCAGCCGATTTGGTCACATTTTCAGTAGACCCATAAAAGAACCAAACTTCATGAATGTTTTTTGTCACCAAACAAGAATGTGCTCCAATCACTCTATCACAAAAGAAGAGTTGTAGAAATGATTGGAAACTCAAGACAGCCATGACATTGTTCTTTACAAGTGTATGTAAATTTTTGACCACGACTGTATATAATGTAGTAACAGACACGTTCGCAAAAATATGTAATATGTTCAATATTTACCTTATTTAGGTCATTTTAAGCATTGCTGGAACTAATTAATTGGGGTATTTATCTCTGTTTCTATAATGTGCATGTCTGACAATTTGTGTCTCTACATCAGGATACAAAACACTTGTGTATGTTCTAATCATGGCAGACTGTAACAAAGAATGAAGATGACTATTTTTGGACAAACGTGAATTCACAACCTTCTTTTTGAATCTGAATTTATGGAGGATGAAATACTGCTTCTAGAAGCGAGCACTTGGGAGAGTGAGACGTTAAAGCAGACTGAAGCCGACAGAGTGAGGTGAAAGTGAATCGAAGCTGCAAAATGTGGAACTTGAAGCCAAGCTATTTCGACATAAATGGAGTGCCTATCCATAATTATTTGGAAAAACGTTCCTGGCCAGCTGGACCAAACAGACAACTATCCATCGACTGAGTCGCACTACATTAATCATTATGCATGCATTGTGTCGTGTGTATCATGTACAAACAAAACATGAAATGTGAGATAATACTTAATAGATACTCCTAATATGATCATGTTTTTCAGTCAGTACAGATTAGTGTCCTATTGCAATGTTGTGCATTACAAACTCAAACGCGTTTCGCAGCTCGCTTATCTTTTGCCGTAGTTAGCTTCTACAGCTAAAACCATAGTACGCCAGTGTGTTACTTCGCTAGAAAAAGAGTTTCTCAGTCTTTGGTCTTACATTAACAGGACACAGCTTGGTTATTGTACAGCAGGGGTCACCAACCTTTTTGAAACCAAGAGCTACTTCTTGGGTACTGATTAATGCGAAGGGCTACCAGTTTGATACACACTTAAATAAATTGCCAGAAATAGCCAATTTGCTCGATTTACCTTTTAATAAATAAATCTATATATATTTTAAAAAAAGGGTATTTCGGTGTGTCATTCGTCGTACATTTTTTTTCCTTTTACGGAAGGTTTTTTGTAGGGAATAAATGATAAAAAAAAACACTTAACTGAACTTTTTAAAAGAGGAGAAAACACGAAAAAAATCAAAATTAAATTTTGAAACATAGTTTATCTTCAATTTCGACTTTAAAATTCAACCGAAAAAAATGAAGAGAAAAACTAGCTAATTCGAATCTTTTTGAAAAAATTAAAAAAAAAATTTATGGAACATCATTAGTAATTTTTCCTGATTAAAATTAATTTTAGAATTTTGATGAATAGGTTAAAATCCATTCTGCACTTTGTTATGATATATATAGCACATTGGGCCAAGCTATATTTCTAACAAAGACAAATCATAATTTTTTCTAGATTTTCCAGAACAAACATTTTAAATGAAATTCAAAATACTTTGAAATAAGATTTAAATTTGATTCTACAGATTTTCTAGATTTGCCAGAATAATTTTTTTGAATTTTAATCAAAGTAAGTTTGAAGAAATATTTCACAAATATTCTTCGTCGAAAAAACAGAAGCTAAAATGAAGAATTAAATTTAAATTTCTTTACAATAAAAAAAAAAACGATTTACTTGGACATTGATTTAAATTGTCAGGAAAGAAGAGGAAGGAATTTAAAAGGTAAAAAGGTATATGTGTTTAAAAATCCTCATCATTTTTAAGGTTGTATTTTTTCTCTAAAATTGTCTTTCTGAAAGTTATAAGAAGCAAAGTAAAAAAATAAATGAATTTATTTAAACAAGTGAAGACCAAGGCTTTAAAATATTTTCTTGGATTTTCAAATTCTATTTGAGTTTTGTCTCTCTTAAAAGTAAAAATGTCAAGCAAAGCGAGACCAGCTTGCTAGTAAATAAATACAATTTAAAAAATAGAGGCAGCTCACTGGTAAGTGCTGCCATTTGAGCTATTTTTAGAACAGGCCAGCGGGCGACTCATCTGGTCCTTAAGGGCTACCTGATGCCCGCGGGCACTGCGTTGGTGACACCTGTTGTACAGGTTACCGAATGTAAATTAAGTATTGGTGACTTTTTTTGAATGCATTTTGAGAGGGATCTAGTGGCAGAATTGATTGCTCCCGTTAACTGCGTTGCTAGCCACCAAAAACGAGAGATTTTTATGTTAGAAAGCGAAAAAACCCAAAACCTTTGTCTTCTTGGCTCTCATAAGGATTGGAAACGATAGGCAAAATTCCTAGGAGTGAAGTTCCCCTTTAAGATTGATTATACGCATTTTTATGAGCGGTTCCCTTTTGGATCCTGAGTGTCAAGTCAGTAACAATTTTTTTGAAATATTTTAGCTCCAAATTTATCGATATAGTTTCATTTATTTTATTATTTTTGTCAACTTTTTATAATTGGGGAAAATGATCCCTATGCAATGTCTGGGGAAAAGAAAAAAAATTGTGGAGTGGAGAATGCACAGTAGAATTTTTGAAGTTAGGTAATTGGAGCGTTGAATATGTTCTTTCATAATACTGATTTGACAGTCCCCTCTGAGCTAGAATAAGAGAGAAAGCAGGCAAGACTTGGTTGAGTTTGAGTCCATACAAGTCGTTTATATACAACAACTCCAACCCAATCCCAGTTTTACCATACTGTTTTTTTATTCCAAAAATTCAACTCTATTCGGTTGAAAATTTGAATTTAAAATCTAAATGAATAAAAATCCCAATTTGGATATGAATTAATTTTTTGAGCAGCTCTAATATCTGCTATGTTCTAACTTTCCAAGATCTATGACCATGTTTACACTGCAGGCTAAGTGTCCCAAATCAGATTTTTTTTTTCAGCTGACTGCATGTAAAACGTGATCTTTATCAGACTCCACTATAAATGTGCACCGGCCTTAATTTGGCCTGGACTTCATTTACATGAAAATAAGTTAATGTAATATTTTGTGTAATATTTAGGAGGGTTCAAATTTTTTTATGGCTGTTAAGTAGAGGAGAAATGGACATCAGCGTCGATCTATGTTAGGTTTACTTTTCATCTTACGTAAACCACTTAAGCAATGTACGCAACATGCAAGCAAATATGCCACAGCGTACACGTAGTTTCTGGTGCTTCAACAATCGTTATTTCTTCAGATATACTGTATGTATATATATATATATATATATATATATATATATATATATATTACATATAGCCTTATATATTACATATAGCCTATTTGCGCACTTTTGACTGGTGATGCACCGAAAATTCGGTGCGAAAAAATGCTTTGCTTCCCGAAACCGGATGTTGCATTGACGTATCCATTTTCCCTGGCGGGTCGAGTCTTTGTTTGCGTACACAAATGATGTAGCTTGTCCAAAGATGACCTAACAGTCGCAATTACGTTTAGACTTAAGTCACATTTGAAAAGATCAGATTCCAATTGGATTCGGACTACGTCTTGATGTGGCCCAAGTCTGATGCGTGATGATCAGATGTGAAGCACTTCGGTGTTTAGACTGGCAAATCATATCCGATCTGTGTCACTTGAGAGCAAAAAAAATCAGATTTGAAGTGCAGTGTAAACCGGGCCATTGTCATTACATTTCAGTTGTTTATCCATCCATCCATTTTCTACCTCTTATTCCTTTTTTTGGGGTCGCGGGGGGCGCTGGCGCCTATCTCAGCTACAATCGGGCGGAAGGCGGGGTACACCCTGGACAAGTCGCCATCTCATCGCAGGGCCAACACAAATAGACAGACAACATTCACACTCACATTCAAACACTAGGGCCAGCAATTTAAATCCTTTATGTTCATCAAATCTCTGAGAATTATGTCCGAGGTTTTCTCGTGGTTACACAGCGTGCTTCCACCCAAAAAATATTTTTTTGTTTTTCAATAGGTAAGAATAAGATTCATTTGGTTTTCCACGTGGAAAAAAAAGGTAATACATTACAGTATATTATTTATAATTTGCATTTAAACCAGTGTGGGTGGCACTGGAAGCAGGTGGGTAAAAGACACAAGGGCAGTCACTAGGATGGCAGAAGCGGGACTCGAACCTGGAACCCTCAAGTTGCTGGCATTCACTCTACCAACCGAGCCTTACCGCCTAATCTAAAAGCACTCAGGCAGCTGGCTCTGTCTGGTTCGGGATGTTAAATGACAAAAAGACATCAATCATGACATGATTCTCGCAAAAACACATCTCTCTCAAATGTGTCAAAAACATCAATCTTGTATTAAGAGAAGGGATGTTAGGATTAATCCACAATCACTATTTCTGCTTGTCCTTCAGTCCGATTGTTGGATCAGCCTGCTCATGCTCGTCGGCGGAGCCCACAAAAGCATCCCAAAACCAAGTGAAGTCTTCTTGCGTGTGAGTTTGTCGTCTTTCGTTTCCTGACGTTTTTTTTTTTAAGCCCCGTTTGCATTTTTAAATGTCAATTTTGACTCCTTTGGTGTCTTTCATTGAGCCAGGAAGCTGTACAGCTTGTGAACAGTATCCTGCAGAATTGCTCCAGCCGCAACATGAACATCTCAGGGAAATTCCCCACGGTATGAGCGTGAACAACTTAGTGAACAACTTCATTTTTAGTCTGTCACGTGCACTAATTGTGTGCGCATGTGACTCTCTCTCTCTAGCTTGACGTTGATCAATCCAAGTTGCTGCTGCTCACTGGCGCTTTGAGAGAGATCATCCTCCATCCTCTACTCAGTCCAGTCATCCCCATTCTGAACACCTTCCAAGTAAGAACAAATACGCTGATGCGCTTGTATTGGTGAGAAGCTGCCTCCTGTTGGTTGGGAAGTAAAGTGCAACTGTTTATTTACACACTGCTTGTTATCCTGTCAATCAGGGGTCTTCAACGTGAAGTTGGCCCCAAATATTAAAAATAACACTTTGTGCTGTAAAAATGTTTTGTTTGTTTTTAAGTTATTCTGAAATACATTGTCTGACTAGTGACGTCATCCAGCCCCCACCAACCCACCTTGTCAAAATTTCACCAAACTTGTCCCATCCGTTTGTGCTACATTTGTGCTGCAAATATTTAGTTCTGTTGTAGTTTTTATGTTAACATTTTGTTATTCATAACCAGCCCCCCAACCTAGTCAAACTCTCCCCAAATTTGTCCCCCCTTTGTCTGTGCTGCACAATTTTTTTTTGTCCTAATCAGTTTTTAAATCACAATTTTATTATTAACTACCACCTAAGGCAGGGGTAGTGAAGTGAATTATATTTATATAGCGCTTTTCTCTAGTGACTCAAAGCGCTTTACATAGTGAAACCCAATATCTAAGTTACATTTAAACCAGTGTGGGGGGCACTGGGAGCAGGTGGGTAAAGTGTCTTGCCCAAGGACACAACGGCAGTGACTAGGATGGCGGAAGCGGGAATCGAACTTGCAACCCTCAAGTTGCTGACACGGCCACTCTACCAACCGAGCTATACCGCCCCATGGCTCTAGAGCCAGATGCGGCTCTTTTGATGACTGCATCTGGCTCTCAGATAAATCTTAGCTGACATTGCTTAACACAATAAGTAATTAATAATTCTGCTGGTAATCACAGTGTTAAAAATAACGTTCAAATTATAAAACATTCTCATGCATTTTAATCCAACCATCCGTTTTCTATCGCACCTGTTCAAGATGTCGCATTAATGGTAAGAAGTATTATATGTATTATTGGTTAACTTTTAGAATACCAAAGTTATTAAAAATAGTTAGAGACTTCTACTCTAAAAATGTTGGTCTTCCTTAAAAATGCACGCATTTAGTTGTATTCAGTGTTAAAAAATATTATATGGCTCTCATGGAAATACATTTTTAAATATTTGGCTTTCATGGCTCTCTCTGCCGAAAAGGTTCCCGACCCCTGACCTAGGGCTAGGCGATCTGGCCTTTTTTTAATATCTCGATATTTTTAGGCCATGTCGCGATACACTATAGATGTCTCGATATTTTGCCTTAGCCTTGAATGAACACTTGATGCATATAATCACAGTAGTTAAAACATTCTTTATACTGCATTCATATATGCTCATTTTAAACTTTCATGCAGAGAGGCAAATAACAACTAAGTCCATTGACCAAAACTGTATTTATTAAACACTTATTAAGCAGTGGCACAAACATTCATGTCATTTCCAAAACTGAAAGTGCAAGATTGTCAGAGACATTTTAAAACAAGCTATTGGTGCACTTTGGTGCATGATGTCACGAAGATGAACACTAAATTAAAGTGCACTTTTTGTACAGAACACCACTACAATAGTTTATTACAAATAAAGTGCACTTTTGTGCATGATGTCACACAAGATATTTCAACAAGAGTCAAATAAAAAATGAGCTGCATAATAGGAAATCAAATAGTGTTCGTCCTTCGCTATGTGGTACCTTACTGCGGACATTATCTCCTTTTGTTGTTGACAAATTGTTTTCATACGGTGTTGATCTGGAAATGTTTGCCTTGGCATTTTGATGGTGTGGGCGTGTGGCACCGATTGGAGATGTTGACATGCGGAGTACGCACTCTTGATGCTACATTTTAGCAGTAATGCCACATTTTGGAGCAAAGCTTTTGCCCCACACTTGACAAATTACGGTTGTCTGTTCGACATATTCCCACTTGAAGCCAAACCACCGCCAGACGATGGACCCTGTGCTGTTTTTCTTGGGAATTAATTCTTCTTTCATTTGTTACCAGATTTGCATCTTCTTTCTCTCGTATTACCACTAGCATCACAGCTAACGGTACCCATGCCGCTGCCTCTCTGCTCCGCGAGGGCGTATACGTATTTGACGTATGTAAGAAGGTGCGCTTGTTTAATGTCTCTGTGAAAAGGAGAGACAAGAAAGAGTGGGAAACGCAGTGTATTGCAAGCAGCTAAAAGCAACTGCGTAAGAACATGTACTCTAATATCACGATATAGTCATTTTCTATATCGCACAGACAAACCCGCGATATATCGTGTATATCGGTATATCGCCCAGCTCTACTACCACCATAGCAATAGACAAAATGTTTACGGCACAAACAAATGGCATTGTTATTTGCAATGATAAGGTGGACCAACTGCAAACAGGTATTAAAAGAATAGAATATAGCGACGCAAATAACTAGCGGGTCACTAGAGCGATAATTGCTAGCTGGTAACTAGCAATGCTAACGGCTAGCTTGCAACTTGAGCGGTTACAATTAGGTATCTTTAATGCTTTGATTACCGTATTTTCCGCGCTATAAGCCGCCCCGTGTTATAAGCCGCACCTTCAATGAATGGCATATTTAAAAACTTTGTTAACCTATAAGCCGCACCGGGTCATAAGCCGCGCCCCCGCTGCGCTAAAGGGAATGTCAATAAAACAGTCAGATAGGTCAGTCAAACTTTAATAATACAAACCAGTGTGCAAATGTGCAATCACAACAATAGCAACACTCAAAATATTGCAGAGCAATAGCAACATCAACAACTCAACGTTGCTCGAACGTTAATGTCATAGCACACAAAATAAACATTTAAAGCTCACCTTCAGAAGTTATTCCTCATCCATAAATACCTCTAATTCTTCTTCTTCGATGTCTGAATTAAAAAATTGGGTGAATACAGCATCCAAAATGGCGGGCTCCGTCTCGTCGAAGTCATCAGAGTCAGTGTCGCTGTTGTAGTCAGGCAGTTCCATGAATCTTGCCTTCCTGGACGGATCTTTTTTGAACTATCTTGTTTTTACAATATGCGCGGAAAGTAGCCAGCTTTTCTTGAAAGTCTTTTGGCAGTTGCTGTGAAATAGTAGTCCGTGTGCGGATGGAGATATTGCGTCTTTTCATGAACCGGAAACACAAAGAAGCACCACCTTTTAAAATCATCCAAGTGAAGTTCGCTTGCTAGCGCTGTTGCTTTCATTGGAATAGTGATGGTACTTACACTTCTGCTTGCTGCTCTCTGCTCAACAACCCACTGTTCCAGTTTGTCCTCCTTCGGAACAAAGCAAGATGGCAAAGATGACCTAGATGACCTACTTGGCGCAGGTCATCTTGTTGCTTCCTCCACCTAAGCACCATTGATTCATTTATGTTCAATTCTCTCGCTGCTGCTCTATTTCCGTGTTCTTTTGCGTGACTTATTGCCTTGAGTTTGAATTCTGCGTTGTACGCGTGTCTCTTACTAGGAGCCATTTTGTGGTCCTCTTTACAGAAACACACAAATGAAACGAATCGGATTAGCCGCGCGCTTCTTCTTCTACGGGGGCGGGTGCTTACCTTGGCGGTTGCGTACCGTAGAAGAAGAAGCGCTTCCTCTTTCCAGGTGGGCGGGCGCTTACCTTGGCGGTTGCTTACCGTAGAAGAAAAAGCGCTTCCTCTTCTACGGGGAAAAAAGATGGCGGCTGTTTACCGTAGTTGCAAAACCTAAACTCTATGAAAATAAATATTTATATTAATATATATATAAGGCGCACCGGGTTATAAGCCGCACTGTCACCTTTTGAGAAAATTTGTGGTTTTTAGGTGCGGCTTATAGCGCGGAAAATACGGTATTATAATAATACAGTATAATTATTTATTCACGTTTGCATTTCAAACCTGCAAAGCACACTGAGTACAGGTGGCCATGCCACTGTAATTTATAAACCAACATTGTGCATTTTTAAAGACATTTACTTTTGTGGAAAAACTACAGGTGGAATATTTGGGGAAGAGGGAAAAAAAATCAACCAAAAATGTTTACGTCCCCCCTGCAGTACCTCTGCAGACCCCTGTTAAGGAAAGTTTTATATAAATGAAAAAAATGGTCAGCTACTTGCGAAAATTAGTTGGTTATTCCTGCAAAGCTGTTTTTCTTACCAATGTTTTCCTGTTGATTCAGCTAAACACCCTAAAGTTACAATGTGTGTCTTCTGGGACTGTGTGAGAAATTCACTTATGGGGTCAAACTAGGGGGTTTGAAAACACGGCCACCGTCTGGTGTACTTGTCAGGAAACTTTTAGCACAGGCAACACATTAGCTGTGCATATTTTAACACATTTTCAGCAGTTCAGATGTATTTGATGTTTTAATTACAATATGTGTTCTTTTCTTTTCTTTCTGAATGCCAGAGTAACATGTGGGCACTCTGCTGGTTCTGGAATACGTGCGATGACAAACTCCACAACGCCATCATGCAGAAGATCTATCGGGAGCTGGGAGAGACCTCAGGTGGATTTTCTGTTGTTTTTTTTAAAGCACGGTGAACTATCCGAGACAAAAAAAAATGTTTTCAAGTTGTATATAATTTTCTAGTGCAAGGGTGTCCAAAGAGTGGCCCGAAAAATCGCCCGATGCACATTTTAAAAATACTGTGACAAAAAAAAAAGATGGACTAAAAAATAAGAAAAGGTTGCAATATTGACACAAATAACACAAAGCTGCCATGCAAGTAGTTTTTTTTTAACGTTAAAACTGTCATTTTTTTTTTAAATAGTAAAACGTATAATTGCCAGATCTGAAGTAGATCTAGAGATTGAGGTGTTGAAAGTAAAAATAATACATATTGATATGACTTTTTTTTAACACTAAAGAGTTGAGGGTGCCTATTTTTTTTTTTTTTGTAAACGGTCGTTTAAAAAATATTAATTAACCAAAAGCAATGTGGTTATGAATGATCTACCTGTTTAAGGCTCTAATTACTTGACATCAACTAATCCATTTTGAAAAAAGATTTTCTTTCACAACAAAAGGGCATAAAACAAAGAACTACACATTTTATGGCCATCAATCTGAAGTAGATTTTTAAGTTTTTTTTGACAGTAAAAAAAAAAAAAAAAAAAAAAAATATATATATATATATTCGACTTCTTTTTAACACTTGAATGACTGAGACCCTTTTGGTAAACATTTATCAGAATTGAGCCCATAGGTAACTCACAAAGTATATTGTAATGGTTTTAAAAATCAAGCTTTCATTTTCATTGTGTGGCCCTCTGTGGAACAAGTTTGGACACCTTTGTGTAAAAACATTTTTGTGTTTCCATCTTTACCAGTGGACCCAACCAATGCTCTTCACTCCATTAGACACCTTCTGGATCCTCAAGCCAGACTCTGGCACCAGTAAGTCGTGAAGCTTGGCACAGCTGCAGACGCTGCGTTTTAGCAGGAAACGCCTGTAGCCCCCCCACCCCCTTTCCTCTGCCTGTGTACTCATGGCCCATCTTGGTAAGCTCCGCCCCTTTTTTTTCTCCATCTCCTGACGACTACCTGCCATCTGTCAAGTTTTCTTTTATCAGCTGCTTGATGTGGGGGGGAGATGCAGTTTTCAAAAGCTTTGAAACCCCTCCCACTTTTTGGCTAAAACTTGAACTGCCAATCAAATGGCTTGATGCGGTGACTGTAAAAAATATATTTTTGTTATGATTATATTCATATGTTGAAGGGTCTTGTGTATTTGCCATTCATCAGTTTGAAACTGATGAATGCCAAATTTTCTAACCAAAAATACAAATAATAAGTTTGCCTATTTTCCAGACACTATGTAAATATTGTAAACTACAGTCCAATTAAAAATAAAAAAAAATCAAAGATGACGCAATACTCAGTTATTTACTTCCTTTTGGATTACCGTATTTTTCGGAGTATAAGTCGCTCCCGAGTATAAGTCGCACCTGCCGAAAATGCATAATAAAGAAGGAAAAATACATATATAGGTCACACTGGAGTATAAGTTGCATTTTTGGGGGAAATTTATTTGATAAAACCCAACGCCAAGAATAGACATTTGAAAGGCAATTTAGAATAAATAAAGAATAGTGAACAACAGGCTGAATAAGTGTACGTTATATGAGGCATAAATAACCAACTGAGAAGGTGCCTGCTATGTTAACATAACATATTATGGTAAGAGTCATTCAAATAACTATAACATATAGAACATGCTATATGTTTACCAAACAATCTGTCACCCCTAATCGCTAAATCCCATGAAATCTTAAACGTCTAGTCTCTTACGTGAATGAGCTAAATAATATTATTTGATATTTTACGGTAATGTGTTAATAATTTCACACATAAGTCGCTCCTGAGTATAAGTCGCACCCCCGGCCAAACTATGAAAAAAAACTGCGACTTATAGTCCGAAAAATACGGTAATTGCAGATGAAAAACTAAATGTTCAATTTGAAATTGTAATCATTTTGTAATCTGATGCAGGTTGTTTTATTTAAGTGTCTTGCGACGTAACAAAAACAATTTGTTGGCCGCTCGTTGGGCATTTCGCTACAAAAGATCCTCAGATGAGGTTTCTGTGCCTTTTTTAAAACGTCAACTTGTGTTTAAACTTGAAGACATTAAAATAAAGCGGGAAAACACAAACAGAAGATAGGTTCAATAATTTATTTGGCATATTATAAATCTGGCAGTTTTTAAGTTGTCGATGTGTTTCTGTGGACGTGCAGCGGCACGTAGGAGAAGCGAAGCACCGGCGGTCCGCGCCCCGCGTGGTGCCGCTTTATGAGGTCCGACAGGTAACGCAATATGGTCAAGTCGCCCGCCACGGACGGGTTGTCTTTTCCGTGCTGGAGCTCGTCTGTATCGAACGTGAACAGCAGAGCCCGATTGGCCAGTGCCGTCAGCCCGCTTTCCAGGTGCAGCAGGTAGGTGGCGCCGCGCAGGATGTTGGTGGAGCGATCGGCCAGGGTCTTGATGAGCGAGCCGGAGTAGGACGGACAGCGCAGCGTCCTCTGGTCCAAGTCCAGCAGGCCCAGATAGCGACTGTAGCGCGTCAGGGAGTGAAGAGTGGTGGAAGACGGCGAGGATGACGACCTGATCAACCACAAAAAGACATTTGATAAAAAGGATTTTTTATGCATTCTAAATCGTAAATAAAATTCTAGCTAAAGAGCCAATGGTAGTCGCTCAGTTCCGCCTATTGCAGTTGTTCTTAACCTGGGTTCGATCGAACCCTAGGGCAGGGGTAGGGAACCTGTGGCTCTTTTGATGACTGCATCTGGCTCTCAGATAAATCTTAGCTGACATTGCTTAACACAATAAGTAATTAATAATTCTGCTGGTAATCAGTGTTAAAAATAACATTCAAATTATAAAACATTCTCATGCATTTTAATCCAACCATCCGTTTTCTATCGCACCTGTTCAAGATGTCGCATTAATGGTAAGAAGTATTATATTATTGTTTAACTTTTAGAATAACAAAGTTATTAAAAATAATTAGAGCAGTCCTGGGTTAAAATCCAGGCTCGGGATCTTTCTGTGTGGAGTTTGCATGTTCTCCCCGTGAATGCGTGGGTTCCCTCCGGGTACTCCGGCTTCCTCCCACTTCCAAAGACATGCACCTGGGGATAGGTTGATTGGCAACACTAAATTGGCCCTAGTGTGTGAATGTGAGTGTGAATGTTGTCTATCTGTGTTGGCCCTGCGACTTGTCCAGGGTGTGCCCCGCCTTCCGCCCGATTGTAGCTGAGATAGGCGCCAGCGCCCCCCGCGACCCCAAAAGGGAATAAGCGGTAGGAAATGGATGGATGGATGTTGGTCTTCCTTAAAAATGCACGCATTTAGTTGTATTCAGTGTTAAAAAATATATGGCTATCATGGAAATACATTTTGAAATATTTGGCTTTCATGGCTCTCTCTGCCAAAAAGGTTCCCGACCCCTGCTCTAGGGGTTCGGTGAGTCGGGTTTAGGGATTCGGTGGAGGTCAAGACACACCCGACTCCTCGTGTCAATAAAAACATCTCCCAATCGGCGTTTTACGGATACGGCAACAGCAGAAGTCACACTGATTTGCAGGTGTGTAATTTGTTGTGAGTTCATGCACTGTGTTGGTTTTGTTCTTTGAACAAGGTGATGTTCATGCACGGTTCATTTTGTGCACCAGTAAAAAAACATGCTAATACTTTAGTATGGGGAAAATTCACCATTAATTAGTTGCTTATTAACATGCAAATTAGTAACATATTGGCTGTTAACTAGTCATTATTAAGTACTTATTAATGCCTTATTCGGCATGGACTTATTATAACGGCATAGCTCGGTTGGTAGAGTGGCCGTGCCAGCAATTTGAGGGTTGCAGGTTCGATTCCCGCTTCTGCCATCCTAGCCACTGCTGTTGTGTCCTTTGGGCAAGGCACTTTACCCACCTGCTCCCAGTGACACCCACACTGGTTTAAATGTAACTTAGATATTGGGTTTCACTATGTAAAGCGCTTTGAATCACTAGAGAAAAGCTCTATATAAATATAATTCACTTCACTTCACAACCCTAACCCTCTAACCCTAAACAAATACCTCAAAATTAAGTCTTTGATACTTCAAATACGTTCCCCTAGTGTCCAAAAAACTCAAAATGAAATGTTTGTTACTTAGAATATGTTCCCCATACTAAAGTGTTACCGAAAACATAAAACTTTGGCTTGAATTTGAAAAAACAAAACAAAACAAATTTTATTTTTCACTAAAGAAGGGTTCGGTTAATGCGAATATGAAACTGGTGGGGTTCCGTACTTCCAACAAGGTTAAGAACCACTGGCCTATTGCTTGTATTCCCACACGCCCGGAAGTGAAAACTAGGGATGTCTGATAATATCGGACTGCCGTTATTATCGGCCGATAAATGCTTTAAAATGTAACATCGGAAATTATCGGTATCGGCTTCAAAAAGTAAAATTTATGACTTTTTAAAACGCTGACGTAGGAAGAAGTACAGAGTGCCAATAAACCTTAAAGGCACTGCCTTTGCGTGCCGGCCCAGTCACATATCCACGGCTTTTCACACACACAAGTGAATTAACGCATACTTGGTCAACAGCCATACAGGTCACACTGAGGGTGGCCGTATAAACAACTTTAATACTGTTACAAATAAGCGCCACACTGTGAACCCACACCAAACAAGAATGACAAACACGTTCCGGGAGAACATCCGCACCGTAACACAACAGAACAAATACCCAGAAACCTTTGCAGCACTAACTCTTCCGGGACACTACAATATACACCCGCTGCTGCCCATCTCAACCCCCAACCCCACCCACCTCAACCTCGTCTTGCTCTCTCTCTTGTGTGTGTGTGTGTGTGTGTGTGTGTGTGTGTGAAAAGCCGGAGTTATTATGTGATTGGACCGGCACGCAAAGGCAGTGCCTTTAAGGTTGATTGGCGCTCTGTACTTCTCCTTACGTCCGTGTACCACTACATACAGCGGCGTTTTTAAAAAGTCCAAAATTTCACTTTTTGAAACAGATACCGACAATTTCCGATATTACATTTTAAAGCATTTATCGGCCGATTATATCGTCAGCCCGATATTATCGGACATCTTTATCCATCCATTTTCTACCGCTTATTCCCTTTCGGGGCCGCGGGGGGCGCTGGCGCCTATCTCAGCTACAATTGGGCGGAAGGCGGGGTACACCCTGGACAAGTCGCCACCTCATCGCAGGGCCAACACAGATAGACAACCTTATTCTATTTTGTGAGAGGCATGATTTATAAACCAGAATTCACTTTCACCAACTCAGAGGTGATGCAGCTGCTCAGCATGTCAACACTGTAGCTGCACAAGTTCGTCAGCTTTTCTGTGATTACGCCGCCGCGAAAAGTAGTTCCTTGGCGTTAGCTCCTGTAATGACAATATCTCTAATACTCTGTTAATAATCAGGTCACAAGGTGTAAATAGGTTATAGTTTTTGGATGCTTTTAGAGGGCTTCCTGGATGGAACAGCGTACACAATAGTTGCCACCTCTAACTTGCCATATTTTACGACTGAGAATGCATTCAAAAAAGAAAAAAACATATGTACTTGTCTTATATTGGCGGATGATTGGCAAAATTCCCCTTTGAAATGAAAATGTAAGAAAGTCACCTGTGGACACCTATCAGCCTCCAGGTGATCAAGTCACTCAGCTGGAGCGGCGTGCTCAAACACGGCATCACCACGCCCACGCCGGGCGCAGGCAGGAAGAGACTCAGTCCGTCCACGGTCTTCCTCAGCAGACCGTCATCGCGACTCACGACCACCAGGGGGCGGCCGCTCAGCAGACAGAACACGGCGTCGTGGGAGAAGGAGTTCTGCTTGAGGAAGCGTAGAGCTCGCCGTCCCGCCTTCCTTCGTGTGGTTTTATCTGAGGCGCCGCCGACGTGGACTTTCTGAAGCGGGGACGGCGGGTCCGAGGAGCCGGTGAAGCTGCTGCTGTCCCATGCCTCGTCTGCGGCGCTGGGCGTGCGGGGAGGAGCGTGGCTCGACCAGCGCTCAAAGTCGAGCGGCGTGCTAAAGTTCACGGCGAGGTCAGGCCGCGTCTGGTGACCTGGACTACTTCCTAGGCGGCCGTCTCCATCAGCCAGGCTCCTCG
This sequence comes from Nerophis ophidion, assembly GCF_033978795.1. Lineage (NCBI taxonomy): Eukaryota > Metazoa > Chordata > Actinopteri > Syngnathiformes > Syngnathidae > Nerophis > Nerophis ophidion. Next base: position 84,524,019 of record NC_084611.1, read on the forward strand.
CCCAAGATGCCACCTCCACAGTGACATCATCACAGGTCTTCATTTGTGTTGGCTCCTCCCACTTTTCCGAGAGGCCGTTGCTAAGAGGCTGCCGCTCCGCCTCTTCCTCCGTGATGGCGGCGAGGTCCTCGGGGACGATGGACTCGGTGGTGCTTAGGACTTCGATGCTGTCCTGGCTGTTGGCTCGTCTGGCGTATCCTCTCCCTCGCCGCGGCGCCGCCTCCCACTTTGAAGCCACCGCAGGCAGGTGGAAGGCGACGTCGGCGTCCCGCTGCGTGCGATACGAGCGCTCCGTCCCGAGGACCTCGATGCTGTCGTTGCTGCCGATGCTTCCCGTCTCCGCGGCGACCTGGGGGTCGGAGGTCACCACTTCTCCCGCCTCCATTTTGATGGGCAGCTCCTCCACGCAGGAGCAGAAAGACTGCTGCTCCCCGCTTTGACTTCCTGTTGCTTTCAGCGACGCTTCCTGGCCGCCAGTCTCCTCCGCCGCCTCTCCTTCATCATCATCAGCATCATCATCATCCGGGCGCCACAGCTCAAAGAGGAAGTCGGTGAGTCCCAGCTCCTTAGAGAGCGAGCGGGTGATGTGAGCGTTACGCAGGGCGCCGGCGTCGCCACGGAGACGGTATTCCGTGTGCGCCAGCTGCTCTCTCATCAGTGACAGGAAGTAGGCGTTGCACAGCTCGTCTATTGACTTCAGGTGACGCTCTGACCGGCGGGGGCGGGGCGGGGACAGAAGAGGAGGCAGGGCGGCGGGCGCGTCCGTCAAGGCGGGGTCGTAAGGCAGGAAGTCCGGCTGTTTGAGCTTCCTGTTTGGGTAGGACGTCACCTGGCGGAGGAGATCTTTGTGAGTGAAGATGGAGCGCTCCAACGCTTCCAATTCGTCCGGCTTTCCTCCCTCGCCGTACTCCAGCAGCATCGAGCGTGCGTACCTGAAACAGTCACATGATCACAGCTCTGTGGGCGGAGCTTAAAGACCTACTGAAATGAGATTTTCTTATTTAAACTATCAGGTCCATTCTATGTGTCTTACTTGACCATTTTGCGATATTGCCATATTTTTGCTGAAAGGATTTAGTAGAGAACATCGACGATAAATTTTGCAACTTTTGGTTGCTAATAAAAAAGCCTTGCCTGTACCGGAAGTAGCGGATGATGTGTGCGTGACGTCACGGGTTGTAGGGCTCCTCACATCCTCACTTTGTTTATAATCATAGCTACCAGCAGTAAAAGCTATTCGGACAGAGAAAGCGACAATTTCCCCGTTAATTTGAGCGAGGATGAGGAAAGTTAGAGTGAGGCATTAAAAAAAAAAAATTGAAAATGCGACGGCTCCGGGTGGTGGCAGTGTGAGCGTTTAAGATGTAATTAGACACATTTACTAAGACAATTCTGGAAGATCCCTTATCTGCTTATTGTTTTAATTGTTTTTTTTGTGAGATTGTAAAGTTACACCTGAAAGTCGGAGGGCTGCAGTGAACGCCAGTGTCTCTGAGAGAAGCCAAGATCACAGCTGCCTTTTTGAGCTGCAGGATGAGGTCCCACAATCCACTGAAGTCTCCGGTAAGAGCTGACTTAATATCAAAATTTTCCCATCCAAAAACATGCTGGTTGACGTAGAAGTGAAGTGAAGTGAATTATATTTATATAGCGCTTTTCTCTAGTGACTCAAAGCGCTTTACATAGTGAAACTCAATATCTAAGTTACATTTAAACCAGTGTGGGTGGCACTGGGAGCAGGTGGGTAAAGTGTCTTGCCCAAGGACACGACGGCAGTGACTGGGATGGCGGAAGCGGGAATCAATAATAATAATAATAATGGATTAGATTTATATCACGCTTTTCTATTGTTAGATACTTAAAGCGCTCACAGAGAAGTTGGAACCCATCATTCATTCACACCTGGTGGTGGTAAGCTACATTTGCAGCCACAGCTGTCCTGGGGTAGACTGACGGAAGCGTGGCTGCCAGTTTGCGCCTACGGCCCCTCCGACCACCACCAATCTTTCATTCAACATTCATTCACCAGTGTGAGCGGCACCGGGGGCAAGGGTGAAGTGTCCGGCCCAAGGACACAACGGCAGCGATTTGGATGTCAATAGGTGGGAAGCGAACCTGCAACCCTCAATCAATCAATGTTTATTTATATAGCCCCAAATCACAAATGTCTCAAAGGACTGCACAAATCATTACGACTACAACATCCTCGGAAGAACCCACAAAAGGGCAAGGAAAACTCACACCCAGTGGGCAGGGAGAATTCACATCCAGTGGGACGCCAGTGACAATGCTGACTATGAGAAACCTTGGAGAGGACCTCAGATGTGGGCAACCCCCCCTCTCTAGGGGACCGAAAGCAATGGATGTCGAGCGGGTCTAACATGATACTGTGAAAGTTCAATCCATAGTGGCTCCAACACAGCCGCGAGAGTTCAGTTCAAGCGGATCCAAGACAGCAGCGAGAGTCCCGTCCACAGGAAACCATCTCAAGCGGATCAGCAGCGTAGAGATGTCCCCAACCGATACAGGCGAGCGGTCCATCCTGGGTCCCGACGAGCGGTCCATCCTGGGTCTCGACTCTGGACAGCCAGTACTTCATCCATGGTCATCGGACCGGACCCCCTCCACAAGGGAGGGGGGGGACATAGGAGAAAGAAAAGAAGCGGCAGATCAACTGGTCTAAAAAGGAGGTCTATTTAAAGGCTAGAGTATACAGATGAGTTTTAAGGTGAGACTTAAATGCTTCTACTGAGGTAGCATCTCGAACTGTTACCGGGAGGGCATTCCAGAGTACTGGAGCCCGAACGGAAAACGCTCTATAGCCCGCAGACTTTTTTGGGGCTCTAGGAATCACTAATAAGCTGGAGTCTTTTGAACGCAGATTTCTTGCCGGGACATATGGTACAATACAATCGGCAAGATAGGCTGGAGCTAGACCGTGTAGTATTTTATACGTAAGTAGTAAAACCCTCAAGTTGCTGGCACGGCCGCTCTACCAACCGAGCTATGCCGCCCCAAACATGTTCGCTTGACCGCTCTGTGTTAAAGCTTCACAACAAACAAAGTAACACCGGCTGCAATCCACCGCTTTCCACCAACAGCATTCTTCTTTGACGTCTCCATTATTTATTGAACAAATTGCAACAGATTCAGCAACACAGATGTCCAAAATACTGTGTAATTATGCGATGGAAATAAACGACTTTTAGCCGTAAGTGGTGCTGGACTAATATGTCTTCTACAACGTCATCATTCCGCGACGTTTTCAACAAGAAACTCCGCGTGAAATTTAAAATTGTAATTTAGTAAACTAAAGCGGCCATATTGGCATGTGTTGCAATGTTAATATTTATAAACTCTCAGACTGCGTGGTCGCTAGTTGTGGTTTTCAGTAGGCCTTTAAGCCTTCAAACTGGGGCCTTACTGGAGCTCTTGTAGTTTCCGCTGCAGCTCCAGAGAAAAGGCCTGCCTGTTGCCAGTCTTCAGGCTCTCGGACGCTCGGGAGAAGCCGGCCGCCAGCCGGGCGAAGTTCTCCATCAGCTTGTTCTGGTCTGAGCACACGTACGCCATGCAGAAGGGCCGCACCATGCCGCGCGCCTCCAGGTCGTACAGCGTCACGTGCTGCACGTAGGCGAAGGCGCTCTCCGCCGAGTCGCCCAGGACCACCTTGGAGTCTTCGCTGAAGCTGAGGCGGGGGCTTGTGGAGTCGGACGGGGCGTGGCCAGGTCCCGAGGCCTGATAGTCCACCGACATGATGCGCACGGAGAAGTGGTTGAGGTCGAAGGAGCCGATGACTTTGGGGTCGTCTGGGATGGTCATGACAGGTGTTGGACCCACCTGGACGCACAAACACAGGAAACATTACTTCTGCCGCAGTGTATTTATATCAGGTGTCGCCCCCTAGTGGCTGTGAGCGGTATGAATGCTATGATTTCTTTTCAGCTATAGTTTTGTCATTTTCTGTTTTGGAACAATACAATGTTTTGGGGTATATTTAACATGAAATATACAGTAAAATCGATAATCTTAAATTGGTGCTTGAGGCCACTTAGTTAAGGATTGCACACTTGCCTAATAGTTAAACAGTATGAGTTGTTGGAAAACTGTTTGCCTCATGTCACACAAAATCTAATGGCAGTTTATTTTCATAAATTGTAATTTTAAACATGACATCAGGGTAGTGAACCACACAACTGTAAAGTCCACTGCCACCTTGTGGTGGGCTGTACACATGACACCTGAAACGTTATATCTTTACAAATATTTACCAGGTTGTAAATATTGGTACAAATGTTCACCGTGATGTAAATATTAGAGCAAATATTTACCAGTATTTAAATGTTAGTACACATATTTACCATGATGTAAATAATACAAATATTTACCATGATGCAAATATTAGTACAAATATTTAACAGGATGTAAATAACACAAATATTCACCATGATGTAAATAATACCAATATTTATCACGATGTAAATATTAGAGCGAATATTTACCATGATGTAAATATTACAAATATTTACCACAATTTAAATATTGGAACAAATATTTACCATGATGAAAATATTAGTAAAAATATTTACCATAATTTAAGTATTACAACATATTTACAATGATGTATATATTAAAACATATTTAACATAATTTCATTATTACAACATATTTACCATGATGTAAACATTACAACAAATATTTATCAAAATATAAATATTACAAATATTTACCATGATAAAATTACAAATATTTACCATGATGTAAATATTAACTATGATGTGAATAATACCAATATTTACCATGATGAAAATATTAGTACAAATATTTACCATGATGTAAATATTAGAAATATTTACCACAATGTAAATATTAATACAAATATTTACCATGATGTAAATAATAATACCAATATTTGTCATTATGTAAATATTAATACAAATATTTACTATGATACAAATATTAGAAATATTTACCATGATGTAAATATTAATACCAATATTTACCATGATGTAAATATTAGAAATATTTACCACAATGTAAATATTAATACAAATATTTACCATGATGTAAATATTAACACAACTATTCACCATGATGTAAATATTGGAACAAATATTTACCATGATGTCAATATTAGTAAAAATATTTACCATGATTTAAATATTAGTAGATATATTTACCACAATATAAATATTAATGCAAATATTAACCAAAATGTAAATATTACAACAAAAATTTACCATGATGTTAATATTGGTACAAATATTTACCTCGATATAAATAGTAATACAAATATTTACCATGATGTAAATATTAATACCAATATTTACCATGATGTAAATCCATCCATCCATCCATTTTCTACCGCTTATTCCCCTTTGGGGTCGTGAAGTAAACATGATTACCATGATGTAAATATTAACACAAATATTTACCATGATGTAAATATTAGTACAAATATTTACCATAATTTAAGTATTACAACATATTTACAATGATGTATATATTAAAACATAATTAACATAATTTCATTATTACAACATATTTACCATGATGTAAACATTAATACAAATATTTACCATGGTGTAATTATTAGAACAAATATTTACCATAATGTAAAATGTATTACAAATATTTACCATAATTTAAACATTACAACATATTTACCGTGACATAAATATTAGTACAAATATTCACCATGATGTAAATATTATTACAAATAGTTACCATGATGCAAATATTAGTAAAAATATTTAACATGATGTAAATATTAGTACTGATATTTTCCATAATCTCAATATTACAACACATATTTACAATGATGTAAATATTCATACAAATATTTACCATGATGTAAACATTATTACAAATATTTACCATAATGTAAATATTACAACATATTTACCATGATGCAAATATAAAAATAGTTACCATGATGTATATATTAGAACAAATATTTATCATAATTTGAATATTACAACATATTTACAATAATGTAAATATTAATACCAATATTTACCAGGATGTAAACGTGAATACAAATATTTACCATAATGTAAATATTAGTACAAATGTTCACTATGATGTAAATATTACAACACATTTTACCATGATGTAAATATTAATACAAATATTTACCAGGATGTAAACATGAATACAAATATTTACCATAATGTAAATATTAGTACAAATATTCACTATGATGTAAATATTAGAAATGTTATCATGATGTAAATATTAGTACAATTATTTACCATGTAAATATTACAACAAATATTTACCACAATGTAACTATTACAACAAATATTTACCATGATGTAAATAGCAGTACAAATATTTACCAAAATTAAAATATTACAACACATATTTACCATGATGTAAATATTAATACAAATATTTACCATAATTTATTACAACACATATTTACCATGATGTAAATATTAGAAACATTTTACCACGATGTAAATATTAGTACTAATATTTACCGTAATGTAAATAATAGTACAAATTTTACCATGATGTTATTAGTACAACTATTTACCATAATTTAAATTTGACAACACATATTTACAATGATGTAAATCTAAGTACAAATAATCACAATGATGTAAATATTCATACAAATATTTACCAGGATGTAAATATTACAACACATTTGTCATGATGTAAATATAAGTACAAATATTTACCATTATGTGAATATTTGAATACATTTTACCAGGATGTAAATATTAGTATAAGTATATACCAGGATGTAAATATTAAAACACATATTTGTCAGGATGTAAAAATAGTATAAATATTAACCATGATGTAAATATTATTACAATAATTCAATCTGCTGACCTGCTCGGAGAATTCTGCCACCAGCACAAAGTCGTAGTGGAATTTGGCCGTGGAGCTCCAGGGATGCGTGGAAGAAAGCAGCGGGACGGAGAGCGCGTCCGGCAGCCCCCCGGGGTCGTCCTCCGCCGCGTCCTCCCCGAAGCCCTCCGGCCCCGTGAAGGGCAGCAAGTCCGGCGACGAGATCATCTCCTGGGCGCTGATCAGGCACCGGCGCGCCGAACTTCTCCGTCCAAGTCGGACATGACTAACCTCGCGCTGCGTCGGTTCCTCCAAGTCATGTGAGCGCGGAGAAGTCTCACTTCCTCCCGGATCAAATCACCGCAAATAGCACAACAACTCCCTGGGATTCTTCCGCTTTTTCCCCCCGCAGATTTCACGGCGTTCAGGCGTTTCTCGCAAACTTCTTCTGCCGCATGTTTGGACACGTGACCGCCGTGCTGCTGACCTTCCAAACTGTTCAAAACTATTTTCAACTGCGACGTCAAGTCACACGTGACGATACACAACCACTTCCGGTGTGCACTTTCAAAACAAAGCCCGACAAACTTGACATCAACCACGTCCGGTGTTGTGCCGAAATCTGTTACCCATTGGAATTTGTAACTCCAGGGGGCGATGTTCCCATGGCGTTTGTTTGATGGTTAAACGGCAAGGAGGAGAAGAAGAACGCTTGCGTAAATGGCGTAAACTATCCGTAATGCTGAAACGTCACTTATCTATATTGGAACATGTATGTGTGTGAAAGAGAATCAACAGCTGATACAATGGACTCATACTATAATGAAAGTCATTATTTGATTTCAAGAATATGTGTAATTGATTAATGCTGAAATTCTGTCAAGTGACGTTGCAGCTGTCTCGCCAAATTTCTTCTCCCTACAAAAACATTCCCCCCAAATCTCTTTTCCTCAACAATTGGTTTAACAATAACATTATTTTAGTGAGTCAGCTTTTCAATAAGCAAGGTCAACTTTTTAATTACCAAGAATTTCTCAACCAATTTAAGATACCTGTGACTACCAAACAATTTGCTATTCCCAACAGGTGTTATTATGTTGGACAGGGCTTACACATCTCCTCTTTCTGCAGAAAAAAATATGAATGATCCACTTGACACTCATGTGGGGAAACTCTGCTTTGATCAAAAAAAATAACAGAAAAATCCGCAGCTTATTCCAAAATGATTGTGTGTCTGTCTCCTATGTAATTTCCTTATGGAATAATGTCGTAAATGACATCTGTTGGATCAAAACGTGGTCCCTTCCTAACAGGTATTTACTTACCAACAAAGTCAAAGAGATATCATTTAAAATCATCCATCGCTATTACCCTGTAAAGACTGTGATGGTTAGATACAAGAAGGACATTGATGTTATGTAACATGCACCCAGAGACTGTCAACCACTTGTTTTGGACTTGTGAAAACCCTCCATCACTATGGCAGGCATCTGTCGCTTCATCCTGGACAATATTTATGACAAATTTGTGCTTTACTTTAAAGATGTGATTTTTGGTTTTACACTGTATTGAACAAAAATTTGAAAAGGAATTCTACCTTTGCAACCTCATTATTTTATTGGCTAAGTTTTATATTCATAAATGTAAGTTTCTTAATACCCGTCCTATCTTTTGTGCCTTTAAAAAAGATCTGGAACTTTACATTAAAACGCTCTCTACCTCTAACAAAAAAGCTGTGAAAACGATGATGCTGTGTTCCAAATTTAAGTTATTTGATGAATCAGAATAAGCCCACGGCTTTGCATTTTTTTTATTGTATATATATATATATATATATTTTTTTTTTTGTATTCTATTTTTATTATTTTGAACTTACAACCCCCTGGTGCTGTTTTCATAATGTTTTATATTGTTGTTTGACTTATTGTTTGTAATTGTTGAAATTGATAAATAAACCTTTAAAAAACAAAACAAAAAAAAACCTCCCCCCCCCATTTACTTCCGGGGTCATGATTAATACAGACTTTTTGTTAACACTATATTATAAAAATAGAGACGTTTTGTTAACGCTATATTATAACATTTTTAAAAAACAATTTACAAACACAAGCTATGGGATGACATAGGAGGAAACGTGACCCCAGAAGTAAATGGGTCATCTCATAGCTTGTGTTTTTTAAATTTTTTTTGTAATAAAGCGTTAACAAAACGTCTGTATTTTTATAATATAGTGTTATATTTTTATAATATAGCGTTAACAAAACGTCTGTATTTTTATAATATAGTGTTATATTTTTATAATATAGCGTTAACAAAACGTCTGTATTTTTATAATAGTGTTAACAAAACGTCTATTTTTATAATATAGCGTTAACAAAACGTCTATTTTTATAATATAGCGTTATATTGTTATGATATAGCGTTAACAAAACGTCTGTATTTTTATAATATAGCGTTATTTTTTTATAATATAGCGTTAAAACGTTTGTATTTTCATAATATAGCGTTATATTTCTATAATATAGCGTTAACAAAACGTCTGTATTTTTATAATATATTGTTATATTTTTATAATATAGCGTTAACAAAACGTCTATTTTTATAATATAGTGTTATATTTTTATAATATAGCGTTAACAAAACGTCTATTTTTATAATATAGCGTTATATTGTTATAATATAGCGTTAACAAAACGTCTATTTTTATAATATAGCGTTAACAAAACGTCTGTATTTTTATAATATAGCGTTATATTTTTATAATATAGCGTTAACAAAACGTCTGTATTTTTATAATATAGTGTTAACAAAACGTCTATTTTTATAATATAGCGTTAACAAAACGTCTATTTTTATAATACAGCGTTATATTGTTAAAATATAGCGTTAACAAAACGTCAGTATTTTTATAATATAGCGTTATATTTTTATAATATAGCGTTAACAAAACGTCTGTATTTTTATAATATAGTGTTATATTTTTATAATATAGCGTCAACAAAACGTCTGTATTTTTATAATATAGTGTTATATTTTTATAATATAGCGTTAACAAAACGTCTATTTTTATAATATAGTGTTATATTGTTATAATATAGCGTTAACAAAACGTCTGTATTTTTATAATATAGTGTTATATTTTTATAATATAGCGTTAACAAAACGTCTGTATTTTTATAATATAGTGTTAACAAAACGTCTATTTTTATAATATAGCGTTAACAAAACGTCTATTTTTATAATATAGCGTTATATTGTTAAAATATAGCGTTAACAAAACGTCAGTATTTTTATAATATAGCGTTATATTTTTATAATATAGCGTTAACAAAACGTCTGTATTTTTATAATATAGTGTTATATTTTTATAATATAGCGTTAACAAAACGTCTATTTTTATAATATAGCGTTATATTGTTATAATATAGCGTTAACAAAACGTCTGTATTTTTATAATATAGTGTTATATTTTTATAATAGAGCGTTAACAAAACGTCTATTTTTATAACACAGCGTTATATTTTTATAACACAGCGTTAATAAAACGTTTGTATTAATCATGACCCCGGAAGTAAATGGGGGGGAAGGTTTATGTAGCGGGGGAGAAATTTGGCGTGACACAGCATTAAAGATAGTTTACGCCATTCACGCAAGCGTTCTTCTTCTCCTCCTCTTTGCTTGCCGTTTAACCATCAGACAAACGCCATGGGAACATCGCCCCCTAGAGTTACAAAGTGCGGTTCAACACCGAAAAAAAAAAACGCGATTCACATTTCCGAAAGATTTTTGCGAAGTGTTTTGCGTAATTAGAAACAAAAGAGCAAACCACTCTTTATGTGTGAACGATCTTTGACCAGTTTGTTCTAGTACCGCTAGAGCAGTGGTTCTCAAATGGGAGTACACGTACCCCTGGGGGTACTTGAAGGTATGCCAAGGGGTACGTGAGATTTTTAAAAAATATTCTAAAAATAGCAACAATTCAAAAATCTTTTATAAATATATATATATAGAATAATACTTCAACAAAATATGAATGTAAGGTCATAAACTGTGAAAAGAAATGCAACAATGCAATATTCAGTGTCGACAGCTAGATTTTTTGTGGACATGTTCCATAAATATCGATGTTAAAGATGTATTTTTTTGTGAAGAAATATTTAGAATGAAGTTAATGAATCCAGATGGATCTCTATTACAATCCCCAAAGAGGGCACTTTAAGTTGATGATTACTTCTATGTGTAGAAATCTTTATTTATAATTGAATCACTTGTTTATTTTTCAACTAGTTTTTAGTTATTTTCATATCTTTTTTTTCCAAATAGTTCAAGAAAGACCACTACAAATGAGCAATATTTTGCACTGTTATGCAATTTAATAAATCAGAAACTGATGACATAGTGCTGTATTTTACTTCTTTATCTCTTTTTTTCAACCAAAAATGCTTTGCTCTGATTAGGGGGTACTTGAATTCAAAACCTGTTCACAGGGGGTACATCACTGAAAAAAGGTTGAGAACCACTGGTATAGAGGATCTTTGGTTTGCATTTTGCTTTGAGTCATCAAAACAGAGTAGCTAGAGGATCTTTGGTTTGCATTTTGCTTTGAGTCATCAAAACAGAGTAGCTAGAGGATCTTTGGTTTGCATTTGGCTTTAAGTCATTCAAAAAACAGACTACTCTTGACTACTTCACAAGTGTTTTGTTTTTTGTTAGTTTTTTGCTGTAGGGCTTTAATAACAACAATGCAATCCTGTTAAATAGAGGATCTTTAGTTTGCGTTATGCTGTAAGTTATTAAAAAAGCAGACTAATCTTGTCATATAGAGCAGTGGTCCCCAACCACTCGATTGGTACCGGGCCGCAGAATATTTTTTTATATATATATATTTTTTTGTTATTTTTAATTAAATCAACATAAAAAACAAGATACACTTACAATTAGTGCATCAACCCAAAAACAACTAAATTTTTCCATGACAAAAAAAAATCGATAATAATAAAAAAATACTATAGAGCAGGGATGCTCACACTTTCTGCAGGCGAGCTACTTTTCAATTGACCAAGTCGAGGAGATCTACCTCATTCATATTTATAATTTATATTTATTTATTTATTTATGAAAGAGAGACATTTTTGTTAACAAGTTAATGGTGTTTAAGGATAATAAAAGCATGTTTAACACGGATTCCTTTCTTTCATGAAGACAAGAATATAAGTTGGTGTATTACCTGATTCTGATGACTTGCATTGATTGGAATCAGACAGTGGTGCTGAAAATGTCCGCATTTTCAAATGGAGGAAAAAAGTCCTCCTTTCTGTTCAACACCACATGAAAGTGGTTGGATTTGGCATCTTGTTTGTCTAACTTGCATACTCCTTTTTAAACTTTGTTATGAGAGTAGCATATGTGTGTGTGTGTGGTCCTTTAATGTGTGGCAGCAGGTGAATGACGTCAGTTAGTGTGTGGGCGAGCGAGGAAGATCATAACTCTTAAGAACAGAATTTGAATAAGGTCTTTTCAATCAGGTGTTGATAACACCTGTAGATGTGATTAGAACCATAACGAGCAACAATTAAACTGATTGAAAAAGACTGACGCTCAGCTTCTTGTAGATGGTCAATGGTGTATTTGCAACATGGTGAAGTCCAGGGAGTGGTCAAAGAAGTCAAGAGAGGAGGTAATTTCTCTTCATAAGAAAGGATATGGATATAAGAAAATAGCAAAGACATTACACATTCCAAGAGACACAGTTGGGAGCATCATTTGCAAGTTTAAAGCTAAAGGCACAGTGGAAACACTACCTGGGCGTGGTAGAAAGAGGATGCTGTGTGTGTACAGTGGTGAAAAACCCCCGGGTAACAGCTGAGGAACTACAACAGGACATTGCAGAGGAGGGAACGCAGGTTTCGTCCCAGACAATAAGGCGCGCACTACGAGATGAAGGCCTCCATGCCAGAACTCCCAGGCGCACCCCATTTCTGACTACCAGGCACAAGAAAATTGACTCCAGTATGCCAAAAATCAGCTGGACAAACCCCAAAGGTTTTGGGAAACTGTTCTATGGAGTGATGAGACAAAACTGGAACTCTTTGGGCCTATGAATCAACGTTATGTCTGGAGGAGAAAAAAATGAAGCTTAAAAAGAGAAGAACACCTTGCCTACTGTTAAGCATGGTGGGGGGTCAATCATGCTCTGGGGCTGTTTCTCTGCCTCAGGTACCGGGAATCTCCAGCGCGTTCAAGGCATTATGAATTCTATTTCCTAGCAGGATATATTAGCTGCAAATGTCATGAAGTAGTGACGAAGCTGAGGCTTGGGATACGTGTGTGGGGGTTGAATAATTTTGATCACAACTGTAGAGGATCTTTGGTTTGGGTTTTTCTGTAAATTGTTAAAAAATAGATCACTTGTTTTATAGAGGATCTTTGACAGGTGTTTTCTTTGCAGTAGGGCTTTAAAAGGGGCACTGCATTCCTGTTAAATAGAGGATCTTCTGTCTGCATTTTAATGTAAATCATAAAAAAGGGGACTTATCTGGTCTAATAGAGGATCTTTGACAAGTGTTCTTTTTGCAGTAGTTCGTTGAATTCAGCACAGCGGTGGGAGATCTTCGGTTTGAGCGTTTGTGTTATTAATGAACCACTGTCTTACTGTTGTTATTTCAATTTCCTTTTCTTAAAATGAATTGAATATTGCAAATGAAAAGCACAATAGAAAGCTCCTCTGGTTAAAAGGATCTTCGACAAGCAGCTACCAAACAACTATCACAATTGGGGCGGCATAGCTCGGTTGGTAGAGCGACCGTGCCAGCAACTTCAGGGTTGCGGGTTCGATTCCCGCTTCCGCCATCCTAGTCACTGCCGTTGTGTCCTTGGGCAAGACACTTTACCCACCTGCTCCCAGTGCCACCCACACTGGTTTAAATGTAACTTAGATATTGGGTTTCACTATGTAAAGCGCTTTGAGTCACTAGAGAAAAGTGCTATATAAATATAATTCAATTCAGTACAATCTTCCAAAGTGCTTTATTATCATAATTTGTCATTTTGGATGACATCTTTCTCTCATCAAGGACATCTGCAACATTCACTCCGTTTTAAAAAGATACTTGGCTAAAATGAGGACACTTGCATGAAAATGAGTAACACCGAGACTTTACTTCCTGTATGCTAAACGCGTAACCATAGCAACGCAATCAGGAACGGTTGCAAATGTGTAAGTTCTTGTCCCCCGTGAGTAGAAGTGTTTTGTTTTTTTCAATCAGGCACATTCTGAGGCACCCTGATGATTCCGATGGTTGGCACGGTGAAGTGGAGCATGTCACTAACCTGTCAGATGAGCAGGATCTCAGGCTGGGAGGCGGCGCAGTACAACATGAAGCCCACCTGGTCCACCTGCTCCTCCGTCAGGCCGCTCAGCAAGTTGACGGCGGGCTTGAAGTAGCTGAGCAGGACCCCCTGCTCCAGGTGGCCGATCAGCTCGGCCACGCACTGCCGGAAGCGGAGGTGCAGACTGGCCTCGCTCCAATCGCCCTCGCGCTCGCTCAGGTGCAGGACCAGGTTGGCCAGGGGGGCGGAGCCCAGCGGGCGCAGGGCGGGGTTGAGGCGACACACCGCCTTGAGCAACTTGAGCGTGGTCCGGCGGCGGCCGTCGTCGGCGGCGTCCAGCTGGGCCAGGCGCCGCGTCTCCCAGGGGTAGAGGGAGAGGTGCCAGGCGTGTTGCCAGGGAGACGTGAGCTCGGGCTGGGCCGTCAGGACCACGTCGGCCTCCCTCAGGACCGGCAGCACCGTGATGAAGAGCGTCTCCTCACTCGTGCTGCGTTCACTTGTGGGCCTGAAAAAGGAGGAATTCTCACTCGCGAGTCATCCCGCACAATTTTTACTCCCAAACGTGCGGGCGACAAACCGAATCTCCAGTCTCAGGCCCGGTCCTCCCGGCACCGGTCCGACCAGACAGTCCAAAGTGCTGCTGACGGACGGCCAGTTCATCGTTTCCATGACGACCTTGCTGAACATGTTGACGACAGCCTCTGCTGACAAGTAGCCGCCCACCAGGTACCTGCAGAAACATCACACACACCAAAAAACACTTTTCAAACATAAAATGTGGCTTAGGAATTCATTGTGGACACTTTTCAACGGATCTACTTTTACACTCTCACAACATAGGAAAAAAAAGTACGGAAAAAACTAACGTGACCATGAAAAGTGCGTAAAAACGACAGTAAACAATAAAATTACACTGGAAAAAACTAAAAGATGCTCAAACAAGACAAAGTTGGTGAAGAAAACGGAAGATTGCAATAAAAAACATAAAATGTCAACTAAAGACATAATATGCTATTCAAACTGGGTACGCAAATGAAAAAAATCACACAAAAAAATGACAAAACCAAAAATAAGTTCAAAATGAACTAGCGCTCAGACAAAAACATTACAATAAATATTCACGGTGGCAGAGGGGTTAGTGCGTCTTCCTCACAATACGAAGCTCCTGCAGTCCTGGGTTCAAATCCAGGCTCGGGATCTTTCTGTGTGGAGTTTGCATGTTCTCCCCGTGAATGCGTGGGTTCCCTCCGGGTACTCCGGCTTCCTCCCACTTCCAAAAACATGCACCTGGGGATAGGTTGATTGGCAACACTAAATTGGCCCTAGTGTGTGAATGTGAGTGTGAATGTTGTCTGTCTATCTGTGTTGGCCCTGCGATGAGGTGGCGACTTGTCCAGGGTGTACCCCGCCTTCCGCCCGATTGTAGCTGAGATAGGCGCCAGCGCCCCCCGCGACCCCGAAAGGGAATAAGCGGTAGAAAATGGATGGATGGATGGACATAAATTAGCAGGAAAAACAGGACAAAGATGTGCCAAATTATAAAATCTCATTCCAAACAAAATTTTACCTGAAAACCTTGAAAGAATATTTAAAATACTTTATGATGAAACAAAACATGACTTTCTCTCTGGCACTCATCGAGGGGGGGCGCTCCCCTTTCCTCTCCTGCTTACTTCTTTGTCTCTATTTAACAGGAATGCAATGCTGTCTTAAAGCCCTACTGCAAAAAAACACTTGTCAAAGATCCTCTATACATGATGAGATTAGTCAGCTTTTTTAATGACTTATAGCAAAATGCAAACCAAAGATAAATAATAAATATATATAATATATAAATAATATATAAATAATATAAATAAATAAATATATATGTATATATATATAAATAATATATAAATTATATAATAAATATTATTTATATAAATAATATTTGATTGATTGATATTGAACAGGAATGCAATGCTGTTTTAAAGCCCTACTGCAAAATGTCAAACAACTGAGGAAAGTGAAGTCTTGGTGAAGATTGAAGATTGCTAATTTTAATATATATTTTTTTAATGCCTGGCGTGCTATCGACTGACACACCCTCCGCGATCAACCGCTAGCTCGCGATGGACGTAATGCCCACACCTGGTATAGGGCTTTAAAAACAGCATTGTATTCCTGTTAAATAAAGGATATTTGGTTTGCGTTTTGCTGGAAGTCATTATAAAGCAGACTACTCTTGTCATATAGAGGATCTTTGACAAATGTTTTTTTTTTTTGCAGTATCGGGCTTTAAAAACAGCATTGCATTCTTGTTAAATAGACAATCTTTTGTTTGCAGTTAGCTGTAAGTCATTAAAAAGCAGACTACTGGTGTTATATGGAGGATTTTTAACGAGTGGTGTTTTTTGCAGTAGGACTTTAAAAGCAGCATTGAATTCTTGAAAATAGAGGATCTTTGGTTTGCGTTTTGTTGTAAATTGTTAGAATAGCTGATTACTGTTGTTCTACAGAGGATCTTTGACAAGTGTTTTCTTTGCAGTAGGGCTTTAAAAACGACACTGCCTTCCTGTTAAATAGAGGATCTTCTGTTTGCATTTTGATGTAAATCATTAAAAAAGCAGACTAATCTTGTCTAATAGAGGATCTTTGACAAGTGTTCTTTTCGCAGTAGTTCATTGAATTCAGCACAGCGGTGGACTCACCGTATAGGAGATCTTTGGTTTGAGCGTTTGTGTTATTAATGAAACACTGTCTTACTGTACGGGTCCCGTGTATATTTTGTTATTTCAATTTCCTTTTCTTAAAATGAATTGAATATTGCAAATGAATAGAACAATAGAAAGATCCTCTATACAACAAGAGTAATCTGCTTTTTTAACAATTTACAACAAAACGCAAACCAAAGATCCTCTATTTACAGGAATGCAAAGCTGCTTTTAAAGTCCTACAGCAAAAAAAAAAAAAAAACACTCGTCAAAAGATCCTCTACATGACATGATTAGTCTGCTTTTCTAATGACTTACAGCAAAACGCAAACCAAAGATCCGCTATTTAACAGGAATGCAATGCTGTTTTTAAAGCCCTATACTGCAAAAAAACCACTTGTCAAAGATCCTCTATTACAATTTTAGTCTGCTTTTTAATGACTTAAAGCAAAATGCAAACCAAAGATCCTCTATTTAACAAAAAGGCAATGCTGTTTTTAAAGCACTATACTGCAAAAAAAAATCCTCTATATGACAAGAGTAGTCTGTTTTATAATGACTTACAGCAAAACGCAAACCCATCCATCCATCCATTTTCTGGATGGAAGGCAAAATGCAAACCAAATATCCTTTATTTAACAGGAATACAATGCTGTCTTTAAATCCCTATACTGCAAATCACACTTTTCAAAGATCCTCTATATAACAAGATTAGTCTTCTTTTTTAATGACTTACAGCAAAACGCAAACCAAAGATCCTCCATTTAACAGCAATACATTACTGTTTTAAAGCCCATCAGCAAAAAAAAAAAACAACACTCATCGAGGGTGGACGCCCTCCTTTCCTCTCACTTATCTCTCCTGGTTGCTTCTTTGTCTTGTCTTCACTTTTTTGTTGCTTCCTTTTGCACGGCTCTCCAAATCAACATTGGAACTATTCAACTGGCCTCAACAAAATTGACAAGATTCTGGGTTTAGGGGAACCTGCTTGTCGTGACAGAGGGGTTGTTGCTGGACACACAACGGACTGGCCCCCCTTTTCTGTGGAGGACGTGAAGATATCTACCTATTGGGAATCATGACAACAGGACATCTGCTGATTAGATGGAAGTTGCTAGCAGTCTTCAAAGTACCCCAAAGCTGCCACATCAAATGATTGGAGGATGCGGGAAGAACGGTGCACACTTTTGTGATTTTGGATCACATCGGACTGTCTGCCCCGCAGGTTTGAGGACCAGTCATAGATAATTACGAGTGAAAAGCACATTTTATTTTCACTCGTATGCAAAACTTTCTAACTCGGATTGTTTCCCTGGCTTCGAGACCCTCCCCGAGGACAGTGCAGCGAAGTCACAACAAACTCCCTTCGTGTCTCTCATGGACACACACCTGTTCTTGTTGACTTTGGACTAACGACTAAACAGAGACACACTGCAGGCGTACACACAAATATGCATCCACAAAAATATACGCCGCACACATACATACTCAACCCCCAATCCAACGCCCTAGACGCAAATCCCATAGGGGTGATGAAAGGATGGCCAGCGCCTGAGAGCTGCCGCTTGCCACCATGACCCCGCACTCCCTTCCCTCTTTTATTACCGTTATTAAACCAATATTGGAATATCAAAATAACAGAATTCATTTAAAAAAAAAAAAAGATATAAAATGTTGCTGAAACAATAGAACCGAAAATGTTTCAATTTACCGTAAGGCATTGAAAACCAGCAGAGTACTCTTTGGATATAGATGATCTTTGACAAATGTCTTTTTTGCAGTAGTTCCTTGAATATACCCCAGCAGAGTGCTTTTGTCATTTAGAGGATCTTTGACACATCTTTTTTTGCAGTACTTCCTTAAATTCAGCAAAGCGGAGTACTCATTTTATAGAGGATCTTTGGTCTGCAGTTTTCTGTTATTCAGTAAAAACAGCTAAGTACTGTAAGGCTCCGTTCTGTGTATGTGTTGGTATTTCAATTATTCTCTTTTCTTAAAATGAATTGAAAAACAAAAACTGATTAGTTTGTTTGAATTGTTTCAAAATACAAACAACAACATATATAAAATGTTGCTGAAACAAAACAACCGAAAAGTTTTGCGTTTTGCTGTAAGGCATGGAAAAACGGCAGAGTACTCTTTGGATAGAGATGATCTCTGACAAACGTCTTTTGAAACAATAGAACCAAAAACTTGCGCGAAAACAAAATGTAATTTAAAACAAATCAAAAATAAAATGTTGCTGAAAGTGAAGTGAATTATATTTATATAGCGCTTTTCTCTCGTGACTCAAAGCGCTTCTACATAGTGAAACCCAATATCCAAGTTACTTTTAAACCAGTGTAGTTGGCACTGGGAGCAGGTGGGTAAAGTATCTTGCCCAAAGACACAACGGCAGTGACTAGGATGGTGGAAGCGGGGATTGCACCTGGAACCCTCAAGTTGCTGGTGCGGACACTATACCAACACAGTTATAACACCCCAAACAAAACCAAAAAATGACGTTATACATTAAATGAAAATGTGAAAATAAAAGCTAAAAAGTCTTTCCATCCCCAACAAATGCCAATCAAGCGGTGAGAGGTCTTAATGAATCAAAGATCTTTGAAGCCCACCTGTCCCAGTAGCTGCGTCCTCTGGGGAAATATTCCGTGTTGAGGCGTCGCACCATCCAGTGCAGGGGATGTGTGAGCAGAGTCTCCTCCCCCGGCACCAGACGCCACAGACTAGCTTCCAGCTGCACGGGCACCAGCAGACAGGCGTGGTCCGCACTCACCACCTGCACACAGCAGGGAATCGAACAACGCTCGCAATCGAGGCGCACATGACGTCCTCACCTGCAGGTCGTCCAGGAGAGAACCTCCCAGGCTCATCTCTCCCAGAGGCGTGTCAGCCAGGCGGCTGCGCAGGAAGCCCTGGATCTCGGTGCAGATGTCCAGGGCCCGGGACTGAGCCTGCTGGACCTCCTGGGGGGACAGCGCCGCTCGGGTGCGGTAGAACCGCAGGAGACGATCCTGCACGCACAAACACAAGCTGGTGACTTCCTGTTAGCTGCGAGCAATGGACTGAATTTACCTGCAATGTGGGGACACACACGTGGACTAGTTTTACCTACAATGTGGGGACACACACGTGGACTGTTTGTACCTACAATGTGGGGACACACACGTGGACTGGTTGTCCCTACAATGTGGGGACACACACGTGGACTAGTTTTACCTACAATGTGGGGACACACACGTGGACTGTTTGTACCTACAATGTGGGGACACACACGTGGACTGTTTGTACCTACAATGTGGGGACACACACGTGGACTGGTTGGCCCTACAATGTGGGGACACACACGTGGACTAGTTTTACCTACAATGTGGGGACACACACGTGGACTGGTCGTGCCTACAATGTGGGGACACACACGTGGACTGGTCGTGCCTACAATGTGGGGACACTGGACTGGTCGTGCCTACAATGTGGGGACACACACGTGGACTAGTTTTACCTACAATGTGGGGACACACACGTGGACTGTTTGTACCTACAATGTGGGGACACACACGTGTACTGTTTGTACCTACAATGTGGGGACACACACGTGGACTGGTTGGCCCTACAATGTGGGGACACACACGTGGACTAGTTTTACCTACAATGTGGGGACACACACGTGGACTGGTCGTGCCTACAATGTGGGGACACACACGTGGACTGGTCGTGCCTACAATGTGGGGACACTGGACTGGTCGTGCCTACAATGTGGGGACACACACGTGGACTGGTTGTACCTACAATGTGGGGACACACACGTGGACTGGTTGTACCTACAATGTGGGGACACACACGTGGACTGTTCGTACCTACAATGTGGGGACACACACGTGGACTGGTTGGCCCTACAATGTGGGGACACACACGTGGACTAGTTTTACCTACAATGTGGGGACACACACGTGGACTGTTTGTACCTACAATGTGGGGACACACACGTGGACTGGTTGGCCCTACAATGTGGGGACACACACGTGGACTAGTTTTACCTACAATGTGGGGACACACACGTGGACTGTTTGTACCTGCAATGTGGGGACACACACGTGGACTGGTCGTGCCTACAATGTGGGGACACACACGTGGACTGGTCGTGCCTACAATGTGGGGACACACACGTGGACTGGTCGTGCCTACAATGTGGGGACACACACGTGGACTGGTTGTACCTACAATGTGGGGACACACACGTGGACTGTTCGTACCTACAATGTGGGGACACACACGTGGACTGTTTGTACCTACAATGTGGGGACACACACGTGGACTGGTCGTGCCTACAATGTGGGGACACACACGTGGACTGGTCGTGCCTACAATGTGGGGACACACACGTGGACTGGTCGTGCCTACAATGTGGGGACACACACGTGGACTGGTTGTACCTACAATGTGGGGACACACACGTGGACTGTTCGAACCTACAATGTGGGGACACACACGTGGACTGGTCGTGCCTACAATGTGGGGACACACACGTGGACTGGTCGTGCCTACAATGTGGGGACACACACGTGGACTGGTCGTGCCTACAATGTGGGGACACACACGTGGACTGTTTGTACCTACAATGTGGGGACACACACGTGGACTGTTTGTACCTACAATGTGGGGACACACACGTGGACTGTTTGTACCTACAATGTGGGGACACACACGTGGACTGTTTGTACCTACAATGTGGGGACACACACGTGGACTGGTTGGCCCTACAATGTGGGGACACACACGTGGACTAGTTTTACCTACAATGTGGGGACACACACGTGGACTGTTTGTACCTACAATGTGGGGACACACACGTGGACTGGTCGTGCCTCCAATGTGGGGACACACACGTGGACTGGTCGTGCCTACAATGTGGGGACACACGTGGACTGGTCGTGCCTACAATGTGGGGACACACACGTGGACTGGTTGTACCTACAATGTGGGGACACACACGTGGACTGTTCGTACCTACAATGTGGGGACACACACGTGGACTGTTCGAACCTACAATGTGGGGACACACACGTGGACTGGTCGTGCCTACAATGTGGGGACACACACGTGGACTGGTCGTGCCTACAATGTGGGGACACACACGTGGACTGTTTGTACCTACAATGTGGGGACACACACGTGGACTGTTTGTACCTACAATGTGGGGACACACACGTGGACTAGTTGTACCTACAATGTGGGGACACACACGTGGACTAGTTTTACCTACAATGTGGGGACACACACGTGGACTGTTTGTACCTACAATGTGGGGACACACACGTGGACTGGTCGTGCCTACAATGTGGGGACACACACGTGGACTGGTCGTGCCTACAATGTGGGGACACACACGTGGACTGGTCGTGCCTACAATGTGGGGACACACACGTGGACTGTTTGTACCTACAATGTGGGGACACACACGTGGACTGTTCGAACCTACAATGTGGGGACACACACGTGGACTGGTCGTGCCTACAATCTGGGGACACACACGTGGACTGGTCGTGCCTACAATGTGGGGACACACACGTGGACTGGTCGTGCCTACAATGTGGGGACACACACGTGGACTGGTCGTACCTACAATGTGGGGACACACACGTGGACTGGTCGTACAATGTGGGGACACATACGTGGACTGTTCGAACCTACAATGTGGGGACACACACGTGGACTGGTCGTACCTACAATGTGGGGACACACACGTGGACTGGTTGTACCTACAATGTGGGGACACATCGTACCTACAATGTGGGGACACACACATGGACTGGTCGTACCTACAATGTGGGGACACACACGTGGACTGGTTGTACCCACAATGTGGGGACACACACGTGGACTGGTCGTACCCACAATGTGGGGACACACACGTGGACTGGTTGTACCTACAATGTGGGGGGACACACGTGGACTGGTCGTACCTACAATGTGGGGACACACACGTGGACTGGTCACACGTGGACTGGTCGTACCCACGATGTGGGGACACACACGTGGACTGGTCGTACCCACGATGTGGGGACACACACGTGGACTGGTCGTACCCACAATGTGGGGACACACACGTGGACTGGTCGTACCCACAATGTGGGGACACACACATGGACTGGTTGTACCCACAATGTGGGGACACACACGTGGACTGGTTGTACCCACAATGTGGGGACACACACGTGGACTGGTTGTACCTACAATGTGGGGACACACACGTGGACTAGTTTTACCTACAATGTAGGGACACACATGTGGACTGGTTGTACCTGCAATGTGGGGACACACAGGTGGACTATGTTGGTTTTTGGCTGGTCTTTGGACGACGTGTCCTCGGAGGATGCTGGGTTTTGTTGGTCCAGGTCAGCTGATTGAGGAGAGACGTGTTTGCAAACAACACACCATCAACAAGTGTGTGCGTGTGTGTGTGTGGTCACCTTTCTGGTGTCCGGTTGCCTTGGCGACGCGCTGCGTGACCACACCCTCCAGACCCTTCTTGGTCACCGCGGGCGACGCCGCCGCCGTCAAGGTCAGTTCTGATATCTTCTGCTCCACCTTCTCGTCTTCGGCGGCGCGGCCCGCGCGCTCGATCAGCTGCGCATGCATCATGGGCGTGAAAAGGCGCCGCGGAGGAACGTCATCGGGCGCTACGAGGTGTACTCACACGTTTCACCGCCAGGGTGGCGATGCCCAGCATGGCGGCGGCGCCCACCCCCAGCACCAGGCGGGCGTTGGACAGCAGGAAGTCGATCACCACGGCGACACCGTCCTCGCCTCTCCTCCGGCCGCCTTTGAAGTTCATGGTGGCTCCTTGGCCCCTGGACAGTCAGCCTGCAGACGATGCGTTCAGGGTCAGGGGGAAAAAAACAGGACCATGCTACTTCTAAAGCATCAGATATGTATTTTTATTTCATTTATATAAGTTATAATCACTTTTTACTTCTTTTCAGCAGATTTCTCAAGTTTGTAATGAGCAAAATGCTTTATTTTTATAGTGTTAAAACGTTAAAGACTGACAAGGATTTAAAAATAGATTGATTGTAGCTGAGATAGGCTCCAGCGCCCTCCGCGACCCGGAAGGTAATAAGCGGTAGGAAATGGATGGATCGATGTTTTTGAATAAAATCCTTATGATTGTAAAGAGTTTTTTTTTTAAATTACCGCTATTCATTTTTTAAAAATTTGTATTTAATTTTGTTTTCAATGTATGACATTCGAAGGTCCTGAGTAGTCCTGAGTTCAATCCCGGGCTCGGGATCTTTCTGTGTGGACTTTGCGTGTTCTCTCGTGACTGCGTGAGTTCCCTCCAGGTACTCCGGCTTCCTCCCACTTCCAAAAACATGCACCTGGGGATAGGTTGATAGGTAACACTAAATTGGCCCTAGTGTGTGAATGTGAGTGTGGATGTTGTCTGTCTATGGTGGCCCTGCGATGAGGTGGCAACTTGTCACGGGTGTACGCCGCCTTCCGCCCGATTGTAGCTGAGATAGGCTCCAGCACCCCCTGCCAACCCAAAAGTGACAAAGGGTAGGAAACGGATGGATGGATGGATTTTCTTTGTGTAATGTATACCCTCAAGCAAATCTCAAGTCCGCAGTTCTTTTTTTCTAAGCCGTCTCCTGCGTTTTTTTAAGTCTTCAGCGACCACAGCGGATGTTCGTTCCACGGAGAGTGAGAGAAATGTTTCTGTGTTGGGGTTGGGACATGAACATGACAAACATGTTCACTTGAACTTGACAGGAGATTGCTGTGTACGGTCACTTGAACGACGACGACACCTGCAGCCGGTTTGAAGGGAAAGGAATAGTCGGCGTACAGCGGTGGAACTTTCCAAGCATGAAGTCCTATTTATAGGCACAAACATGGCTGAGTCACACCAGTGGGGGGTTGAATATTTAACAGGCGTCCTCGTCGGGTTACACTCAACTGCACTTACTCTATTTTTCATGTTGGCCTGTGCACGTACGTGTGCACTCTTATATCTCATTCTGCTAGTCCCAGAAAATACTATAAATAGGAACCACTATATACAGTTTACTATTAGGCAGCGGGCGATAAAATGATATCAATATACAGTACAGGCCAAAAGTTTGGACACACCTTAGAAGCATTTAAGTCTCACCTTAAAACTCATCTGTATACTCTAGCCTTTAAATAGACCTCCTTTTTAGACCAGTTGATCTGCCGCTTCTTTTCTTTTTTCTCCTATGTCCCCCCCTCCCTTATGGAGGGGGTCCGGTCCGATGACCATGGATGAGGTACTGGCTGTCCAGAGTCGAGACCCAGGATGGACCGCTCGTCAGGACCCAGGATGGACCGCTCGCCTGTGTATCGGTTGGGGACATCTCTACGCTGCTGATCCGCCTCCGCTTGAGATGGTTTCCTGTGGACGGGACTCTCGCTGCTGTCTTGGATCCGCTTTGAACTGAACTCTCGCGGCTGTGTTGGAGCCACTATGGATCGAACTTTCACAGTATCATGTTAGACCCGCTCGACATCCATTGCTTTCGGTCCCCTAGAGGGGGGGGGGGGGGGGGGATTGCCCACATCTGAGGTCCTCTCCAAGGTTTCTCATAGTCAGCATTGTCGCTGGCGTCCCACTGGGTGTGAATTCTCCCTGCCCACCGGGTGTGAGTTTTCCTTGCCCTTTTGTGGGTTCTTCTGAGGATGTTGTAGTCGTAATGATTTGTGCAGTCCTTTGAGACATTTGTGATTTGGGGCTATATAAATAAACATTGATTGATTGATTCTCATTCACATCACAACTGATGGTTGATAAAGCAAGAACTTCAAATAATCAACCCTGATTAGGCACACTTGTGAAGTGAAAACCATTTCAGGGGACAACCTCTTGAAGCTCATTGAGAGAATGCCAAGAGTGTGCAAAGCAGTAATCAGAGCAAAGGGTGGCTATTTTACAAGAAATGGCCCTTGTGTGCAAATGTGAGTGTGAATGTTGTCTGTCTATCTGTGTTGGCCCTGTGATGAGGTGGCGACTTGTCCAGGGTGTACACCGCCTTCCGCCCGATTGTAGCTGGGATAGGCGCCAGCACCCCCCGTAACCCCAAAGGGAATATAAAACATGTTTTCAGTAATTTCACCTTTTTTTTTGTTAAGTACATAACTCCACGTGTTCATTCGTAGTTTTGATGCCTTCAGGGACAATCTACAATGTAAATAGTCAAGAAAATAAATGAGAAGGTGTGTCCAAACTTTTGGCCTATAATAGACATGTAATCGATATCAATAAATAAACATGTTCGATAAAACGTGCTATATTTTTGTTAGGGTTGGTTGCGTGAACAAAGACACTCGCTCTCTAGTAATTGAGCAACACGGGAAGTGATCGCTGATCAGTGGGGGTGACACACCAACAGCCAATCAGGTAACAGTATCAACTATCATGTTTGGTTGCGCCATCTTGATGTCTTGCGTGGAGTGAGAAGAGAAAGTCAAAATTAAGGAATTGTGAATAAAAGAGGAAAAGTCACCTGGGCAGTATGGCAATTTTAGATGTTTTAAAAAAGAGACCGTAGTCAGACCAATGTGGTCTGTAAATGATGCAAGACGGTAATACCACACCACCTCAGTCGCGGCCACCCTCTGGAGTCAATGTGTCAAAGTCATGAATGCCGCTGCTCGAATGAATGATCTATGGCCCCCGGGATGATATTTGATCAGTATTAGAACCGGCCTGCTGCAGTTTTGCACGCACCAATACTCTAAAAGTGTTGGCGCTAGGAATTTTCAAAATGGGGTCACAGGGATCCCCTCAAGTCATAAAAATGGGGTTCCACACTACATTTTTGGAGTCCCACTTTTTTGTAAGCATTTTGAAAACAAATGATATATGTATGCATTATCTCACAACATTCTATGTTGTGTTTTGGAAAAAGGTTGTCATAAACGTTAATTAGTTCATCAAAAAAATAATACAAAATGAATCACATGTTTATGCATATGTAAATGTATTCCGTTGTAAACATTCATTCATTTTGTTCTTTCCTTCATGGATCGAAACTTTACTGCTGACGTTATTTTTTTCTACATTTTTATTGTAATATCCATCCATTTTCTTCCGCTTATCTGAGGAAAGGTCGCGGGGGAAGCAGCCTAAGCAGGAAAGCCCAGACTTCCCTCTCCCCAGCCATTTCGTTCTGCTCCCGGGGGATACCGAGGCGTTCCCAGGCCAGCCGGGAGACAGTCTTCCCAACGTGTCCTGGGTCTTCCCCGTGCCTTTTAAAGCTTCACCGTCATCTTTAGGGAATGTAAACAAAGAAACACCGGCTGTGTTTGTGTTGCTACAGCCGGTCGCAATACACCGCCTTCTGCTTTGTACTCTCCATTATTAATTGAACAAATTGCAAAAGATTCAGCAACAGAGATGTCCAGAATACTGTGTAAAATTATGCGATTAAAGCAAACGATTTATAGGCCGTGATCTGTACTGGAAGAAAATGTCCGCTACAACTTGTGACATCACGTGCACGCGCCATCATTCCGCGACATTTTCAACAGGACACTTCGCTGGAAATTTAAAATTGCCATTTAGTAAACTAAACCGGCCGTATTAGCATGTGTTTCAATGTTAATATTTCCTCATTGATATATAAACTATCAGACTGTGTGGTCGGTAGTAGTGGGTTTCAGTAGGTCTTTAAAACAGAAGTAAAAATACACATTGAAAAAGCCAATACAAATTACCCTAAGAACAATTTCCAAGATAAAAAGCAGTTAAAAAGTAACAGAAAAAAACAAAACAAAACATTTAAATACACATTTTCCAGCGACGACTCAGCGATCCCGAAAGGGACAAGCGGTAGAAAAATGGATGGATGGATCCACCAAATACACCGCTAATAACAATTAGCTTAGGTTGGATGAAACATTTAAATTAATTTCCCATCTGCAAACAATTAGTGATCATTAAAAAATATTAAAAATATTTTTATTTTTTTAAAAAGA
Organism: Nerophis ophidion; assembly: GCF_033978795.1. Lineage (NCBI taxonomy): Eukaryota > Metazoa > Chordata > Actinopteri > Syngnathiformes > Syngnathidae > Nerophis > Nerophis ophidion. Next base: position 84,551,840 of record NC_084611.1, read on the forward strand.
AAGCCGGAAGTGGAATGTTTCCTATGATAACATTGTCCACTTAAAAGCCTACTGAAACCCACTACTAGTGACCACGCAGTCTGATAGTTTATATATCAATGATGAAATATTAACATTGCAACACATGCCTATACAGCCGGTTTAGTTTACTAAATTGCAATTTTAAATTTCCCGCGGAGTTTCCTGTTGAAAACCTCACGGAATGACGACGCGATGATGACGCTTGTTTGTGACGTTATTGGTTGGAGGGGACATATTAGCCCAGCACCACTTAAGGCTAAAAGTCGTATTTTGGACATCTGTGTTGCTAAATCTTTTGCAATTTGTTCAATTAATAATGGAGACTATGAAGAAGAAAGCTGTTGGTGGAAAGGGATGGATTGCAGCTGCCTTTAGCAACCGAAACACAGACGGTGTTTCTTTGTTTGTTGTGAAGCTTTAACACAGAGCGGTCAAGCGAACATGTTTCTCTACCACATGTCAACCCGCAAGTTTTTGGATGGGAAAATTGTGATATTAAGTCGGCTCTTACCGGAGGCTTTAGCGGGTTATGCGACCTCCTCCTGCAGCTGTCAAAAAGGCAGCTGTGATCTTGGCTCCCCCATTGGCTTCTCTCAGAGACACTGGCGGTCACCTCAGCCATCCGAATTTCACGTATGACTTTATAATTGCACTAAAACACTATTAACACAATAAGCAGATAAGGCATGGGTGTCAAACTCTGCCCCGCGGGCCAATTTTGGCCCTCTGTGTAATTCAATTTGCCCCTTGAGGCAATATAAGATTAACATTACAGCTGGCCCGCCATTATTACACAGCGGCGGTGCCGCTGTATCACCGCAATTTCTCACACTTGCCAATCCTCCCGAAGTTCAGTGCCGCTCCTCGAAAATCTCCCGGGGCAAGCATTCTCCCGATTTTCACCCGGACAACAATATTGAGGGCGTGCCTTAAAGGCACTGCCTTTAGCATTCTCTACAATTGTCGTCACGTCCGCATTTCCTCCATAAAAACAGCGTGCAGGCCCACCCGCAAAATATATGCGGCTACTACACACACATTAGTGAATGCAATGCATACTTGGTCAACAGCCATACAGGTCACACTGAGGGTGGCCGTATAAACAACTTTAACACTGTTACAAATATGCGCCACACTGTGAACTCACACCAAACAAGAATGATAAACACATTTCGGGAGAACATCTGCACTGTGACATAACATAAACACAACAAAACAAATACCCAGAACCCTTTGCAGCAGTAACTCTTTCGGGACGCTACAATACGTTTTGATATTTACCTCAGAAGACTGCAAATTGAAAAGAGGCATTACATTTGTATTTAAATTTTATTTGAAAAGCCATTGATATTTTTTAATTATTATTATTATTATTTGAAGCTCAATTTTGCATGTCACAATAAAGTTACAGTATATAAGCCTTGCTTGTTCAATGTTCAATGCGAAACTTGTTTGGGTCCCTATTAAAAGGTTAATTTGTTCAACCTTGGCCCGCGGCTTTGTTCAGTTTTAAATTTTGGCCCACTCTGTATTTGAGTTTGACACCCCTGAGATAAGGGATTTTCCAGAATTATCCTAGTAAATGTATGTAATAACATCTGAATCGCGCCCACTGCCGTCGCCTTTTTTTTTTTTTTTTTTAAATGCTTCACTCTAACTTTCCTCATCCACAAATATTTCATCCTCGCTCAAATTAATGGGAAATCGTCGCTTTCTCGGTCCGAATAGCTCTCGCTGCTAGTGGCTATGATTATAAACAATGTGAGGATGTGAGGCGCTCCACAACCCGTGACGTCACGCGCACATCGCCTGCTACTTCCGGTACAGGCAAGGCTTTTTTATTAGCGAACAAAAGTTGCAAACTTTATCATCGATGTTCTCTACTATATCTTTTCAGCAAAAATATGGCGATATCGCGAAATGATCAAGTATGACACATAGAATGGACCTGCTATCCCCGTTTAAATAAGAAAATCTCATTTCAGTAGGCCTTTAAGTTGGATGAAACGTTTCTATTAATTTCTTATCTGCATACAATTAGTGATCATTAAGAAACTCATATATATATAAAAAAAGAAAGCCGGAAGTGGAATGTTTACTAAGGCAAGAGCCGGAAATGAAACGTTTCCTATGATAACATTGTCTGCTTAACCCGAGAATGCGTTAATTTGCGGCCGCAGCTATTGTCATATTGTGTGGAAACAACATATATGATCATATATATATAATTTATTGGCGTTTTCATGTTTTATGCGTCTGACTGAGTAAATCCAGGAAGCGAAAAACTGCTACCTAGCAGGGAGCTAATGACAGTTTGGAAAAAGTCGCCTAAAGATAACGCTTTAACATAACTTACCACTCAGCGTGGGAAGAACAATGGCAGCACGGCCCCGAATCATTTGTGTTATTTTAAACCCACTAGAAGACGATACTAAACTACTAATAGTCGACAGACTTTGCAGTCGGCCAACTTTAGCCTGCGAGCTAACAGCTGTTGTTGGAGTTCTTCTTCTACCCCACAGGTCTGGCGGTGACAGATGGTGGCCGCGCCCCCTGCAGGAACTACTATGAACTGACGTAAATATTGTCACGGTTCACGTTAAAGCAGGGGTGTCCAAACTTTTTCCACTGAGGGCCGCAGACTGAAAAATCAAAGTATGCAAGGGCCATTTTGACATTTTTCTTTTTTAAAAGCAATACAATAGTTTTTTTTTTTTTTTACCTTTATGGATTTCCTCGAGTTTGGTCCCCGGTCTCCAGAAGGGTCTCAGTCATAAAAATGTTAGAAATATGTCATAAATTATTCATTTTTTTCATTTAACGCTTGAATCTCGAGATCAACTTCAGGTCTGTCTGTCGTTATAAAAAAAATAATAATTTTGTTTTTTATGTTCATGGCCTTTATTCAGAACCCTTATTTATATGGCTAACACACAAACGATGCAAAACTCATTTGTATACTCTAGCCTTTAAATAGACTCCCTTTTTAGACCAGTTGATCTGCCGTTTCTTTTCTTTTTCTTCTATGTCCCACTCTCCCTTGTGGAGGGGGTCCGGTCCGATCCGGTGGCCATGTACTGCTTGCCTGTGTATCGGCTGGGGACATCTATGCGCTGCTGATCCGCCTCCGCTTGGGATGGTTTCCTGCTGGCTCTGCTATGAACGGGACTCTCGCTGCTGTGTTGGATCCGCTTTGGACTGGACTCTCGCGACTGTGTTGGATCTATTATGGATTGAACTTTCACAGTATCATGTTAGACCCGCTCGACATCCATTGCTTTCCTCCTCTCCAAGGTTCTCATAGTCATCATTGTCACCGACGTCCCACTGGGTCATCATTGTCACCGATGTCCCACTGGGTGTGAGTTTTCCTTGCCCTTATGTGGGCCTACCGAGGATGTTGTAGTGGTTTGTGCAGCCCTTTGAGACACTAGTGATTTAGGGCTATATAAGTAAACATTGATTGATTGATTGATTGAACATTTTCCCCCCAAAACATTTCAAAGTGGAATATTTGACGTGAAGTAATTGGAACCCTAAATAAGTCAATAATTCATAACAATATAAAAAAAGAATAAGTGTTGAAAATAAGCCGGATGTATATTTATATTTTTTTACTTTTAACACTTAAGTCTGTAGATCTTTTGATTATAAGATTTATATTTTTTTTCATACTTTTTTGTTTGTCTGATGCCCTTTTTGTGAAAGAAACATTTGTTTCGCACACAATATGCAATATTATCCCCCCCAAAATATTTGAAAGTGAAATTGTTCCAGTGAGGTAATTGGAGTCTTCAGCATGGCAGCTTTGAATTATTAGTGTCAACATTGCAACTTTTTCTTGTTACATGTCACTGTTTACTCTTTTATATTTTAATATTTTATTATAGTATTTTTTAGAATGGGCCGGGGGCCAGTAACAAATTAGCTGTGGGCCACAAATGGCCCTCGGGCCGCACTTTGGACACAACTGTGTTAAACCTAGGGTATGCAAAGTGAGGCCCGCGGCACATAAAAATACTTGAAAAAAACAAACATAAAAAGTGAAATAAAAAAGCAAACAGGTGTAATGTAACAAGAAAATTATATAATATTGACACTAAAATTTGGAGTGGCTGTGCCAGCAACTTGAGGGTTCCAGGTTCGATCCTCGCTTCGGCCATCCGAGTCACTGCGTTGTGTCCTTGGGCAAGACACTTTACCCACCTGCTCCCAGTGACACCCACACTGGTTTAAATGTAACTTAGATATTGGGTTTCACTATGTAAAGCGCTTTGAGTCACTAGAGAAAAGCGCTATATAAATATAATTTCACTTCACACTTCACTTCATTGCTCAAAAACTAAAAAATAAATATATAATTGACGGATAATGCATTAATAATAAAATGGAACCATTACACACACATATATATATATATATATATATATATATATAAATAATATAACCTGTTTTTTCACACTTTTATGATAGGACCATTTGGATCAGAGACATTTAAGTCAGATTATTTTTCAATAAATCCAAATCAGTATTGTTAATAATTATTTAATATCAAATAGGACATTTTTTAAAAATGTTTTGGGGAAAATGTTGCATTTTTTTTGGTTTTGCCATAAAAACAGGGTTTTCTTTTAAAAAGAGGGTGTAAAACATTAAAAAAAAAAACAACTTAATGGCAACAGATTAATCTGAAATTGATTCATAAATATTTAAGCGTTGAAAGTTAAAAAAATATATATATATTTATATACATTACTTCTTTAAAAACATTTTTATGAGTGGGGGACTTTTTTTTTTTTTAACTGTCATCCATCCATCCATTTTCCTACCGCTTATTCACTTTGGGGTTGTGGGGGGCGCTGGAGCCTATCGCAGCTACAATAGGGCAGAAGGCGGAGTACACCCTGGACAAGTCGCTCCGTCAATTGTCATTGTTCAAAAACTAACAATGAATGAAAAGCAAAGTTATGAATTATTTCACATCGAATAATCCATTCTGAAAATTATTTTGGGGAAATTTTTGTATATGTGGTGGTTTTGCCATAAAATAACAGTTTCTTTAAACAAAAGTGCATAAAACATACAAAAAAGTAAATAAAACCGATGTCAACAGCTTAATCTGAAGTTGATCTATGGATATTAGAAGTAAAAAAATAAAATATATATTTATATTTTTTTTCTTTTTTTGATTAGATTTTTTAAAACTGTCATCGTGAAAAAAAAAATCAATCAAAAGCAATGTTATGATTTATTTCACATCAAATATTCAATTTAGAAAAATACTTTAGGGAAATTTAGGCAATTTTTGGGGTTTTGCTATTAAAAAAACGGGTTTCTTTGAACAAAATCAAAACATACATAAAAATACGTCAACTGATGGATCTGAAGTTGATCTGTAGATAAAGCGTTGAAAAAAAAAAAAAAGAGTATTACTGTATGATCTATTTTTAACACCTTAATGACGGAGACCCTTTTCGTTCACCAAAATTGAGTGGAGTCCAAAGGGTCACAAGGAAAGTATCAACATGACCCATTTTTCAGTTTGTGGCCCTCAGTGGAAAAACTTGGGACACCCTTGTATTAGAAACGCAACACATTTTCAATTTTCCTGATGGCAATATTTCACATTCAACTTCCAGATTATTGAAGTTTGTTCAAAGGCGGACGATTCTAATGAACAAATTTGTGGACTTTGAAGATACTTGCAACTTTCTGGCACTTCTCTTGCGCAAGAGGACAAATGAAGTTCAGTTTTTTTTTTTTTTTTTGCAACCTTTCCCTCAGTGGGAGTTAAATATTAATAGTTGAGCTGTTTACTGCTGGAGTGATCCTGACTGATTCCCAAGTCTTATCTCCCGTGAACCCAGGCTATTCCTGTCCTTGCGTAACTCCCAACAAATCCAAAACTTCTTCCTAAATGGCCCCGTGGAAGCAAAACCCAAAAAAAAAGAAAGAAAAAAAAAGATGTTTACGCAGCAAAAAAAGTTTTTCAGATATGAACACTTTAATATCTAAAATGACACATGCAAGTCCAAGTGTGATGAGGAACATTCTGGTTTAATGCAGAAAAATAACAACTTGGCCGCTCACGCTCTTAAAGAAACCAGGCCCATGTTTTCCATCATCTCAAAAGTTCTTTGCTGAGAAGGAGAGAAAGGAAAAAAAAAACAAGGTAGAGGTTTGTGAAGGTGTGGAAAAGAAGTTTTGTACAAGGTAGACTACAGCTCAGCGTTCCTTATATACAAGTACTTTAGCTTGGAAGGTATGTACATCTTCAGAACAAAAACATGCCGACTGTGCGCCTCAACAAAGGTTTCATTTAAAAGGTGGATGAGCAATATAAGCGATGACGGAGATGAGGACTGTGCTCTTTGCGCTGGGCTAAAAGCTGAAGCGAGAAAAAAAAAATCAGAACACCTAAAGAAAAGAAAAAAAAAGAAACGCGTGACTGCGTCATCACTGCCGTCTCATTTTCACTTTGCGCGCTGAGCTTTCTCTGGGTTTGTCGTCGTCGTGCTCTCGCTTCCTGTGCTCGTCCGAGGTGACGCCGTGACGTCTGTGGCCCAAAGACGGCGGACGCCGGTTCTCCTCCTTGTCCATCTCCAGGACTCTGGGCCTGGAGGGAGTGACAGACCGAGTGGGTTTCAACCAAAGCCCAAGAGATAGACCTTTGGGTGGCATACCTGTGAGCGGCGTCGGGGTCCGCTTTGCGATGAGAGCGCTTGGCTTTGAGAGGGGCGGCTCTCTCTGTGGGAGGTGAGCTCAAAGGGCTGTCGGAGTCAAGTCTGGGGGCGTCGGGTCTGGTCCTGGGAGAGGACAAATCAACAATCAGTTCAACTTACACAATTAGACAAGGTGCAGCTGGAATAATGAATGCTGTCATCTACTGTATGTAGATGTGACTTTGGAGTAGGGCTGGGCGATACATCGATACACTCGATATATCGCGGGTTTGTCTCTGTGCGATATAGAAAAATGACTATATCGTGATATTCGAGTACACGTTCTCACGCGGTTGCTTTTAGCTGAGAGCATTACACTATAGGCGTTTCTCAGTCTTTCTTGTCTCTCGTCAATAAAACAAGCGCACCTTCTTACGTACGTCACATACGTATACGCCCTCGCGGAGCAGGCAGGAAGCGGCATGGGTAACATTAGCTGTGGTGCCAGTGGTAATACGAGAAAAAGAAGGTGCGAATCTGGTAACAAATGAAGGAAGAAAGAATTAATTCCCCAAAAAACAGCACGGCGCCCATCGTCTGGCGGTGGTTTGGCTTCAAGCGGGAAGATGTCGAACAGACAACCGTAATTTGTCAAGTGTGGGGCAAAAGCGTTGCTACAAAAAGTAGCACCACTGCTAATGTAGCATCATTTGAAAAGTAACCCGCTAGAGAATGAAGAGTGTTTGAAACTCGGCATGTCAACATCTCCGTTCGGTGCCACTCCAACAATATGCCGAGGCAACCATTTCCACATCAACAACGTATGAAAAAAATAGTTAACAACAGAAGGAGATAACCACATAGCGAAGGACATTCACCATTTGATTTATTATTACGCAGCTCATTTTTATTTGACACTTATTGAAATATCTTGAATGACATCATGCACAAAAGTGAACTTTGTTTTAAAATATTGTAGTGGCGTTCTGTACAAAAAGTGCACTTTAATTTATTGTTGTTTTGGATGTGACATTTTAGTGACATCATGCAAAAAAGTTCACACAGCTTGTTTAAAAATGTTTATAACAATCTTGCACTTTCTGTTTTGGAAATGACATGAATGTTTGTGCCACTGCTTAATAACTGTTTAATAAATACAGTTTTGGTCAATTGACTTAGTTGTGATTTCCCTCTCTGCATGAAAGTTTAAAAGTAGCATATATTAATGCAGTATGAACAAGAATGTTTTAATGTAGACACATAGAATCATCATACTGCTGTGATTATATGCATCAAGTGTTCATTCGAGGCTAAGGCAAAATATGGAGATATATATCGTGACATGACCTAAAAATATTGAGATATTAATAAAAGGCCATATCGCCCAGCACTACTTTGGAGAACTAGCATATCATTAGCAGCCAGGGAAGCCGATAATCGATATTTGGAGCCGATATTCATCTGCAGTAAAAGTTATTTAAATCATGAATAGTATACGTCAGTAAACAGGTGGCTATAAACTGTTTTTTTTAACATTATTTTTTAGGAAACATAAGACCAGTAGACATATTGTTTTACGCTACGCTAATATTGTGGTCAATTTAGCAGCAAAAAACATCGAATACCTTTGTTACATGTGTCTAAGAGGAGCTGTAACATTTGATTTTCAAAATATACATCTCTTATGGGTGAAAATATGGCATTTGTCTACATCCCAATTCCTCTCCCAACTACAGCCCGCCAGCATTTGTTTTCCAATTTGGCCCGTGAGACGGCACAAGTCTAATAAGCCATTTAGCATGGCAGTGTGTAGTTATAATACACACATAGTCAGTGGCCATTTTGTCGCCATTTAATGAGCAATGAAGCAAGTCAAGTCAGTAGACATTGAATGGACATCAACAGGAATATGTGAATACATATATATATATATATATATTTTTTTTTTTTCCTGCACCATGACTAGGGAAAGTTGTTTGGATTGGGTTGTATATATATATATATATATATATATATATATATATATATATATATATATATCCAAACAACTTTCCCTAGTCATGGCGCAGGAAAAAAATCCGGCGAGCAGAAAAATTCAACATGGTTACACCCAACACAAACTGCTGTTTGAACTTAGTGGATATTATAGGAAAAACATACAATCAGCATACAACTAATTAAACTACACCCATTTAAATCCAATACAAGGCATGATGGGAAAAACACAACACACGCTCTCCACATATATCCATGTTTGGCGGATTTTAGCTGCTTGATTACAGATCTTTTATGAGGTCGTCATGGAAGTAAACAAGTTAGAGGTAGAATTTTCACATACTCTTAATAACCAATTATGAAGTCATGATATTATACTATATATGTATTATTATCTACCTCACTAAATATTTAATGCTAAAAAATGTGTATATATCGTATTTGCAGATGTAGTTCTGTCAGTTGTAAAAAAAATGAAAAAGGCCAATACTGTAAAACAAAAGCAGGCTAAAGATTCAGGGTATGAGATTTGTATATTTCCCTTAAATTTCTTTTTTAAACTTTTAGACTTATTTGCCACCATTGTATGTGATTTTTGTGTAATAGGTAAAATGTAATAAAATGAACTTTTATAAAATGCAAAAATGTCTTCCAAAAAGTAATGTCACACATTGGACAATTTTGATGAGTATTTTAAGTCAAAGCATAACATTTTAGTATCATAAATGTGGTACAATAAGTGATTTAAGTACAAAGTTCTCAAGCACGGTGCATTTTGGAAACACCAGATGTTGTGCACATCACTTTTATTGTGAAGCCTGGAAATGTGCGATTGACAGCTGCTATGTTTCAGAAAGGTTGACGACACGATGCTGTTTTGACATTAAAAAATAAAATAGGTCTAAAGTTATGGCTGCCGCCCTGTTCGAACATGAACTTTACATGGATGGTTTCACAATGTGTCACACACGCACACACACGTATATATATATATTTATATACATATATAAAAAAATATATATATGTACACACACATGCGTATATATATATATATATATATAGCGATAGACACGTAATTGAGATCAATAAAATGTGTTCTATGAAACGTTCAATATTCTTTTCTTCTTGGTTAGAAGTAAGCGGAAGTTGGGCAGAAAGGTTGGTTGCATGACAAAGTCACTCGTTTTCTGGTAACCGAGCAACACAGGAAGTGATCGCTGCTCAGTGGGAGTGACGCGCTAACAGCCAATCAGTTAACAGTATCAAGGATCAAGTTTGGCTGCGCTATGTTGCTGTCTGGCGGTTGATTCTTTGCGTGGAATGAGACGAGAAACTAAAAATGAAGAAATTGTGGATTAAACAGTGAAAGTCACCTGAACATTATGGCAATTTTTTTCACGTACCCTGTAAGACCAATGTGGTGTGTAAATGATGCAAATTGCTTGTCCCCACCAAGACCGCTAATACTACACCACCTTAGACGCGCTCAGCCTTTAGAGCACAGCTGTAACTTCCAGAAAAGACTTCTTCTCAGGTTTCTCTATGTTTACATTTTCACACTTTGCTATATTTTGTTACACTTTATTACAATTGTATTGACATTTGTTTACAGTTTTTCCCATGCTTGTGTTGACATTTCCTTTCCTTTCTGCTTTGAGAGCTGAGGGGATTATAATCAGAGGTAGGCTACTTTTGAACTAAAAATTATTTACATTGAATTAGGGCTGTTAACGTAAACGCATGTGAATAACACAAATTATCACATTATCATATATGAAGGAAGATTAATTAAACGTGCACATCGTTGCTTGGTCTGGTCACAATGAGAAGTGGCTAATTTTGCTTCAAAACAGAACTTTAGATCAATCTGAGACAATTGTTGGTATTTTCAGCAACAAACATTCTTATCATCGACACACATCAAGTTAAAAAATACAATTTTAAAGCAAAACACGTACTCCGATAGCATGAATGCTACATCGAAAACAAAGAAAAGAGAACGCTACGCTGACGGTTAATCTGCATCAATGTCAACAAAAGATTAGCTGTTAAGTTATACGGACAGCTGCCGCATGTAGGACACCTAAACATCTGTGAAGACCAAGTCCTACAAGATGTCATTCATATCACCACGGCTGATCTGGCGTACAATACCTTGGAGAGGCACAATTAGAGCAAGGATAAACCATATGTGTAATACACAAACAAGAACACCAAGTTGCAACTACTGGCTGAACGTGGATTGATTTTGCTTACTGGAGAAGGTTTGACATCTGTAAGTAATTGCAAAAAGCTCAAGTCGCGTTTTATTAAAAAAAAAAAGAGATTAGCATTTTAATCTGAATAGGTAAATAAGTTATTGTTTTAACAACTGGTTAAACCAAATAAAACTAAATGTAAATTACACTATGTTAAGTTGTGTGTGAGTACCTTGTTTGCAATATTACTGCATACTTGTAAAATGTGCAATTAATTCTTAGTGTCATCAAGTGTTGAGCAAATCAATGACTTGCAGTTCAGTAAAACAATTAAAAATTGCTCCTGTATGACATTCTATACACAAAATTTGCAAGCAAATAACCTGTGAATAATCACAATTAATGACAGTTCAAGTGATTAATCTGATTTAAAAAAAATAATCACTTGACAGCCCTACAATTAATATATTTTTTTATCTAGTCCTTATGTTTAATAGTTCATAAAAATATAAATAATTGATATCTACCACTATAAAACATTTATATCTTGATATAGTTTCCAACCATATTTCCCACCGCTAAGCATGTTTTTTTAAACTAGTCAAAAATGGACTTGGAGTGTAACCCCTGTACAGCAAACACGTATCTACTAGGGTTGTATGGTATACCGGTATAAGTATTGTACCGCGATACTAATGAATCATATTCGGTACTATACCGCCTCTAAAAAGTACCATAGGAAGATACAATAGCTCACCGGCGCCACAATGTAAACAAACGCCATTGGTGGATATATACCCAACATCCACTGCAATGACACCAAGTACAGGAGCGTATCTAGTCGATACTACTATGATTCCATCGATATTTTTAGCATCGCAAAACCTTTTTCGTTTTGTTAAATTTATATTATGTTTATAAACTCAGGAAATATGTCCCTGGACACATGAGGAATTTGAATATGACCAATGTATGATCCCAAATTTGTGTTCTCATCCAAAAATAAAGTAAAATCATCCAAACAACAGAAAAATAAGTGATTATTACATTTTAACAGAAGTAAAGATAGAACATGTTTGAAGAGAAAGTAAGCAGATAATAACAGTAAATGAACAAGAAGTTTAATCTTTGATGTTCTACCACTTGTACTTAATAATTTTGACAAAATAGAATGGAAAATGGCACAATATGTTACTGCATATCTCATCAGCTAAATTATGAGCCTTTGTTTATTTACTTACTACTAATAGACAAGCTGTCTTGTATCATCACTATTTTATTTAGGACAGGCTTGCAATAAGAAACATATGTTTTGGTACTTTTTAAAATAAAGGAGACCACAAAAAATTGCATTATTGTCTTTATTTTAATAAAAAAATCTTACGGTACATTAAACATATGTTTCTTATTGCAAGCTTGTCCTAAATAAAATAGTGATGACACAAGACAACTTGTCTTTCAGTAGTGAGTAAAAAAACAAAGGCTCCTAATTTAGCTGATGACATATGCAATAACATATTGTGTCATCTTCCATTCTATTTCGTCAAAATTATTAAGGACAAGTGGTAGAACATCAATGAATAAACTTCTTGTTCATTTACTGTTAATATCTGCTTTTTTGTTACTGCATATGTCATCAGCTAAATTAGGAGCCTTTGTTTATTTACTTACTACTAAAAGACAAGTTGTCTTGTATGATCACTATTTTATTTAGGACAAGCTTGCAATAAGAAACATATGTTTAATGTACCGTAAGATTTTTTGTCAAAATAACGCCAATAATTCTATTTTTTGTAGTGCCCTTTATTCAGAAAAGTATCGAAATACATTTTGGTACCGGTACCAAAATATTGGTATGGGGACAACACCAGTATCTACTAGGGGTGTGGGAAAAAATCGATTGGAATACAAATCGAATACGTTGTGCGATTCAGAATCGATTCTCATTTTTTTTAAAAATCGATTTTTTTTTAATTTTATTTTGAATTTTTTTTTAATCAATCCAACAAACCACTACACAGCAATACCATAATAATGCAATCCAGTTCCAAAACCAAACCTGACCCAGCAACACTCAGAACTGCAATAAACAGAGCAATTGAGAAGACACAAACACGACACAGAACAAACCAAAAGTACTGAAACAAAAATGAATATTATCAAAAACAGTATCAATATTAGTTATAATTTCAGCATAGCAGTGATTAAAAATCCCTCATTGACATTATCATTAGACATTTATAAAAATAATAAAAAAGAACAATAGTGTCACAGTGGCTTACACTTGCATCGCATCTCATAAGCTTGACAACACACTGTGTCCAATGTTTTCACAAAGATAAAAAAAGTCATATTCTTGGTTAGTTTAATAGTTAAAACAAATTTACATTATTGCAATCAGTTGATCAAAACATTGTCCTTTACAATTATAAAAGCTTAAAAAAAACAACAACTACTACTCGTTTTGAATCTGAAAAATATCGTATTTTTAAATCGAGAAACGCGTTGAATCGAAACAAAATCGATATATTATCGAATCGTGACCCCAAGAATCGATATTGAATTGAATCGTGGGACACCAAAAGATCTGCAGCCCTAGCGTGTACGTATGTGACGTATGTAAGAATGTGCGCCTGCTTGTCGTGAGAAGGAGACACAGGAAAGAGCGATGAGAGCCCGCAGCTAAAACAACTTCGTGAGAACGTCCACTCGAATATTACGATATAGTCATTTTCTATATCGCACAGAGACAAACCCGCGATTTATATCGTATATCACCCAGCCCTAAAATAAAGCCAATAATTCTATTTTTTGTAGTGCCCTTTACTTAGAAAAGTATCGAAATACATTTTGGTACCGGTACCAAAATATTGGTATCTGGACAACACTAGTATCCAGGCACGTGATTTGACCACAATGAAAAAGACTGAAAAAATTTCCGGAGGTCTGGGGGACGAAGGCCCCCAGACAGGTCAAGGGCAGTGCCTGGTTTTTTACCAATTTAACATGCTAAAATTAACAAAGACAGCACCATGTGAAGAAAATATTTTAGTGTTTAAAGACATGAAAACATCATTATTAAAACATACATACCCCAATTATCCTAATGAATCACTGCATATGGTTCAGTCACAACAGTATTTAGTCACTAATATTTACATCTTGTGTTCATTTCACATCCACAGTTGTCACATAGATCAGGGTTATTATCTACAGTTTATTTACAGTATTACCACATTACTTCAGTTCACTTCACACATTTACTTGCTCGGAGAGCCCTAACACAAGCTTTCCCTAACATGAGACTACATAAGAACTTAATATTACAAAATAGTATTATATGCAAATTTATTTCAAATAAATTGTTAACTGGAATCAATAATGCGACTCTTTGAATTTATGTACTTTCATAATATATTTTCACGTGGCTTTTTATTTTTAGAAAAACACATTTATATTTCGCAAAGCAATAATTGGTTAATATTTAAAACAAAGCAAATATTTTTTAGCTTACCTCATTATTAACTACCCTGTCTGCAACAGAAGTGGGTTGTTTGGGTGGATCTTTCCTCTCGATGTCTACGGCAGTTGTCGATGTAAACAAAGGATGAAGTCCGTAAGGTTTGCTCACTTTCGGTTGACATCCAAAAGTACCAGCTAGTGAAAAGTTTGTGTTCCTTGCTTCTAGTTGTTTCATATGTTTTTGGCGTTTCGCATGTACTTCCAAAGCCTTGAAACCTTGTGATCCGTAGTCAATATTATCATGACACCACGTACACAAAACTTTTCCGGGACGATCGAGTTTCCGAATAAAATCGCCGAACAAAGTCGTAACTTCCTTCTTCCCAACAGTATCAGTGATTTCCCTTTCCATCCAGTCCCATCGAAACTTATTTTTGACACGTTTATCAATTTGTTTTACTCGTGAAGCGTCCTTTCTCTCGAGAACCGACATCGTTTACATTTGGAAAATGGCAGTCAAGTTCAAGGTTCAACTTTATTGTCCCCGCGGGGAAATTTGTTTTGGGCAATAACGTCATCATTCATAACTAGGGTTGGGTATCGAGTATCGATTGGAACCGGGACTAACTTTCCGATTCTCCCGGAATCGTTCAAAAGTTTAAATTACAATTCCTAGTTTCGATACCCAGTCCGCCAACCGGAAAAAAAGAATAGGTCCGCCGACCGGAAGAAGAAGCCGCTGAACACCAACGAAGAAGCGCCCACCGCTGGAAGTGTTAGCATAGCCGAGCCTTTGTAGCCGAGCGAGTCAGTCAATCATGGATAGCGGCGTCGGCGGTAGAAAGTGTGGCTTTATTTTACAAAAAAAAAATGAAATATCGGCAAAATGTAACACGTGCGACAGGACTGTTTCGTGCTTAGGAGAGTGCACGTCGAACATGATGAAGCACTTCAGAGTTCATGGAGTACAAATAAATGCGTGTCCTGTCCTCCTCTGCCTCTTCCTCTGGCTCCGACGCCCAGCCTGGCACCTCAGCGACTGCACTGCAGTCCGCATCCGGTAAGTAAAACAATATATATGCAATAAATAATGTGTTTTGCGCCAACGTTGAGGCAGCTAACAAATTAGCACGCGTATTTTTTCATAGACAATTTACAACCCGCTAGCCAGACTCCGCGATTTGCTCAGCGTACTCTGTTCACCGTAGCGGCAATGGGGAAGATGTCGGTGCCACAGACGGAAGAGTGCCACAGAAAGGTCACTGCACACATAGTCAAAAGACTGCATCCCTTTTCAGAGGTGGCATCTCCAACATTTAGGTTAGTTTAGCAATAACGTTAGAGCTAAGCTAGTTGATACTGGGCTAAACAGAAACAACAACATTACATGTTTGTTTATGTTTGCAGGGATATGGTGAAAACTCTCAACCCAAAACACATTCAACCTTCCAGGGACTACCTGTCAAACACATTTAGGGCTGGGCGATATATTGATATATCGCGGGTTTGTCTCTGTGCGATATAGAAAATGACTATATCGTAATATTCGAATATACGTTCACACGCAGACTTTTAGCTGCGGGCGTACACTTCAGGCTCTCCTCGCTCTTTCCTGTCCCTCCTTCTCGCAGACAAGCAGGGTTACATACGTCACACGTCAGAGAGGTAAAAAAAAAAAAAAGGGCAGAGAGGCTTATGTTAGCTGCTAAAGTAGCCGTACGAGAGAAAGATGGTGCGGATCTGGTAACAAATGAAGGAAGACTTAATTCCCCATAACAACAGCAGGGTTTTCATCGTCTGGCGGCGGTTCGGCTTCAAGTGGGAATATGTCGAACAGACAACCGTAATTTGTCAAGTGGGGGGGAGCGTAGCTATAAAATGTAGCATTACTGCTAATATGTAGCATCATTTGAAAAGTCACTCGCTAGAGAATGAAGAGAATTTCATAACCTTAGTAAAATACTACATAGTGAAGGATGAATACTATTTGATTTCCTATTATGCAGCTCATTTTTATTTGACACTTAAAATGTCTCTGACAATCTTGCACTTTATGTTTTGGAAATGACTTGAATGTTTGTGCCACTGCTTAATAACTTTAATAAATGCACTTTTGTTCAATTGACTTAGTTGTGATTTCGTAAAAGTTTAAAAGTAGCATATATGAATGCAGTATGAAGAAGAATGTTTGAATGTAGACACATAGAATCATCATACTGCTGTGATGATATGCATCAAGTGTTCATTCAAGGCCAAGGCAAAATATCGTAATATATATCGTATATCGCGATATGGCCTAAAAATATCGCGGTATTAAAAAAAGGCAATATCGCCCAGCCCTAAACACATTGTATAAGAATCTGAATCAAAACAAAGAATCGGAATCGTTCGAATTCAAACGATACCCAACCCTATTCATAACAGATGTCCTGATTGGTCACAAGGAACATATCGACCAATCAACTACGGCGTAATATAACTAATATTACACCGTAGTTGATTGCTCGATATGTTCGATAATAAACCCCCCCAAGATTAAAATAGACGGAATTCCGACTTTAGACGGAAAAATCACATGCCTGAGTATCTACTGTACTCACTTCCGAAGGATGATGACCGCACGCCTCTCCTTGATGTCCTGGGGTCTGACACAATGGGTGATGTCATCAGCAGCATAACCACTGAGAAGGAGAAAGGGGACATTTGTGGTGGTCCTATTTAGACCGGGAGGGAGGGAGTGAAGGGGACTCACCTGAGAACCGTGACACTGCCTCTCCGCACGGGCAGCACAAAGACCGGCTCGGACA
Source organism: Nerophis ophidion (assembly GCF_033978795.1). Classification (NCBI taxonomy): domain Eukaryota; kingdom Metazoa; phylum Chordata; class Actinopteri; order Syngnathiformes; family Syngnathidae; genus Nerophis; species Nerophis ophidion. Next base: position 84,568,985 of record NC_084611.1, read on the forward strand.
CCCTGATGGGCTTGAACTGGAAGCGGCATCCGAAGCAGAGCGCGCTGTCGCTGAAGAAGGACACGGACACGATGGGCCGCGCGAAGATGTGCAGGGGGTCGACGTGCGACACGATGCAGCCCCCGGGCTGGTAGTCGTTGATGACCGCGCTGTTGACGAAGCCCTCCGGGACGACGCCGCTGGCCACCAGCCGCCGGATGACCAGCTCGTGCACCCAGCCGGGGATGTCGTCCACCTCGCCTTTGCGGTACAGCCGCTCTTGGCCCGGCCCGCGCTTCTCCAGCTGGGCGCCGTACGTGTAGCCCTCCCCGAAGAAGTACTTGTTGCGCAGGGGCGCCCGGTCCACGGTGTGATCCCGGTACTGTCCGGCCTCCCCTTTAGCCACCACCTGGTCGATCTTCTCCTCGATGAGGCTGCACTCCTCCGGCGTGAAGATGCTCTTCTGCAGGATGCTGCTCTTCACCCGCTGGGCTTCCAGCTCCCGGAGGTCGGCGCTGTCGTCGCTGCGCTCGCACTCGTCGTCGTCGGACTCGCGGTGCCGGCGCTTCCGCCCGCTCCCGTTACTCGTCTCGTGCTCGTCTTTGTGCGGCGGCATCGACCTCAGCTTCTCCCTAAGGTCGGCGTAACGACTGGCGGCCATGTCGGCCTAAAAGACGCAACTCCAAAGTTAGCTGGCGGGTATCATGTGTCAGCGCCGCATTCGAAGCGGGGGGCCCGCTGGGCCGGGGTTGCTAGGAGCGGGCACGACGTCAAGAAATAGTCCCGAATAGTGTGGATGTGGCCGCTAGCTGTTGGCTAACATTAGCTCGGTAACTAGCGCCAGGTAGCTTCTGTCGGGAGTCTTGCCGGTGCCTCGTCGCGGGGTTTAAGTGTAGTTCCTCGGGAGAACTGTCAATATATTCCTGGAGCGAAAAAAAAAAGCCGAAGTTAAACTTCGCTTCTTGGACGTAGTTAGTCAACGAAGCTAACCGTTAGCTTAGCCTAGCCTAGCCTAGCCTGGCTTAGTCGCTACGTCGCCAGCTGGAAATGCCGCAAAAGCACACCGCCACATCTCAAAAGTCGCCGCGAAAATCCCCCCCAAAACTGCGTGGTTTCCACCCTGGATTTACCTGGAAGAAAACTTCTCATTCCTCACAAAAAAAAAAGCTCTTTAGCAACCACCAAGATCCGACATGTAAGACGGGAGAAAAAAAAAACGCTGGAAATAAACTCGTGTCGCCTGCGAGTGGTCTGCGCATGCTCAGTCGTGAACTGAGCCGCCCTCTTGGGGGCGGTAACGTCACGTGACACCCGGGGTCAAGTCCATTTTGGGAATAGTTTATCCATCCATCCATACCGCTTGTCCCTTTTTGGGGTCGCCGGAGCCTACCTCAGCTGCATGATAGAATGATGATGTGATAAAATGGCAACCAACATTCTTAACTGTCTATGTGACGTCAAGGCTTGGTTAGCCCAGAATTTTTTAATAATGAATGAGGGAAAAACGAAAATTTTAGTTTTTGGTCCGGCCCTCACTGACTTGGGACCATTGCAAAATGATGTGCGTCCCAAAGTCACCAGCCTTGGCGTCACTATAGACAGCGATTTTAAACTAGACAAACAAGTCAATGGCGTTTTAAAATCGTGTTTTTATCACCTTCGTCTTTTAGTAAAGGTTAAACCGTTTTTATCTTTTAACCTTTTTGAACAAGTCGTGCATGCTTTTATTTCAAGTGGCCTGGACTACTGCAATGCACTTGATGCTGGCATTAGCCAAAAAGCTCTCTCCCGGTTGCAGTTAGTCCAGAACGCAGCAGCACGACTTTTAACAGGGGCCAGGAAACGCCAGCATATAACCCCAATTCTTCAGAGTTTGCACTGGCTCCCTGTTCATTTTAGAATTGATTTTAAAACATTGCTGTTTGTTTTTAAATCTTTACATGGACTGGCACCTCAATATATCTCGGACCTCATCCAAATTTACATCCCTGCGCGCGCTCTGAGGTCCGAAAGCCAGCTCCAGCTCGTGGTGCCCAAGACCAGACTTAAGACCAGGGGAGACAGGGCCTTCTCTGTGGTCGGCCCTAAGCTCTGGAACACTCTGCCCCTCCATGTTCAAACTGCTTCCACAGTGGAGTGTTTTAAGTCTCGTCTTAAGACCCACTTTTATTCTTTGGCTTTTAACACCACGTGAGTTGTGTGGTCCTCTGTTGTCCTCTGTGTTTTTTATACACTTTTATCTTTATTTTACTGTTTTAATTGATTTTACCCTTTAAAATAGTTTTTAATCATATTTGTTTTTATATTGTTTTTATTGGTTTTATTTGTATTCATTTTTTGTTTTATTCAGTCATTGGTGGAGCATAATATTGTTTTTAACATGGCTGTGCAGCACTTTGGAAACGTTATTGTTGTTTAAATGTGCTATATAAATAAAGTAGATTGGATTGGATTGGATAATCAAAAAGGTCAACCAAAGAACAGATTCCTTTACAGGGGGACGTTATTTTGCGGCCCCCTGCTTAATATGTCAGTTTAATGTTAGAGCGGCCCGCAAGTTTTATATGAATGGCGCTTGACAGCTTTGTGTTATTTGGGTCCAAAATGGCTCTTTCAACGTTCTGGGTTGCCTACCCCTGCTTTAGTGGAAAAGCGGCATGAGTGAAAGCGACATAGACGTTGCCATGGAGACGAGGGTTTTCTTACGTGCCTGGCTGCAGTCACACCGTGACACCTGTCCGTCAGTAATACCAATCCCCGATAACCTGGACCAATTTGAACCGTTATTTGTTTTTTTTTATTGTTTACAATTCCAGGAAAAGTGGGAGATGCAATATTTCTTTGTTGAGCACAGGAGCACCCCGACGTGTCTTATTTGCACAATGAAAGTTGGGGTGCACAAAGAATACAATTTGAAATGTTATAATACAACTAGACATGCTGAGGAGTATGCAACATTTTTTTTAAAATAAATATTTTCTTGCGGCCCAGCCTCACCCAGACTCTGCGTGCAGTGGCCCGCAGGTAAAGTGAGTTTGAGACCCTTGTTCAACAGAATCTCCTCTCTGGTCAACAAAAGCACCTTAAAGATTCTATCGGGAACTCTCATTCAACCCTTTTTTGATTATGTTTGCACCTCCTGGTACCCCAGCACCTCCAAAAACCCCAAATCTAGACTCCAAATATCCCAGTACTAGCTAGTCCGGTTACTTTTAGACCTAGACCCCAGATCACACCTCACTCCAACCCACTTCTCCAAAGTGGGCTGGCTCAGGGTGGAGGACAGAGTCAAACAACTTGCACTGAGCCTAGTCTATAAAATCTGCTACACCTCCCTGATACCGAAGTACATGTCAAACTACTTCAAAAGTCGCCACGAAAATCCCCAAAACAACTGGATTTACCCGGAGGAATCCAGAGAAAACCTTGTCATTCCTCACAAAAAAAGCTCTTTAGGAACCACTTTAGCAAAAAAGCAGCCAAGATCCGAGTGGTCTGCGCATGCTCAGTCGTGAACTGAGCCGCCCTCTTGGGGGCGGTAACGTCACGTGACACCCGGGGTCAAGTCCATTTTGGGAATAGTTTATCCATCCATCCATACCGCTTGTCCCTACTCAGTGGGCTAGAGCAGTGGTTCTCAAATAGAGGTACGCGTACCCCTGGGGCTACTTGAAGGTATGCCAAGGGGTACGTGAGATTTTTTAAAAATATTCTAAAAAAATAGCAACAATTCAAAAATCCTTTATAAATATATTTATTGAATAATACTTCAAGAAAATAGGAATGTAAGTTCATAAAATAAACTGTGAAAAGAAATGAAACAATGCAATATTCAGTGTTGACAGCTGGATCTTTTGTGGACATGTTCCATAAATATTGATGTTAAAGATTTATTTTTTTGTGAAGAAATGGTTAGAATTAAGTTCATGAATCCAGATGGATCTCTATTACAATCCCCAAGTTGATGATTACTTCTATGTGTAGAAATCTTTATTTATAATTGAATCACTTGTTTATTTTTCAACAAGTTTTTAGGTATTTTTATATCTTTTTTTCCCAAATAGTTCAAGAAAGACCACTACAAATGAGCAATATTTTGCACTGTTATACAATTTAATGACTCAGAAACTGATGACATAGGGCTGTATTTTACTTCTTTATCTCTTTTTTTCAACCAAAAATGCATTGCTCTGATTAGGGGGTACTTGAATTAAAAAAAATTTCACAGGGGGTACATCACTGAAAAAAGGTTGAGAACCACTGCCCTAGAGCAGTGGTCCCCAACCTTTTTGTATCCACGGACCGGTCAACGCTTAATAATTTGTCCCGCGGCCCGGGGGGGTGGGGGACGAGGGCGGGGGGGGGGGGGTCCTTTTTTTTCTTTTTTGTTTTTTCTTTTCTTTTTTGTCATGAAAAAGGGACGTTTTTGTCATGAAAATGGAGGTTTTTGTGGTTGGTGCACTAATTGTAAGTGTATATTATGTTTTTTATGTTGATTTAATAACAAAAAAAAAAAAATTTTTTTTTTTTTTTTAATAAAAAATTATTTTGCGGCCCAGTACCAATCGGGCCACGGCCCGGTACCGGGTTGGGGCCCGGTGGTTGGGGACCACTGCCCTAGAGTGTCCGCCCTGAGATCGGTAGGTCGTGAGTTAAAACCCCAGCCGAGTCATACCAAAGACTATAAAAATGGGACCCATTACCTCCCTGCTTGGCACTCAGCATTAGGGGTTGGAATTGGGGGTTAAATCACCATAAATGATTCCCGGGCGCGGCCCCGCTGCTGCCCACTGCTCCCCTCACCTCCCAGGGTGTGATCAAGGGTCAAATGTGAAGTGAAGTGAATTATATTTATATAGCGCTTTTCTCAAGTGACTCAAAGCGCTTTACATAGTGAAACCCAATATCTAAGTTACATTTAAACCAGTGTGGGTGGCACTGGGAGCAGGTGGGTAAAGTGTCTTGCCCAAGGACAGAACGGCAGAAACTAGGATGGCACAAGCGGGAATCGAACCTGCAACTCTCAAGTTGCTGGCACGGACACTCTACCAACCGAGCTATTCTGCAGGGGAATCATTTCGCCACATCTAGTATGTGTGTGAAAATCATTGGTACTTTAACTTTAACTTTTTGGGTCGCCGGAACCTACCTCAGCTGCATTCGGGCGGAAGGCGGGTTGCACCCTGGACAAGTGGCCACCTCATCGCAGGGCTGGGAATAGTTTAGTTCAGTGGTTCTCAACCTTTTTGACAGGGAGTTACCCCCTGTGAAAAATGTTTTTAATTCAAGTACCCCCTAATCAGAGCAAAGCATTTTTGGTTGAAAACAAGAGATAAAGAAGTAAAATACAGCCCTATGTCATCAGTTTCTGATTTATTAAATTGTATAACAGTGCAAAATATTGCTAATTTGTAGTGGTCTTTCTTGAACTATTAGGAAAAAAAGATATGAAAATAACTAAAAACTTGTTGAAAAAGTGATTAAATTATAAATAAAGATTTCTACACATAGAAGTAATCATCAACTTAAAGTGCCCTCTTTGGGGATTGTAATAGAGATCCATCTGGATTCATCAACTTAATTCTAAACATTTCTTCACAAAAAAAGAAATCTTTTACATCAATATTTATGGAACATGTCCACAAAAAATCTAGCTGTCAACACTGAATATTGCATTTCTTTTCACAGTTTATGAACTTACATTCATATTTTGTTGAAGTATTATTCAATAAATATATTTATAAAGGATTTTTGAATAGTTGCTCTTTTTAGAATATTTTAAAAATTCTCACGTACCCCTTGGCATACCTTCAAGTACCCCCAGGGGTACGTGTACCCCCAGGGGTACGTGTACCCCCATTTGAGAACCACTGGTTTAGTAGAGTCTTTATTTGAAGGGACAATGCACAGAAACATTAAGCTCAAAGACAGATATCTTCTGTACCAAATGATAGCTAAATAGCTCATTTCCATCTGCGGTCCATGGCTACCTAAATTAAAGGGTTACAAAAATCATGCAATAAAATTTTGCAGAAAAACCTTCACCATATCATGTAATCAAATTAAGAAAAGTCATAAAATGCCCTTTCATGGACATATACTTAATGTACAATACAACCACTCCTCATTTACATAATCACACAAAGACAATACATGCTCTTGTTCACATCTGTCATCATTTGTAAAAACAACCATGATTTTAACACACACACCTCTCGAGTTACAACAAAAATGCTGTCATGAATGAATATAATACACATTAAGTTAAAGTGTCAAACATAGTGGCCACCTTATTGACCGTGTGAGCAGCTTTGATTGCTCCAAAGCCACTTTTTAACTTCAATTGTGAATGTAGAGTAATCTGTTTGTTTGTGGGGGCGGGGTTGAGGTCCATCCATCCATCCATCCATCTTCCTCCGCTTATCAGAGGTCGGGTCGCGGGGGCAGCAGCCTAAGCAGGGAAGCCCAGACTTTCCTCTCCTCAGCCACTTCGTCCAGCTCTTGGGGGATCCCGAGGCATTCCCAGGCAAGCTGGGAGACATAGTCTTCCCAACGTGTCCTGGGTCTTCCTCGTGTTTAGGGCACGTCCGTTGTCGGACGTGCCCTAAACACCTCCCTAGGGAGGCGTTCGTGTAGCATCCTAACCAGATGCCCGAACCACCTCATCTGGCTCCTCTCGATGTGAAGGAGCAGCGGCTTTACTTTTGAGTTCCTCCCGGATGGCAGAGCTTCTCACCCTATCTCTAAGGGAGAGAGCCCGCCACCCGGCGGAGGAAACTCATTTCGGCCGCTTGTACCCGTGATCTTATCCTTTCGGTCATGAACCAAAGCTCATGACCATAGGTGAGGATGGGAATATAGACCGACCGGTAAATTGAGAGCTTTGCCTTCCGGCTCAGCTCCTTCTTCACCACAACAGATCGGTACAACGTCCGCATTACTGAAGACGCCGCACCGATCCGCCTGTCCATCTCACGATTCACTCTCCCCCCACTCGTGAACAAGACTCAGAGGTACTTGAACTCCTCCACTTTGGGCAGGGTCTCCTCCCCAACCCGGAGAGGCAATTCCACCCTTTTCCAGGCGAGAACCATGGACTCGGACTTGGAGGTGCTGATTCTCATTCCGGTCGCTTCACACTCGGCTGCGAACCGGTGAGAGCTGAAGATCCTGGCCAGATGAAGCCATCAGGACCACATCATCTGCAAAAAAGCAGAGACCTAATCCTGCAGCCACCAAACCGGATCCCCTCAACGCCTTGACTGCGCCTAGAAATTCTGTCCATAAAAGTTATGAACAGAATCTGTGACATTAATGGTAACATGCGTCCAACCCTCAATGAAAACGTGTCTGAGTTACTGCCGGCAATACGGACTAAGCTCTGACACTGACCATGCAGGGAGCGGACGGCCACAATCAGACAGTCCGATACCCCATACTCTCTGAGCACTCCCCACAGGACTTCCCGAGGGACACGGTCGAATGCCTTCTCCAAGTCCACAAAGCACATGTAGACTTGTTGGGCAAACTCCCATGCACCCTCAAGGACCCTGCCGAGAGTATAGAGCTGGTCCACAGTTCCACGACCAGGACTAAAACCACACTGTTCCTCCTGAATCAGAGGTTCGGCTATCCGGCGTAGCCTCCTCTCCAGTACACCTGAATAAACCTTACCGGGAAGGCTGAGGAGTGTGATCCCACGACAGTTGGAACAAACCCTCCGGTTCTCCTTCTTATAGAGAGGAACCGCCACCCTGGTCAATGAAAGTGTTAGGAATGAATTACTCAACTTTTTAAAAAACAAACATGATTTTGTTATCAAACTGTTTAATACAATTATTTTATTAAGATTGACATTTAGTTATGTATTCAACAATGCGCCCAAAGTGATAAAATAATAATATGATTAGGGCCTAATAAGCAAACTATTTTGGCCCTAAATACAACATTTTCACAAGGGTGCTGGCATCTGAATTTATTCTCATTAAACTCTATCATACAAAACAACAACGTCCCTAATACGTTTATTGGAAAACAATGTCAAAAATAACTTTAGAAAATTATAATTTAAAAAAACATAAAAACATTTCAGTACCCGCCTATAAACACATGACACATCCGTCATGTGTAATCAACAAATAACAGTATGTTTGTTTGCAATTTATCCAAATATATACATTAAAACATATAAATACAAGTGTAACAAATATGCATTGACATACATTAGTGACATTTACTCCCTCTTAGAAACCAAAATATAGCATTTAGCATGAAAAAAAAGGTGATTTCCTTAACTTGTTATACCATCCCTGACTCATTTGATGGAAACAATAATGACGTGTTTCCACTCCAGTCCTGTGGGTGGCGGTAATTTGCATTACTTGTGCGTGTCACCACAGCGCCTACACCCAGAGTGCCCCAACTTTTACCACTGAGGGCAATAGGCTGACAAATGAAAGGACGCGGGGGTCATTTTGGTAGTTTTCACCTTCAAAAAAAAGGTACAATGTGAGGTAAAAAAGCTAGCACGATAACAGTAATATGCTAATATGCTAACAACAGCATGCTTCCAGTTAGTGTCAGTGAAATACCAACTTACATGACGCTGAGGTGCATGCCTATTGAATTAGCTTAAAAAGCTAGCATGCTAATGTTAGCATGCGAAAATGCTAACTGTAACATATGTCAAGTACCAAAATATGTTACTCTGAGGTGCACATCTGAAAAATGAGTTAACACGCATCAAGTAGCAAAATAGGATTTAGGTAAAAAGCTAGCATTCAAACGCTAGCATGCTAACAGGCAGCCTTTGTCAACTATACAGTATATTTGACGTGAAAAGGTGTATATCTGCAAAATTAGCAACACATCTATGATGCTAACAGTAATATGCTAACAAAAGCATGCTTACAGTTAGCATTAGTGAAATACAAAAATATATGACATTAAATGTGTGCCTGTTAAATTAGCTTAAAAAGCTAGCATGCTAACAGGCAGCCTTTGTCTAGTATACAGTATATTTGACGTAAAAAGGTGTATATCTGCAAAATTAGCAACACATCTATGATGCTAACAGTAATATGCTAACATGCTAACAAAAGCATGCTTACAGTTAGCATTAGTGAAATACAAAAATATATGACATTAAATGTGTGCCTGTTAAATTAGCTTAAAAAGCTAGCATGCAAATATTAGCATGCTAAACTACTAATGGTAACATGCGTCAATCACCAAAATATATTACTCTGAGGTACACATATGAAAAATTAGTTAAAATGCATCAAGTACCAAAATATGACTCAGGTGTACACCTACAAAATTAGCAAAAAAAGCTAGCATTCAAACGTTAGTATGCTAACAGGTAGCCTTTGTCAAGTATACAGTATAGTTGACGTAAAAGGTGGATACCTGCAAAATTAGCAAAACATCTATAATGCTAACAGTAATATGCTAACAATAACATGGTTACAGTTAGCACTGGTGGAATACAAAATATATGACATTAAATGTATGCCCGTTAAATTAGCTTAAAAAGATAGCATGCAAACATTAGCATGCTAAACTGCTAACAGTAACATGCGTCAAGCACCAAAAATATATTACTCTGAGATACACATATGAAAAATTAGTTGAAATGCTTAGCATGCATCAAGTACCAAAATATGACTTAGGTGTATACTTACAAAATTAGCAAGAAAAAGCTAGCATTCAAACGTTAGCATGCTAACAGGTAATCTTTATCAAGTATACAGTATAGTTGACGTAAAAGGTGGCTATTGGCAAAATTAGCAAAACATCTATAATGCTAACAGTAATATGCTAACAATAACATGGTCACAGTTAGCATTGGTGGAATACAAAATATATGACATTAAATGTATGCCCGTTAAATTAGCTTAAAAAGATAGCATGCAAACATTAGCATGCTAAACTGCTAACAGTAACATGCGTCAAGCACCAAAAATATATTACTCTGAGGTACACATATGAAAAATTAGTTGAAATGCTTAGCATGCATCAAGTACCAAAATATGACTCAGGTGTATCTTACAAAATTAGCAAGAAAAAGCTAGCATTCAAACGTTAGCATGCTAACAGGTAACCTTTGTCAAGTATACAGTATAGTTGACGTAAAAAGGTGGATATCTGCAAAATGAGCAAAACACCTACAATGCTATCAGTAATATGCCATCATGCTAACAATAGCACGCTTACAGTTAGCATTAGTGAAATACCAAAATATATGACACTGTGGTGTATGCCTGCTAAGTTAGCTTAAAAAGCTAGCATGCTAAAATGCAAACAATAAAATGCGTCAAGCACCAAAATATATTACTTTGAGATGCACATCTGAAAAATTACTTAATGTGCTTAGCACGGGTCAAGTACCAAAACCTGACTCGGGTGTATACCTACAAAATTAGCGGAAAAAGCTAGCATAATAACGTTAGCATTCGTCAAGTATATGGTTGACTAAAAAGGTGTATTTTTGCAAAACCATAGATTACTTATAAGTAGACGCAGCATTGGCTGCTGTGTCGCGAGAAATTGGGCCGCCATCTTGAAGTGGTGATGAGGAACCGGAAAGCAGCCTAACTGACAGTTGACAAAGCTGGTGTTCGGCGTTTTCCTGCTCAAATGAGCGGACTGTTGAAAATAGGAACCGGGGGCCATCACTTTTCACAAGTAAGATTTAACATTAACGTACTATTGGTTGTATTTTGTGAAAAGAATATTACCACAGAGTTGAGAAGGAGCAAAGTTCTTCAATAGTACCACCTTGCCAAGTACGTTTTTGTTTGTTCATGCCACATTTAGTGAGTTTTTGCCCTGTCCATAGTTTATTCTAAGTGTTAGCTTTTGTTTCCTGCCCTTAGTTATGCCTTCGCCTTGTGCGCCTTTTGTTTGTACCTATTTGATAGTCAAGATTAAATCATGTTCCTACCTTCAAGTCCTGTCCGGAATATTCCGTTTGCTTCCTGGGAGAACAATCCTCGCAGTAAGTTGCGAAAACCCCCACGTCCTGACACACAGTCTATAGCAGACCTGGGCAAATTAAGGCCCGGGGGCCACATGCGGCCCGTTAAGCTTTTCAATCTGGCCCGCCGGACATTCCCAAGTAATTTTTTTAGATGTTTAAGATGTAAAGTCTAGCTGCTATTTTGATGTGCACTCATGTTTTCTAATGACCGGAAGTCCTCAACTATACTAAGTCTTTCAATGGTTGGAATCTGTACTTTTGGATGATATACCAGTTACTATGGTCATCTAATTAGTTACAACAGTAATCTAATTAGTTACTATGGTCATCTAATTAGTTACTATGGTAATCTACGTCACAGCAGCTCAGACGAGGCACCAAGCAGCGTGGGCGGAAGGCGTATCCACAAACAGAAGGAGATTTTCACAATAAAAATCTAAAGCTAAGTGATATATCAGATGTATCAGACTGTAGGTGGGTTTATTTTGTACCCTTCGCGTTCATATTTCACTGTTTGTTGCATTTTTGTTGCGTTTCACTTGATTGTAAAATATGTCGATCGAAAGGGGGTGTGACGTTCATATTTTGTCAATATTCAGTGTTTTATCGTTCATAGAAAAATGTAAAATTCCATTACGATTTTTTAAGGCGGTCTGTCATAACGTTTTTAGCACTCAATCAGACATAATGAGGTTTTGTAATAGTGTTCCTAAAAATAAATAGCTGGCCCCCAGACACATTTTTCTCTCTAAATGTGGCCCCCCGAGTCAAAATAATAGCCCAGGCCTGGTCTATAGGTCCCTAAGATATATATATATATATCTAATGTATTCATACATTATGTAGGATATACACATGTGTATATATAACCTAATCATATTGTTTCTTCAACTTAAAAATAGCTGACCGTTTTCCCCCCCTTCTCTAGGATTATATTCCCAGTTTTGATCTCGGACCTCTGGTCACTTATAGCATATACTGTAACAGGCCTGTGCAATTATTTTGACTAGGGGGCCACATTTAGAGAGAAAAATGTGTCTGGGGGCCGGTTATTTATTTTTAGGAACACTAATACAAAACCTCACAATGTCTGATTGAATGCTAAAAACGTTCAATTAAAAAATATAATGGAATTTTACATTTTTCTGACTGAGAGCTTACTAAGGAGTGCTTATTGGACTCTGTTGCGCTGATATGCCTGGAGAAGAGGGGCGCATTTGAGAACGTGTCACACTCCCGACGGACTGTAACGAGGCGGATTGAGATCATCACTGGAAACTTGGAGCTTCAGCTGAAGAACAGAACGGCCGACTTTGACTGTTTTTTGCTGGCTTTGGATGAGAGCTGCGATGTACGTGACACCGCCCAGCTGCTCATCTTCTTACCTGGGGTAACTGCAGACTTTCAAATCACCAAGGAGCTGGCAGCCATGCAGTCAATTAAAGGGACAACCACAGGTAATGACTTGTTCACAAAGGTAAATGCGTGTTTGGACATGTTAGGACTGAAATAGGACAAGCTAGCAGGTGTGACAACAGATGGTTGGACAATTCTGACGGGGAAATATGTTGGACTTTTGTTTGTTGTATTGCAGTATTTTTATAAACTTGTTAAGTTGTTTTTCCTGGTTTGTGGAACAAAGTTAAAGTGTGAACAAGTTAAAAATAAATTGCAGTGATTCACTGATTGTTTTTGTTTTCTTATTTCAATTTCACATAGCCTAATATAAATATTTAAGGATTAAGAGTTTAAATAAAACCATCAAAAGCAATCTACTTTTGTATAAATTTAAGTTAGGTTAAATTATAATTTTTTTCATCTTACGGTATATCAGAAATAATGGGCAAAACTTAATAAAAATATTGTCGATGTGGCCCTTCTGCAGTGCTCGGGTTGCTCATGTGGCCACCGGTAAAACTTAATTGCCCACCCCTGCTTTAGAACTTTGTTGTGAAGATCTCCTTCCGTTGTCCGTGGAAACGCTTTCCGCCCACACTGCTTGGTGCCTCGTCTGAGCTGCTGTGACGTGGATTACCACATTAACTAATCAGATGACCATAGTAACTAATTAGATTACTGCAAAGTTCAAAAGCCAGCATCTGTGATGGTATGTGGGTGTATTAGTGCCCAAGGCACAGGTAACTTACACATCTGTGAAGGCACCATTAATGCTGAAAGGTACATACAGGTTTTGGGACAACATATACTGCCATCTAAGCGTCGTCTTTTTCATGGACGCCCCTGCTTATTTCAGCAAGACAATGCCAAGCCACATTCAGCACGTGTTACAATAGCGTGGCTTTGTAAAAAAAAGAGTGCAGGTACTTTCCAGGCCCGCCTGCAGTCCAGATATGTCTCCCATCGTAAATGCGTGGCGCATTATGAAGCGTAAAATACGACAGCGGAGACCCCGGACTGTTGAACGACTGAAGCTCTACATAAAACAAGAATGGGAAAGAATTCCACTTTCAAAGCTTCAACAATTAGTTTCCTCAGTTCCCAAACGTTTATTGAGTGTTGTTAAAATAAAAGGTGATGTAACACAATGGTGAACATGCCCTTTCCCAACTACTTTGGCCATGAAATTCTAAGTTAATTAATATTTGCAAAAAAAAAATAAAGTTTACGAGTTTGAACATCAAATATCTTGTCTTTGTAGTGCATTCAATTGAATATGGGTTGAAAAGGATTTGCAAATCAGTGTATTCCGTTTATATTTACATCTAACACAATTTCCCATCTCATATGGAAACGGGGTTTGTAATTAGATTACCATAGTAACTGGTATATCATCCAAAAGTGCAGATTCCAACCATTGAAAGACTTAGTATAGTTGAGGACTTACGGTCATTAGAAAATATGAGTGCACATCATAATGGCAGCTACACTTTACATCTTAAACATCTAAAACAATTATTTGGAAATGTCCGGAGGGCCAAATTGAAAAGCCGCATGTGGCCCCAGGGTCTTAATTTGCCCAGGTCCGGCATATAAGAATATTATATTACCGTTAAGCAAACTATGACTAATAAAACATGCCAAAACACGTGCCCATTATCATAGCTACATGTATGACACAAAAAACATGTGAAAATCTGTGGTATTCAGTGAGGTAAGATGAATTAAGTTCATTGCTCCTACCAAATTAATTGCACTGAGTGGAGCGGATCACCACTCCAAGATGGCGGCCCTGCGTCTCGTCAGCGCCAGTAGGCAGTAGCGCTCTGTCACGCCAAATTTCTTCCCCCCTACAAAAACCTTCCTCACGGAAGAAATTTGGCGTGACAGCCCCTCTAATACCTGAAGGACCCCAATGAGGGCGTGACAATACCAAGTTATATGACTCTAAAGGGTTACAGCTGCAAAATTAGCGAAGCAAAAATAGTTTGAAAGGTTAGCATGCTGGAATGCTAATATTATTTCCTCACCGTTAAGGGTTACACTTGCAAAATTAGGGAAGCAAAAATAGCTTGAATGGTTAGCATGTTGGAATGCTAATATTTTTTCCTCTCCGTTAAGGGTTACAGCTGCAAAATTAGCGAAGCAAAAACAGCTTGAAAGGTTAGCATGCTGGAATGCTAATATTTTTTCCTCACCGTTAAGGGTTACAGCTGCAAAATTAACGAAGCAAAAATAGCTTGAAAGGTTAGCATGCTGGAATTTTAATATTTTTTCCTCACCGTTAAGGGTTACTGCTGGAAAATTAGGGAAGCAAAAATACCTTGAAAGGTTAGCATGCTGGAATGGTAATATTTTTTCCTCACCGTTAAGGGTCACAGCTGCGAAATTAACAAAGCAAAAATAGCTTGAAAGGTTAGCATGCTGGAATGCTAATATTTTTTCCTCACCGTTAAGGGTTACAGCTGCAAAATTAACGAAGCAAAAATAGCTTGAAAGGTTAGCATGCTGGAATGCTAATTTTTTTTCCTCACCATTATTTTTCACCAATGACAATCAGCCAGTATATAATGCTTTTAAAACAGGCAGCTGTGTGGGCTGCTTTAAGGTCCTTCCACCCTCATTGAGGTCCTTCAAGCATTAGAGGGGCTGTCACGCCAAATTTCTTCCGTGGGGAAGAAATTTGGCGTGACAGAGCGCTACTGCCTATTGGCGCTGACGTGACGCAGGGCCGCCATCTTGGAGTGGTGATCCACTCCACTCAGTGCCAAATTTCTTTTGGGGGGAAGGTTTATGTAGGGGGGAAGAAATTTGGCGTGACAGCTCCATGCTGCGTCTACTTATAAGATGTCTATTTGCAAAACTAGCAGAAAAAGACAAACCAGCATGCTAATTGGAATGCTAGCAATTTTTGAAAAAAGGATCACCACTCCAAGATGGCGGCCTCGCGCCTCGTCAGCAGGCAGTAATGCTCGATGCTGCGTCTACTTATAATATGTCTATGTGCAAAACTAGCAAAAAAAGACAAACTAGCATGCTAATTGGAATGCTAACAATTTTTGAAAACAGGATCACCACTCCAAGATGGCGGCCTCGCGTCTCGTCAGCAGGCAGTAGCGCTCGATGCTGCATCTACTTATAAGATGTCTATGTGCAAAACTAGCAAAAAAAGACAAACTAGCATGCTAATTAGAATGCCAACAATTTTTGAAAAAAGAATCACCACTCCAAGATGGCGGCCTTGCGTCTCGTCAGCAGGCAGTAGCGCTCGATGCTGCGTCTACTTATAAGATGTTTATGTGCAAAACTAGCACAAAAAGACAAACTAGCATGCTAATTAGAATGCTAACAATTTTTGAAAAAAGTGAAGTGAATTATATTTATATAGCGCTTTTCTCTAGTGACTCAAAGCGCTTTACATAGTGAAACCCAATATCTAAGTTACATTTAAACCAGTGTGGGTGGCACTGGGAGCAGGTGGGTAAAGTGTCTTGCCCAAGGACACAACGGCAGTGACTAGGATGGCGGAAGCGGGAATCGAACCTGCAACCCCTCAAGTTGCTGGCCCGGCCACTCTACCAACCAAGCTATGCTAGGATCACCACTCCAAGATGGCGGCCTCACGTCTCGTCAGCAGGCAGTAGCGCTCGATGCTGCGTCTACTTATAAGATGTTTATGTGCAAAACTAGCAAAAAAAGACAAACTAGCATGCTAATTAGAATGCTAACAATTTTTGAAAAAATGTGCCGCACTTTGGACGCCCATGTTCTACAGCACGGTGATCTCGCTGGGCGGCAGAGTGAGCCTCTTCTCTCGCAGCAGCATCATGTTTTCCACATGCATGGCGATGACTCGACACAGCTCCAGGCCCTGCGGACAGACGCCGACGGATTAAAAAGGTCACGTGCGAGTCCCGACCGTATTCCGCGGACGCTACCTGCTCCAGCTGCAGCTGAACCAGCCGCTGCGCGTCCATGTCGCCCAGGGCGAGGTCGACGTACGGGTAGCTGGCCCCGGCCGAGGGCCTCTGGGTGCGGCTGGCCTGCACCTCCGCCAGGGGGACCGCCGCCATCGCCTCCTGTGACACGGGGCGACGCCGCTTCAGCTACGTACAGTTCAACGGACGCGGTGTGGTGCGAGTGCGGCCTCACGTGCGTGCTCTGGTGCAGGAAGTGGAGGCCGTTTTGATTGACGGCGACGATGCAGGGGGCGTAGAAGGAGGTGGAGCTGCTGCTGTGGGTGTAGAAGAACGACGAGCCGAACATGGGGAAGGCGCTGACCAGACCTACACACACAAACACGTCAAAGTGAACAGAGTTGGGGGGAATCAAACCTTGTTAGTACGGTGGACAGTATCCTTGCCTATCATGCAGAAGACCGGGGTTCGATTTCCCGACGGGGAGTATTTTACCTGTTGGTTTAGTGTTTAGGGCTCGGCGCAATCACCGCCGCGGCCCGTGTTCGATTCCCGGTCAGTGAGGAGTAGTGAATTGAATTATATTTATATAGCGCTTTTTCTCTAGTGACTCAAATAGCTTTACATAGTGAAACCCAATATCTAATGTTTACATTTAAACCAGTGTGGGTGGCACTGGGAGCAACGGCAGTGACTAGGATGGCGGAAGATGGGATCGAACCTGCAACCCTCAAGTTGCTGGCATGGCCACTCTACCAACCGAGCTATACCGCCCCCGGTCAGGGAACTCAATTTTTACCATGAAATGATTAACGTGGACCCCGACTTAAAGTCCTACTGAAACCCACTACTACCAACCAGGCAGTCTGATAGTTTATATATCAATGATGAAATATTAACATTGCAACACATGCCAATACGGCCTTTTAAGTTTACTAAATTGCAATTTTAAATTTCCAGGGACTTTTTTCCTGACAACGTCGCGTAATGATGCCGTGTACGCGTGACGTCACGGGCTGGTATGAATATGAGCGCTGCACACACACACAGCTCAAAGTCGTCTGCTTTAACGGCATAATTACACAGTATTTTGGACATCTGTGTTGCTGAATCTTTTACAATTTGTTCAATTAATATTGAAGAAGTCAAAGTAGAACGATGGAGTTGGGAAGCTTTAGCCTTTAGCCACACAAACACACGGTGATTCCTTGTTTAAAATTCACGGAGTTGAAACTTTACTATGGATCACAGCGGACATGGATCCCTACCACTTGTCAACCAGCAGGTTTTGGTGAGAAAATTGTGGTTAAAAAGTCGCCACTTACCAGATATCAACTGAGCTTGTTGCTCCCGTACAGCTGCCGTCGAGACACTGCGCGGTATAGCTCGGTTGGTAGAGTGGCCGTGCCAGCAACTTGAGGGTTGCAGGTTCGATTCCCGCTTCCGCCATCCTAGTTACTGCCGTTGTGTCCTTGGGCAAGACACCTTACCCACCTGCTCCCAGTGTCACCCAGACTGGTTTAAATGTAACTTAGATATTGGCTTTCACTATGTAAAGCGCTTTGAGTCACTAGAGAAAAGCGCTATATAAATATAATTCACTTCACAACACCAGGCCGGCCGTGGACGTACACTTCCGACTATCAGGTACTGTTAAACTCACTAAAACACTAGCAACACAATAGAAAGATAAGGGATTTCCAAGAATTATCCTAGTAAATGTCTCTAAAAACATATAAATACGTCTCAATGCAACACGATTAAATCGCGTTTTTTTTTTTTCTTTTTCTAGTCCGTCGCTATCAATATCCTCAAACACGAATCTTTCATCGTCGCTCAAATTAATGGGGAAATTGTAATTTTCTTGGTTCGAATAGCTGTTTTTGTTGGAGGCCCCCATTAAAATCAATGTGAATACATGAGGAGCCATCAACATGTGACGTCATCGTATGCGACTTCTGGTAGAGGCAGGGCTTTTCTCCAGTTGCGAACTTTATCATCGATGTTCTCTACTAAATCCTTTCAGCAAAAATATGGCAATATCACGAAATGATCAAGTATGACGCATAGAATGGACCTGCTATCCCCGTTTAAATAAGAAAATCTCATTTCAGTAGGAAAACTTATTTGAGTGTTACCGTTTAGTGGTCAATTTTCTAGTGACTCAAAGCACTTTTACATAGTGAAACCCAATATCTAAATTTCCGTATTTCCTTGAATTGCCACCAGGGCGCTAATTATTAATTTAAAACCTCTTCTCACTCCTGCGCTTACCAAAGGCATGCGGTAAAAGTAAGCATGCGCTAATTAATTTAAAAACCTCTTCTCACTCCGGCACTTACTAAAGGTATGCAGTAAAAAATTGAGTGTGATGTAAGCTTGGACCTTAAAGGGGAACATTATCACATTTTCAGAAGGGTTAAAACCAATGAAAATCAGTTCCCAGTGGCTTATTTTATTTTTTGAAGTTTTTTGCAAAATTTTACCCATCCCGGAATATCCCTAAAGAAAGCTTTAAAGTGCTTGATTTTCGCTATTTGCCTAAGCCACTGTCCATTTCCCTGTGACGTCACATAGCGATTCCAATACAAACAATGGCGAACGGCACAGCAAGATATAGCGACATTAGCTCGGATTCAGCCTCGGATTTTAGCGGCTTAAGCGATTCAACAGATTACGCATGTATTGAAACAGATGGTTGGAGTATGGAGGCAGATAGCGAAAACGAAATTGAAGAAGAAACTGAAGCTATTGAGCGAATAGCTATTGACGACTTTCGGCCATGCATGTCTGTCTTAGCATCGCCGGTAAAATGTGCAGACCAACCGATCAGGACTTTCGCATTGACATTGGATCAACTTAAATCCGTCGATTAGTAAGTGTTTGTTTCGCATTAAATGTGGGTGGAAGGAAACGCTGGATGTAAATATAGTTTCAAATGTACATACAGCTAGCCTAAATAGCATGTTAGCATCGATTAGCCGGCAGTCATGCCGCGACCAAATATGTCTGATTAGCACATAAGTCAATAAAATCAACAACACTCACCTTCGTGATCTCGTTGACTTTATTGTTGGGAATGCATCTGCTTTAAGTGTCGCATGATATCCACACATTCTTGCCATCTCTGTGCCATCTCTGTCGTAGCATTGCCGGTAAAAACCAAACGAGGGACTTTCGCATCTCTTGACACTGGAGCAACTTAAATCCGTCGATTGGTAAGTGTTTGTTTGGCATTAAATGTGGGTGGAAGGAAACGCTGGATGTAAATATAGTTTCAAATGTACATACAGCTAGCCTAAATAGCATGTTAGCATCGATTAGCTGGCAGTCATGCCGCGACCAAATATGTCTGATTAGCACATAAGTCAATAAAATCAACAACACTCACCTTTGTGATTTCGTTGACTTTATCGTTGGGAATGCATCTGCTTTGACTGTCGCAGGCTATCCAGACATTTTTGCCATCTCTGTGCCATCTCTGTCGTAGCATCGCCGGTAAAAACCAAAAGAGGGACTTTCGCATCTCTTGACACTGGAGCAACTTAAATCCGTCGATTGGTAAGTGTTTGTTTGGCATTAAATGTGGATGGAGGGAAAGGCTGGATGTAAATATAGCTACAAAGGAGGCATAATGCTGCAATATGTACACAGCTAGCCTAAATAGCATGTTAGCATCGATTAGCATGCCGTGCTAATCGATGCACATTTTATGTAAATCAACTTGAATCTGTCCCTGATCGTGTTGTTACACCCTCCGACAACACACCGACGAGGCATGATGTCTCCAAGGTATCGGAAAATAGTCGAAAAAACGGAAAATAACAGAGCTGATTTGACTCGATGCGTCTGATGTGGTAGGGAAAAATGGCGTTAGAGTACCGATGTGACGTCACGTTCTGACGTCGTCGCACAGAAAGGGATAAACAGAAACGCGTTTAATTCGCCAAAATTCACCCATTTAGAGTTCGGAAATCGGTTCAAAAAATATATGGTCTTTTTTCTGCAACATCAAGGTATATATTGACGCTTACATAGGTCTGGTGATAATGTTCCCCTTTAAATCCTACTGAATAGCTCTTAAACTTCTTCCCTTTATGCGATTTCAAATTACCGGTATTGAAATCAGCCTCCTCCGTTTTGTAATAAATCAGAAATATCAAGCAGAGGAAATGAATGTGGAGTAATTGTTTGACATTTTTCCCATCATGCACTGTAATGGATTTACAGTAAATATGTGTGATTTAGATTTTTTTTAATGATGTTTGGACTTTAATAATAGCCACAATGTTCAGTGACCATGTGTGTTGACCTTTAAGTTAGTTGCAATTTTTTTTGCACCATGACTAGGGAAGGTTGTTTGGATTGTGTCATAAGTAAATGCTGTGCTGATTGTAAAAGTACACACAGGGGTCATTGACCAGAATTACTCAAATTAAAAAGGCCAAATGGTCGGTAAAAACATTTTTTGTAAATATACTGTTAGCATAACAAGGCTAGTGTCGCTAATGTTTGTGATCTCCTGTCCTACTCCTTCACGTAACATTACTATGTGCAGCGATGTAATGGTATGAACATTTCAAATCACTGTCATCGTTATTTCACGGTCATCGTAACCTGCTCAGTGGCCTAGTGGTTAGGGTGTCCGCCCTGAGATCGGTAGGTCGTGAGTTCAAACCCCGGCCGAGTCATACCAAAGACTATAAAAATGGGACCCATTACCTCCCTGCTTGGTACTCAGCATCAAGGGTTGGAATTGGAGGTTAAATCACCAAAAATGATTCCTGGGCGCGGCCACCGCTGCTGCTCAGTGCTCCCCTCACCTCCCAAGGGTGAACAAGGGGATGGGTCAAATGCAAAGGACAAATTTGACCAATGTTCAGTGACCATGTGTGTTGACTTTTATGTTAGTTGCAATTTTTTTGTTGCACCATGACTAGGGAAGGTTGTTTGGATTGTTTCATAAATAAATGCTGTGCTGCTTGAAAAAGTACACTCAGGGGTCATTGACCAGAATTACTCAAATTAAAAAGGCCAAATGGTCGGTAAAAACATTTTTTAAATATAATGTTAGCAAAACAAGGCTAATGTTGCTATTGTTTGTGATCTCGTGTTCCTACTCCTTCACGTAACATTATTATGTGCAGCGATGTAATGGTATGAAAATTTCAAATCAATCATCGTAACCTGCTCAGTGGCCTTGTGGTTAGGGTGTCCGCTCTGAGATCGGTAGGTCGTGAGTTCAAACCCCGGCCGAGTCATACCAAAGACTATAAAAATGGGACCCATTACCTCCCTGCTTTGTACTTAGCATCAAGGGTTGGAATAGGGGGTTAAATCACCAAAAATGATTCCTGGGCGCGGCCACCGCTGCTGCTCAGTGCTCCCCTCACCTCCCAGGGGGTGAACAAGGGGATGGGTCAAATGCAAAGGACAAATTTCACCAATGTTCAGTGACCATGTGTGTTGACTTTTATGATAGTTGCAATTTTTTTTTGCACCATGACTAGGGAAGGTTGTTTGGATTGTGTCATAAATAAATGCTGTGCTGATTGAAAAAGTACACTCAGGGGTCATTGACCAGAATTACTCAAATTAAAAAGGCCAAATGGTCGGTAAAACCATTTTTTAAATATAATGTTAGCAAAACAAGGCTAATGTTGCTAATGTTTGTGATCTCGTGTTCCTACTCCTTCACGTAACATTATTATGTGCAGCGATGTAATGGTATGAAAATTTCAAATCAATCATCGTAACCTGCTCAGTGGCCTTGTGGTTAGGGTGTCCGCCCTGAGATCGGTAGGTCGTGAGTTCAAACCCCGGCCGAGTCATACCAAAGACCATAAAAATGGGACCTATTACCTCCCTGCTTGGTACTCAGCATCAAGGGTTGGAATAGGGGGTTAAATCACCAAAAATGATTCCTGGGCGCGGCCACCGCTGCTGCTCAGTGCTCCCCTCACCTCCCAGGGGGTGAACAAGGGGATGGGTCAAATGCAAAGGACAAATTTCACCAAACCTAGTGTGGTGAAACTTTCTACCTGTTGTCTTGAGCCTCTCAGCTGCATTCAGGCGGAAGGCAGGGTACACCCTGAACAAGCCGCCACCTCACCGCAGGGTCAACACAGATAGACAGACAACATTCACACACTAGGGGCAATTTAGTGTTGCCAATCAACCTATACCCAGGTGCAAGTCTTTGGAGGTGGTAGGAAGCCGGACTACTCGGAGGGAACCCACGCAGTCACGGGGAGAACATGCAGACTCCACACAGAAAGATCCCATGTCCGGGATTGAACTCAGGACCTTCGTATTGTGAGGCACATGCACTAACCCCTCCTCCACCGTGCTGCCCATTAGGTACATATGTTATAGTTGATAATGCCCATCCATCCATTTACTACCGCTTATTCCCTTTTGGGGCGGAGGGGGGCGCTGGCGCCTATCTCAGCTACAATCGGGCGGAAGGCGGGGTACACCCTGGACAAGTCGCCAACTCATCGCAGTAGTTGATAATGCTTTTAGTCTATTTTATACTATTTTTTCCATCATTTGTAACTGAGCTACTGTGTGGAACACTTTCCCTTGTGGATCATTAAAGTTAGTCTAAGTCTAAGTCTTACTAAAAACAATCAAAGCTTGATTTAGCAACAGTACACTATAGTATTATAAAAAAAAATACTATAATATACGACGGGCCACATTGGCCGTGACGGATCTCACCCATAAACTGTGCGCGGGCCTGGTGTGGACTCAAGGTCTGCACTTGCTGCATGTGCTGCGTCGCCATGGCAACCCACTGCTGGGGCGGCTGCCTTTTGAAGAGAGGCGCGGGGATGTACTCCGACAGCTCGTGTCTGGAGGAGGAGAGATCACACGCTTACATCCACGCTTTCTCCAGCGGGCGGCGAGCTGAGCCGCTCTGCTGACACTTTTACGAGAGAGAGAGGGAGCACAACTATATGAGGGGCCGTTAGGGACATTATTCAGAATGAGCTCTTACATACACTACTGAAACGCTCTCACATAAACAACTGAAATGTGTTTCTCTCACACACACTACTGAAACACTCTTAAACACACCACTGAAACGCTCTCACATAAACAACTGAAATGTGTTTCTCTCACACACACTACTGAAACACTCTTAAACACACTACTGAAACGCTCTCACATAAACAACTGAAATGTGTTTCTCTCACACACACTACTGAAACACTCTTAAACACACTACTGAAACGCTCTCACTTAAACAACTGAAATGTGTTTCTCTCACACACACTACTGAAACACTCTTAAACACACTACTGAAACGCTCTCACATAAACAACTGAAATGTGTTTCTCTCACACACACTACTGAAACACTCTTAAACACACTACAGAAACGCTCTCACATAAACAACTGAAATGTGTTTCTCTCACACACACTACTGAAACACTCTTATACACTCTACTGAAATGCTCTCACATACACTACTGAAAAGCTCTCACATACACTATTGAAAAGCTCTCACATACACTACTACTACTATTTCAGTAGTCTATTTGAGAGCATTTCAGTAGTGTATGTGAGAGCATTTAAAGCTTGAACGCATCATAATACACATGTACGCATAATAATAATCCCCTCGATTCCCCCCCAAAAATGGATTAACTCGCCGGAATATAAAGACAATAATACATCCAGCCATAAACCTGGATGCATATGTAAAAGTGCAACATATTTATCTGTACAGTAATCTAATTATTTATATCTGCACCTTTATTGCTCTTTTATCCTGCACTACCATGAGCTAATGCAACGGAATTTCGTTCTTATCTGTACTGTAAAGTTCAAATTTGAATGACAATAAAAAGGAAGTCTAAGTCTCATATATATATGTATTTATATATATGTTTATAACATACATATATATTTATATATATATATTTTTAATTTATATTGATGTCAAACTCCTTTTCATTGAGGGCCACATGGCCGTTATGGCTGCCATCAGAGGACCGTTTCCAACAGCGAATTATCTATAAATTTGCTTCTGGATTTCATTACTAATTATATAATTAATATTAATTATTAATATTTACAACATTTAACGGTAAATGGAAAAAAATACCACTGTTGTCCATCTTTGTCAGTCCGCAGATTTTCTCTATGGATGGTTTGTATATAAAAATCACTTCTTGGTCTGGTTCCCCCTTATTTATGTAATTTTATGTATAGAGACTCCAGTCGTTACAGTTTTAAGGTCACCGGAATACCTAGAGTCAACACAAAAATTTAAAAAAATATAAATAAATAAACGAATAAACTTGAACTTGAAACAAAAGGATCTGCGGTTACCTGAACTCATCACTTAGGGGGGATTTCAGGCAATTTTAAAGGATGGAGAAACGGTTTCTAGTGTGCACTGTACTTGTTTTTAAATTGTTTTAATTGAAACATTTTATGTTTTACCTATGCCATGTTTTTATTTTTATGTTGTGAGTGATTTGTACTTTTAACTGTAGTTTGTGACTGCTCCTGATCTTGTTGTTGTATGTATTTAAGGAAGCTGTTTTTCCTGCCCTCTTGAGCAGGTCTCTTTTGTAAAAGAGATATTAATCTTAATTTTTTTTTTTTTTAACCTGATTAAATACAGGAAAAAATTAAACTGAATTAATGGCGCTGACAAGTATGGAAGAATCGACGAAGCAAGCTTTGGACACTGCTTGCCGAGATTTAATATTTTTTTTTTTTTTAAGAAATGTTCCTATTTAAGAGCTACTCACCTGTTTTCAGTCATTGACTTTTAAATTATAATCTTAACTTTAGCATTATTAATTAGATTTTGTAATTTTAATTTGGTTTTCCACACATCGAAAATCTTGTTTAAAGATTCATCCCAAGGAATTCAATGGACAAATAAATGTACTGTTTTTTAGTATTTTTTCCCCTTACAATGCAGTCTTTTTTTCTTATATTTTCTCAGCTCTGTTATGCAGTGTACCACAACAAGTTTTAATTGTGATGAGACCAGACTTTTCTGGAAAACGATGCCAGAGCGGACTTTTTCCTCAGTTCGTTCCTGATGTTAATGTGGGTGGATTTTACTTCATGAAATATGCCAGTTAAAGTTAGGAATTTGGGTGATTTCTGATTGTTTGTGAGGGCACCAAATGAACTTCTGCTTGTGTTGTTTTATATACAGTACTGTATAGCATTTTATATTGTGTTCAAAGTGTACCAACCTTCACTAAAATATGGCTAGAACTCATAATTCATATTTACATTGTTTCCTATGGAGAAATTTGCTTCGCTATACAAACTTTTTCGAACTAACAAACCCAGTTCTAGAACCAACGGAGTTCCTAAATCGAGGTTCCACTGTATCTATGACGTTTTCCTTACATGCTGGGGATGAAGAGCAGGTCTTTGGCTGGGTGCTGCAAGGCGGCCTAGCTTGGAGACCTGATGCAGCTGTTGGTTGCTCAGTGTAGCACAACAAGTTTTAATTGTGATGAGACCAGACTTTTCTGGAAAACGATGCCAGAGTAGACTTTCTCCTCAGTTCGTTGCTGATGTTCATGTGGGTGGATTTTACTTCATGAAATATGCCAGTTAAAGTTATGATTTTGGGTGATTTCTGATCGTTTGTGAGGGCACCAAAGGGACTTCTGCTTGTGTTGTTTTATATACAGTACTGTATACCACTTTACATTGTGTTCAAAGTGTACAAACCTTTACTAAAATACGGCTGGAACGCATAATTCATATTTATATTGTTTCCTATGGAGAAATTTGCTTCGCAATATACATTTTTTTCGAACTAACAAACCCAGTTCTAGAACCATGGGAGTTCCTAAATCGAGGTTCCACTGTATCTATGACGTTTTCCGTACATGCTGGGGATGAAGAGCAGGTCTTTGGCTGGGTGCTGCAAGGCGGCCTAGCTTGGAGACCTGATGCAGCTGTTGGTTGCTCAGTGTACCACAACAAGTTTTAATTGTGATGAGACCAGAATTTTCTGGAAAACGATGCCAGAGCAGACTTTCTCCTCAGTTCGTTGCTGATGTTCATGTGGGTGGATTTTACTTCATGAAATATGCCAGTTAAAGTTATGAATTTGGGTGATTTCTGATCGTTTGTAAGGGCTCCAAAGGGACTTCTGCTTGTGTTGTTTTATATACAGTACTCTATACCACTTTACATTGTGTTCAAAGTGTACAAACCTTGACTAAAATATGGATGGAACCCATAATTCATATTTACATTGTTTCCTATGGAGAAATTTGCTTCGCTATGCAAACTTTTTTCGAACTAACGGACCCAGTTTTAGAACCAAGGGAGTTCCTAAATCGAGGTCCCACTATATCTGCGAGGTTTTCCTTACATGCTGGGGATGAAGAGCAGGTCTTCGGCTCGGTGTTGCAAGGCGGCCAGCTTGGAGACCTGGTGCAGCTGTTGGTCGCTCACCGCTCCGGTTGGGAGAATGTTCAGGAGACCTTTGCGGTAGTCCGGCAGGATCTGAAACCGCACAGAAGAGAAGAGACCAGGTTTTTCCATGGAAGTTTTCTGACAAGCGAGCCGGTGAGGCGCCACCTGATTGTAGTGCATGGCCACGTAAAGCTCGCTGTCGAACTTGAGAGGCTGGGTCCAGACCACCCGTCGGAACCAAAAGCTGTAGTTGTTGTCCACGACCTCGGCCTCTGAGGCGACGTCCAGGATGTACTCGTGTTTGTTGAGCGGCCGCACGTTCTGACCTGGACACACAGTGGACCGATATTGGCACCTTCGGTGTCGGCCTGTGCCCATATTGATCCGATATGATATCAGCGGGAATCATACATACTGTTATTATTTTGTAGCGTGGAAAACAACAGTAGGTATGAAAAACACTAAACTATTTAATATTAACTGTTTGGAATGGACTTAGGCTGTCTGTAGGTTGAAGTGGATATGGTAAATGTTCCTTTGGTGATACCTAATGGCTGCAAGACTTCATGAAGTTAAGTTCTTGGTGCAGTAAATTGAATGGTGCGGACACGTTTGTAACTGGATATTTTCTAATAGGCCTTGGAGACTTTGAGTGTGTAAATATTAGGCAACTATGGATGATACCTGTTTATATTGACAAACGTGCTGTTTTACACTGCAATATTGTTCAGTTAAGTATTACGTATGCCTCGTGTCAGAATAATTGTATCTAACTTATCACAAAACTTTGTGTTTCAATGAGTTCCCGGCGAGCAGAAAAAAGCTGTCTTTGATGTTACCAATCAAAAGGCTTGTAAAACTCCACTGTGTACGATGGGAAGCGACATGAAGGTGTCGGTTGTTTTGATCCGTTGTATTCCACAGGAAGATTTTGTCTCGACCCGAGATCGACAAAGCGGAGAGGAAGCAGGACCTGACCCCCCTGCAGAAACTTTTCTTTGAACTGTTTTGTAACCAAAGGCGACGGCTGTTTTGCGACATCCCCTTCCTTTAGAAACTGCTGTGTTGCCATGTAATCAGGGTAAGTCCAAATAAAAGAGCAGGCGTGCAACCTTTCGGGGTGGAAGACTGTACGAAGAGTACAGCCCAGACGTTTCTCCTCAATGAGCTAAATTTAAATCCGTCTCTGTTTAATTCCTTGCTTCTTTTCTGTTTAATGGATGTCATCAGTGTTTGAACCTGACATCTAGCTTGTGTGCTTAGCTGTTGTGTAGCTAGCAGCCTATAGCCTGGCATGTTTACCGTTTGTAAATGACTTAAGTAAAATGGCAGAAAGTGTGCGTATTGGAAGACATTTAGATATTAACTGGCTGTCCAGCTTTGCACAAGTAAACATTGCAAGACTGCTTGTATCGCACATTTTACATGCAAGCCCACATAATGCGATGTTTGTTTTGTTTTGCTGAAATCGGTCCGATATCAATATTGGATCGGGACACCATAATCTTTGTGCTACTATTGAGAACCTTAGTTTCCCTGAAGGCACACGCCTAGCTGATCAATAGAGTCTTACCTGGTCTAAAAACAATCCAATGTAGGTCAATACACGCTAAACTTCCTTCACATCAACTTATGTTGTAGGTGGGAAAGTCGAATTAGTCGAGTATTTGTTACAGGGGTGTCCAAACTTATCCCACTGAGGGCTGCATGCTGAAAAATGAAAGAATGCGGTGGGCATTCTGGTTTGCTTTCCTCCATCCATCCATTTTCTACCGCTTATTCCCTTGGGATCGCTGGAGCCTATCTCAACTACAATCGGGCGGAAGGCGGTGTACACCCTGGACAAGTCACCACCTCATCACAGGGCGGTTTGCCTTCCTTTTCAAAACCAATACAACATTTATTGTCAAAATTAAAGCTCCTATTAATTTGGGTGAATGTAAAAGGAGCCAAAAAAACTATGTCATTTATCAATTTTATTTTTTATGTCCAATGCTTAAATATCTATAAATTAACTTCAGATCTATCCGTTGACATGTCGTTTGAATTATTTTGAATTATTTTGTACTCTTTTTTTAATTTATTTTTATTTTTTTTAAATAAAGAAATGCCTGTTTTTTGTATGGCAAAACAGCACAATATGCAACATGTTCCCCAAAACATTTTTCAAAATGGAATATTTCATCTGAAGTAATCATTGCTTTGGGTACTGTAGCTAAATAATTCATAGCAACATTGATTTTGATTCCTTATTATTTTTTGAACATCCATCCATCCATCTATTTTCTACTGCTTGTCCCTTTAGAGGTCGCGGGGGGTATTGGAGCCTATCTCAGCTGCATTCGCCCGGAAGGCTGGGTACAACCTGAGAGTTAAAAAAAAATAATCAGGGCGACGGTTATATACAACCCCCTCTCCTCTTAGAAACAGCTGTTGCTATGTAATTCAGGGAAAGTCCAAATAAAAGAGGTGGGCTTAGAATTCTCTTGCCAGAGCGCGGTGGAAGACTGTACAAAGAGTACAGCCCAGACGTTTCTCCTCATTGAGCGAAATTGAATCCTGTCTCTGTTTAATTCCTTGCTTCTTGTCTGTTTAATAGATGTCATCTGTGTTTGAGCAACGAATGGAACAACATATTTTTTTAGATTAATTTCTTTACAAGTCCTGTGGCCATATTTCATCCCACTAACCTTAAAAATTAACATTTTGTTGCATGATTTCATCGTCAAAGGCAATAAAACGACCCACAATTAGTCCCAGGTGGGGTTGCTTATATATAAATAATGAGGTTTAGGCTACAAATGGCACTTTGGTCACCCCTTGCCGTACACATTTTGAGCCTTTCCCGACAAAACTGGCCTCACCGATGTAGTAAATGGCCTTTAAACGCACCTCTGCCGGTCACTAAAAATATGGCGTATTCCTCGATGGCCTCCAGTCTGTGTAAGCCCATCTCGTAACACAGTTCCTCGATCACCTCCAGGGAGACCTTGACGAAAGCAACAAAACATCAACTGGCTGCTTCCCTCCCTCGCCGCGAGGAGGAAGTGACTGGCCACTTACGGTGCAGGTTTTGATTTTCACGTGGCGTTCAATGCCTCCCGGGAAGAGGAAGAGCTGACGCTTGGAGCTTCTCCCCGACTGAGGAAGTGCACAGGGATTGTAGTTCATTTTAACGAAGGCGAAGTAAACTAAACTAAACTCACCAGCATGGCTTTGAGCTCCATGTTGTTGGGTGGAATGGTGCGGCCGCCATGTTGGAACGTCTTCTTCAGGTTCTGCTCACACGCTTTGGCGATACCTACAGGACAGAATCACATGACCATGATGGCAACCGGAATAAAGTCTATGAACCAATGATGATAACGTTGTGATGAAATTCGCAGTCTCCTCCCATTTATTGACTTTTATAACATTAAAAAGCATTTTGGTGTCTTACTTCTTTTATTGGTATGTAAAGTACGTGCGCCTACTTTCTGTTTGGTCCGAACATTTTTTGAGCTTGGATATACCCAGCAGGCGCAAGACATTGAAACAACGTTGAGAACTTGTTGAATTAGGTCCTGATGTTGTCATGGCGTGGACTATGGTGTGGTTAGTTTTCCCGTGGTGCAAATTGACTGGACGGCGTGAAGCTACTGACATATTTAAATTAATCACTCAAAAAGTACTAAACACAAGGCGCTCAAGGCGGAGGCAAAAACAACTTAGGACATGAAACATGAACTAAAAGAACTCACTAAACTGTGGACATAAAAACAAAACACTTACTGTGGCGTGAAGAAGTCAAAAACAACAATCAATCAAGAGTGTGAAGAAGTGGATGTCGCCAGGCTGACTGCCTGGCAACTACAGGCTTAAATAGTGACGTGGTGATTAACAGGTGCATGAGTCCAAGTGAATCAGGTGCGTGACATGACAGGTGAAAACTAATGAGTTGTCATGGTGACAAAACAAACAAGAGTGTACAATGAGTCCAAAATCAAACTACAACGTGACCACAAAACATGACAGATGTTGAGCAACTCAAACATAGCATCGTGAAGTGAATTATATTTATATAGCGCTTTTCTCTAGTGACTCAAAGTGCTTTTACATAGTGAAACCCAATATCTAAGTACAGTGGGTGGCACTGGGAGCAGGTGGGTAACGTCTCTTGCCCAAGGACACAACTGCAGTGACTAGGATGGCGGAGGCGGGGATCGAACCTGGAACCCTCAAGTTGCTGGCACGGCCACTCTACCATTACAACATGGTTTTTTACAACATTTATTCAATATGATGTACCTTTATTATATTTACATAGTATGTATATATTATTACTGTTGTATATACAAATCTTTAAATATCTACAAAGGGTGGTCTTAAAGATTTAGGCGTTTTTTTGAGGTCTCAAGAAGGTGAGAAATACAAGAATGTGTCTGTATTCTTGTATTTCATTCCTTCTTGAGACATCAACAAGACAAGGAAAAGTACCTTCCATATGAGGACCGGTGAACAAGTTAGGATCAAAATCATGGTCTCACAAACAAAAAACCATTGCATCTATTAGAGAATGTCTCATTCGCATCCATCCATCCATTTTCTACCGGCCGTCCCTATCCCTGGTGTGAAATCTATAAAAAAATGAGGGTGGTCCCAAAAAGGAGGGATTTTTCAGATAGACTGTGTGTCGGTTTGAAAAGTCTGCCCCCTCTGGTCAACATATGAAATAACAAGTGTGTGTAAAAGGCTGAAGTGCTCCCCCTCTGGCCAACATACGTAATAACAAGTACGAGTAAGAAACTGAAATTCGCCCCTATGGCCAAAAAGTATACCAAAAAAAAAATAAAAAATGTATCTAGAGACATACTGTAATAACGTGAAGTAAATAATGATTAAAAAACAATTACAAATAAAAGTAAAGAAAATCAACTAAAAGTTTGCCTTTTTCATATTTGCATAATATGTATGTATTATTAATGTTGTTAATACAAATCTTTATAAAACTAGAAAGGGTGGTCCTAAAGAGGTAGGAATTTTTCAGAGGTTTCAAGAAGGTAACAAATACAATAATTTGTGTGTGTGTTGTTGTATTTTCACCCTTCTTGAGACATCCACAAGGAAAAGTATGATGACCGGTGAACAAGTTTGGACAAAAATCATGGTTTCACATACAGAAAAACATTGCATCTAATAGAGAATGTCTCATTTGCATCCATCCATCCATTTTCTACCGGCCGTCCCTATCCCTGGTGGTGAAATCTATCAAAATGAGGGTGGTCCCAAAAAAGGAGGGATTTTTCAAATAGACTGTGTGTCGGTTTGAAAAGTCTCCCCCCTCTGGTCAACATATGAAATAACAAGTGTGTAAAAAATTGAAGCGCTCCCCCTCTGGCCAACATACGTAATAACAAGTGCGAGTAAGAAACTGAAATTCGCCCCTATAGCCAAAATGTATACAAATAAATAAATACAAATGTATCTAGAGACACACTGTGATAACGTGAAGTAAATAATGAAGATTAAAAAACAATTACAAATAAAAAGTAATAAAAATCAACTAAAAGTTTGCCTTTTTCATTATTGCATAGTATGTATATATCATTAATGTTGTAAATACAAATCTTTATAAAACTATAAAGGGTGGTCCTAAAGAGGTAGAAATTTTTCAGAGGTTTCAAGAAGGTAACAAATACAAGAATTTGTGTGTGTGTGTCTGTTTGTATTCTTCTATTTTCACCCTTCTTGAGACATCCACAAGGAAAAGTATGAGGACCGGTAAACAAGTTTGGACCAAAATCATGGTTTCACATACAGAAAAACATTGCAACTAATAGAGAATGTCTCATTCGCATTTATCCATCCATTTTCTACCGGCCGTCCCTATCCCTGGTGGTGAAATCTATCAAAATGAGGGTGGTCCCAAAAAAGGAGGGATTTATCAAATTGACTGTGTGTCGGTTTGAAAAGTGCTTTCCCTCTGGTCAACATATGAAATAACAAGTGTGTGTAAAAATTTGAATGGCTCCCCCTCTGGCCAACATACGTAATAACAAGTGCGGGTAAGAAACTGAAATTCGCCCCTATAGCCAAAATGTATACATATAAATAAATAAAAATGTATCTAGAGACATACTGTAATAATGTGAAGTAAATAATGAAGATTAAAAAACAATTACAAATAAAAGTAATGAAAATTAACTAAAAGTTTGCCTTTTTCATTATTGCATAGTATGTATATATTATTAATGTTGTAAATACAAATCTTTATAAAACTAGAAAGGGTGGTCCTAAAGAGGTCGGAATTTTTCAGAGGTTTCAAGAAGGTAACAAATACAATAATTTGTGTGTGTTTGTTGTTGTATTTTCACCCTTCTTGAGACATCCATAAGGAATGAAGAAGTTTGGACCAAAATCATGGTTTCACATACAGAAAACCATTGCATCTAATAGAGAATGTCTCATTTGCATCCATCCATCCATTTTCTACCGGCCGTCCCTATCCCTGGTGGTGAAATCTAAGAAAATGAGGGTGGTCCCAAAAAAGGACGGATTTATCAAATTGACTGTGTGTCGGTTTGAAAAGTGCTTCCCCTCTGGTCAACATATGAAATAACAAGAGTGTGTAAAAATTTGAATGGCTCCCCCTCTGGCCAACATACGTAATAACAAGTGCGAGTAAGAAACTGAAATTCGCCCCTATGGCCAAAATGTATACAAATAAATAAATAAAAATGTAGCTAGAGACATACTGTAATAACGTGAAGTAAATAATGACGATTAAAAAACAATTACAAATAAAAGTAATAAAAATTAACTAAAAGTTTGCCTTTTTCATATTTGCATAGTATGTATATATTATTAATGTTGTAAATACAAATCTTTATAAAACTAGAAAGGGCTGTCCTAAAGAGGTAGGAATTTTTCAGAGGTTTTAAGAAGGTAACAAATACAAGAATTTGTGTGTGTGTGTGTGTGTGTGTGTGTGTGTGTGTATTCATGTATTTTCACCCTTCTTGAGACATCCACAAGGAAAAGTATGAGGACCGGTGAACAAGTTAGGACCAAAATCATTGTTTCACAAACAGAAAACCATTGCATCTAATAGAGAATATCTCATCTGCATCCATCCATCCATTTTCTACCGGCCGTCCCTATCCCTGGTGGTGAAATCTATCAAAATGAGGGTGGTCCCAAAAAAGGAGGGATTTTTCAAATTGACTGTGTGTCTGGCCAACATATGAAATAACAAGTGTGTGTAAAGATTTGGCCAAAATGTATACAAATAAATAAATAAAAATGTATGTAGAGACACACTGTAATAACTTTTCGGAGGTCTCAAGAAGGTAAGAAATACAAGAATATGTGTGTGTGTGTGTGTGTTTGTGTGTGTGTGTGCGATACCCTGATACTGTACACCGGCGCCGAGAGAGGCCTGCATCAGGTATTTCAGGAGGACGGGCTTGAGGACCTCGGAGCAGCGGCTGAAAGCAGTCAGGATGTATAGGAGCCTCCATCCTCGCTGGCAGCTGTCACTACACCACATCAACAACACACACACACACACACACACACACGGTTTACAATCATCACAGTGGTTCTAGAATGTATACTGTAAAGTACAGTAGGACGTACGCTTTGGAGCTGGTGTTGGCTGTAATCTGTTTGAGCACCTGACAGTAAGCCTCGTCCCTCATCAAGGTGAAATCTCTTATCAGCTGCGGCAAAAACACACACACACACACACGTGCAGACACACACATTTAATTGATGGTACACTAAGTACAAAGTCTAATGAGATCAGTTTGTGGCAAAATTAATATTTGAGAAATCTCTTTTAGTCTAAGCGTCAGTCCTCGTGTGATTGATGCTGTATTGCTTCTCTTCACTGCATTGGCCCCTTTTCTTTGTCTGAAGGATACTTGTTACGTTTTTCAAGGCAAAAATACAAAAAGGAAGCGCACAGGAAGTCCAAAGCTTAAGAAATATGAATACAATAGCACGAGACTAACAGGTAACGCAAACAATGAGCCCGCATGAAAAGGCAGGTTGGCACAGTACAGTACATATTCCGTACAATCGCTCAAAACTTGGTAAGACCCGAATAAGTTTTTCAACTTGTTTAAGTTGGGGTCCACCTTAATCAATTCCTGGTAGATCTGTTAGGTTCTTCTTACATCTCTCCCATCTTCCAAGAACTTGAGACCAGGACTGTTGTGATGCCAAAAAGGACTCATTTATATTGTATTCACCTTTTCCTCAAAGGCTACTCTCAAAATGGGTTTCTTTTGTGATTGATGTTGTATTACTGCCTTTCCCAAAGCTCTTACCAAAACATTTCCTTGGTTAGTTTTAATCATTATTGTTTGTTTATTATATATATATATATATATATATATATATATATATATATATATATATATATATATATATATATATATATATATGTATATATTAGGGCTGGGCAACGATTAAAAATTTTAATCGAAGTTAATCGCACTATTTCTCAGATTAATCGTGATTAACTGCATTGTATACGCAAAGCCCAATAATGAATTCAAAAGTAGTGTGTAGTGCACCTTTATTGGAATATTCTCCCGCATGGACAAAAGCGCCAAAACATTTGTTGTGCAAACACAATTTAAATCAGTCCTTGTTAAACAGTAGCAGTTAAATAGCATATTTTATGAAAATCAACTCAAAAAATGTAAATACAAACATTTAAGCTTATTGCCACTGCCAGGGTATTTAAGTTATCCTGTTTGTTATGGAAAATAAATATAATCTACATACAAATCTCTGAGCCACAATCATAACATCTGAACAGGCAATTTCTGAGATAACAGCAGAAACATTTTTTTGATCAGGGATCTTATGTTTAAAAAACTATATTATAGGTAGTGGGCTGTTTTAGGGAATTTTTGATCAAATTATCCGTAGTAGCAATATTAATAATGTTGTGTTTATTCTGCGTAGTGCACTTAAAATAATTATGACCATATCTAGGAATTGATATGATGGGAATTTTCCGATTGTTTGCTTGGTGCTTTGATAAACTGAACGCGTATACATGGTACTATATTGTGATGTTATGAGCCAGGGGAAAAAAGAACTACCCTACCCAGCATGCAACAGGAGTGACGAGCATGCGCGGTAGCCCGGTATAGGTTGTGTGTCGCCATGACGGCATCTTGTATGTTGTGATATGCACGCTCTGAAAGCAAACGTTAAGAACTCAGCCAACACTCCTCGTCTGCATTATTGATAAATAGACAGACAACACATATACTCCGCTGCTTCACAGGCCGCTGGATGTAGCCGGCAAAGTATTCCCATGCTAGCTAGCCGGTCTAGCAAGCACGCGTCATTCAGTCCAAAACGGCCCGATCTATCCACATTCAGAATTGTCTGGCGGTCGTAAGTGATCCCGGAGTGACCACGCTGTAAGCCAGCCATGAAATTTGCAGAATTGTCCGGTATTTTTGCCAAATGTTCCATCTTTACCAAGAGCCCCTCGACGCTGAAGCCCATCCGGGCGACGCCATCTTCTTAAGAGAAGGCGTTAACAAAATAAAAGTATGTAAACAACATACGCAAATGTGCGATAAAATAATTGTCGGCGTTAATAGATTGATGAGTTAACTCGTAATTAACGCATTAATTTGCATAATATACATATATATATATATATATATATATATATATATATTAGAGATGCGCGGTTTGCGGTCTCATCCGCGGAGTCCGCGGTTAAACCGTGGGTCGGGTGGGTGACATGACGAAAAAATAGATTTTAATTAGATTCGGGGGGTGGCGGTTGAATCATCCAGAAATATTTGATATACATGGTTCTGGGATCGGTATCCTTTAATATTCAAAGAGCCATTTATGACCCGTGTCACAAAGCGAAGAAGTAAATAGGAGACTCTAATATTCTCCTGAATGACTGCCGGTAGTCACCCAGATAATAAGTATTAGGGCGTGCTATGAAGTCATTGACTTTGTCGCCCTCTACAACATGTACGGTCTGCTTGTCAGTCCAGCAACATGTGGTGTGCAGCTTCCGCAGCAACACGCACACGACTGCAAGGCATACTGGGTGACACAGAGTACACTAATGGTTGTGATATAAACAATTTTAACACTCTTAGTAATATGCGCCACGCTGTGAAGCCACACCAAACAAGATTGACAAACACATTTCGGGAGGACATCCTCCCAGTAACACAACATAAACGCAACACAACAAATACCCAGAATCCTTTGTATCCATGACACATCCTGACTATTTTATACGCCCCGCTAGCAGTATGCCTTTCAATCTTGTACATGTGATTGGGGAAGCTGCACACAACATGATGCCAGACTAAAAATCGGTGTGTACATCAAAGGCAATGGCTTCACAGCACGCCCATGTCCTTGTCATCAGGACGAACTCCAATTGAATAATCGCGAGAACTTTAGCGACTCCAATTGTCTTCGTTACTCTGTGAAAGGAGTTTAGACAGCTCTGTGAGTGGTAAAGGTGGTCAACCTTTGATGTATTTCAGCGGGTTGGTGTGGGGCGGATGCGTTTCTAATAAAATGTTGGTTCGGGTGGACGGCGGGTGGATGACAACTTTGGTGACACGGTTGCGGATGATATAATTACTTATCCGCGCATCTCTAATATATAATAACTACTTAGAACTATAGGCCCTGCGATGAGGTGGCGACTTGTAGCTGAGATAGGCACCAGCGCCCCCCGACACCCCAAAGGGAATAAGCGGTAGAAAATGGATGGATGGATGGACTTAAAAGACCTTTGCTGTCTTCATTGGGTAACGTAAACATGGAGCGAACAAAGAACCCGCACGGAAGGCA
Source organism: Nerophis ophidion (assembly GCF_033978795.1). NCBI lineage: Eukaryota > Metazoa > Chordata > Actinopteri > Syngnathiformes > Syngnathidae > Nerophis > Nerophis ophidion. The sequence goes on from NC_084611.1 coordinate 84,606,521, forward strand.
GGGTGTATAAAACTATCTTCCTCCTGATCACTAATCATAGACAGGTGAGATTAATCAGTGCCCCGAACAACCAAAAGTAAACAAGGAAGGTGGCGCTGAAACGAAATAGAACCTCAAAACAAGGAAAACCACAACAAGGGAAAAACAAGACCTGACTTTAGGGAGAGGTCATGACAATATTACTCCTGTTACAGCACCCTGCTCAATTCCTTGAGCCATGCGGAGATAGCTCCGTTTGGTTCCTCTAACATCTCTTCCGTCTTCCAAGAACTTGAGACGAGGACTGTTGTGATGCCGAAAAGCACTCATTTATATTGTATTCACCTTTTCGTCAAAGGCTACTCTCCAAATGGGTTTCTTTAGTGATTGATGTTGTATTACTTCCTTTCCCAAAGCTCTTACCAAAACATTCCTGTTCACAATCAAATAGAAAATAAATTAATACTTAAAATACCTTATGCTAGAATAATCATGTATATATTATCACACAACTCTTACGCTGAAGGGTCGTTGCTATAGTTATTATCAATTGTGCTGAAATTGTATATTTCTTTGTCTGTGCAAAGCTGGCAATCCAAAAGATTGCAAGCCAGTCTTGTATCAGTGCTTGTTTCCAGAATCGGCTTGCTGACTGCCAAGGCCGGACATTGAGTACCGTGACCCAGACAGAGCAGAGACAAGGCGATATCACGACTGTCAGCACATTTGCTTTTTGTATCATCATATATTGTGTCTAATTGGAGCTGTCGAGATTACCACCTTCCCCTAGCGACAGCTTCAGTGATGTAACCAGGGACCACCCAAATAAATAGAGGTAGCACATGGGCTGGACTTTAAGAACGTAGTTTAAAACTCTAACTCCTCTGTCCTTAATTGAGCACAATTTAACTCTGTCTCTGCATGATTCCTTGCTTCTGGTCTGTTTAATACATGTCATTAGTGTTTGAACCTGATACCTTAGCTGTTTTTATTAGTGGTATCACTGTCAATGCTCATTGGATTGTACAAGTCTACTTAATGATTGTGTTACCTTGAGGAAGGTGGCGACCACTTCCTGTTCCGTCAGTCCCCGGATCGGAGCGTCCCCCATGAAGCGCATGACCGCTACACCAACGTCACAAAGAGATGACATATGATGAGATGATAGTTCCCAGTCAGGTGACAATATGTCGGTGGAGCACAGGAGGACGTACACAAGAAGAGGTCCGCCGCCACTCTGTCCATGGCCGGGTCGGTGAACTCTATCAGAGACTCGCTGAGGGGTGTCTGAGGACGCCACACACATCATTTACTCCGCAAAGTTAGAAAAAAACAAAACAAAAACTTTATTCATTTGTTATTAACGAGGTCATCACTGCACCTTGGAGAACTTGATCATTTCCTCAGGTACCCTGGAGTCTCGGCTCTTGCTCCTGTTCTTCAGGGAGTCCCTGAATGCATCGTTAACAAAACAAAGTGGCGACGTCCGAAGTTAAAAGGGCCTGATCGATTATTTGGGGTTGCATGTACTAAAACTTGACAACACACGTAAAGCCAATCGACTAAACCCGTGAGCAGAGGATTGCGTCTCTTCAGCGAGCAAAATAAGGAACAAGATCCGATTTTTTTGAAATGGGGACTGTGTATATATATATATATATATATATATATACAGTCCCCATTTCAAAAAAATCGGATCCTAATTTGGATCCTTAATAAAAAAAATAAACACATTTATATATATATATATATATATATATATATATATAAATGTGTTTATTTTTTTTATTAAGGATCCAAATTAGCTGGTTGCCACAACAACAACCCACTAGTCTTCCCGGGGTCTACAAACTCAACACAATTACAAGTCAAAGCATATAATTATAACTACACTACCAGTACTACCACTTCTTAGGGCACAACAAAAGACCGTAATGACTGAACTGACTAGCCAACACACCACTGCCGTCTAATGGCTTGGACTTGCAACTGTCATTGACTCAGAAATGTGACAATAAACGAGATATAACTGGACGGCAGCTATCATAATTATCATATTTTTAAAATTTGCAATAGAAAATAAGATGTTATTATCAAAAACCATGAATATTTATTAACACATATGAAAGTACTGATTATTGGTACTGTTTGGACCGGTATTGATTTCCAGGTACCGTTTTTCAAATTACAATCAAACAGCTGGTGTGGACTGAGTACAATACTTACAGTACTACCACTTCTTAGGGCACAACAAAAGACCTTAAAGACTGAACTGACTAGCCAACACACTACTGCCGTCTAATGGCTTGGACTTGCAACTGTCATTGACTCAGAAATGTGACAATAACAAAATATAACTGGACAGCAGCTATCATAATCAACTTATTTTTAAAATTTGCAATAAAAATAAGAAGTTATTATCAAAAACCATGAATATTTATTAACACACATTAAATAACTGAAAATTGGTACTGTTTGGACCGGTATCGACTTCCAGGTACCGTATTTCACGTTACAATCAAACAGCTGGTGTGGACTTAGTACAATACTTACAGTACTACCACTTCTTAGGGTACGACAAAAGACCGTAAAGACTGAACTGACGAGCCAACACACTACTGCCGTCTAATGTCTTGGACTTGCAACTGTCATTGACTCAGAAATGTGACAATAACAAAATATAACTGGACAGCAGCTATCATAATCAACTTATTTTTAAAATTTGCAATAAAAATAAGAAGTTATTATCAAAAACCATGAATATTTATTAACACACATTAAATAACTGAAAATTGGTACTGTTTGGACCGGTATCGACTTCCAAGTACCGTATTTCACGTTACAATCAAACAGCTGGTGTGGACTTAGTACAATACTTACAGTACTACCACTTCTTAGGGTACGACAAAAGACCGTAAAGACTGAACTGACGAGCCAACACACTACTGCCGTCTAATGTCTTGGACTTGCAACTGTAATTGACTCAGAAATGTGACAATAAACAAGATGTGACTGGACGACAGCTATCATAATCATCTTATTTTTTAAAATTTGCAATAAAAAATAAGATGTTATTATAAAAAAATATGAATATTTATTAACGCACATTAAATTACTGAAAATTGGTCCTGTTTGGACCGGTATCGACTTCCAGGTACTGTATATCGCATTACAAGCAAACAGCTGGTGTGGACTGAGTACAATACTTACAGTACTACCACTTCTTAGGGTACGACAAAAGACCGTAAAGACTGAACTGACTAGCAAACACACTACTGCCGTCTAATGTCTTGGACTTGCAACTGTCATTGACTCAGAAATGTGACAATAAACAAGATGTAACTGGACGGCAGCTATCATAATCATCTTATTTTAAAATTTGCAGTAAAAAATAAGAAGTTATTATCAAAAACCATGAATATTTATCAACACATATGAAAGTACTGATAATTGGTACCTTTTGGACCGGTTTCGATTTCCAGGTACCGTATTTCACATTACAATCAAACAGCTGGTGTGGACTTAGTACAATACTTACAGTACTACCACTTCTTAGGGTACGACAAAAGACCGTAAAGACTGAACTGACTAGCCAACACACTACTGCCGTCTAATGTCTTGGACTTGCAACTGTCATTGACTCAAAAATGTGACAATAAACAAGGTATAACTGGAAAGCAGCTATCATAATCATCTTATTTCAAAAATTTGCAATAAAAAATAAGATGTTATTATCAAAAACCATGAATATTTATTAACGCACATTAAAGTACTGAAAATTGGTCCTGCTTGGACCGGTATCGACTTCCAGGTACCGTATTTCACATTACAATCAAACAGCTGGTGTGGACTTAGTACAATACTTACAGTACTACCACTTCTTAGGGTACGACAAAAGACCGCAATGACTGAACTGACTAGCCAACACACTACTGCCGTCTAATGTCTTGGACTTGCAACTGTCTTTGACTCAGAAATGTGACAATAACAAAATATAACTGGACAGCAGCTATCATAATCATCTTATTTTTAAAATTTGCAATAAAAAATAAGATGTTATTATCAAAAACTATGAATATTTATTAACGCACATTAAAGTACTGAAAATTGGTACTGTTTGGACCGGTATCGATTTCCGTATTGGTTCATAAGTGAACGGTACCCATCCCTAGTAATAGTACACGCTATTCTATAGTTTGCACATGCTGTTAGTAGATCAGGCCCAAAGTGTGTCAGCCTCACCCTCGCCCTCCGGCTGCACGCCTGAAGTATTTCTTGGCGAACTCCAGCATGTCGTATTTGCTGTCCTGCAGAGTCCTCTCGTCCACGTCGCCATCGAAGCCATCCAGAGAAACCCTCTGAGCAGCAAACGCACGAGACAACGTGTCACACGGCGAGGCGCTCGAACACGCCCGGCAAGCTCACCTCGATGGTCTGGTCGATCTCGTGCGCGGCCATGGTGGACGCCACGGCCACCGCCACCGCCGACGACGTTGCAAACTGCCCCGCCCCTCCGCGAGGCTCCGCCTTGCGGTCCAGCGGCAGGGTCAGGAAGTCCGGAGGCGCCACGGGGCGCACGCACTCGGCAGGGAAGGCACCCGAGCGTCCGAACACGGCGCCAAACTTCCAGCCTGTCACACACGTGGTGGATGAATGAAGGGATGAATGCCAAGATGGACGGGTGAATTGGTTCAAAAATAAAAGGATGGATAGATGAAGGGATCAACATATATTGTAGTGCAGGGGGGTCCTGATTTATAGAAACCTTCTGCGAATGCTAAACAACCAAAGCGGAACTGAAATGCTAACAGTGAGCATGCTAGCCAGATAGCGTCAAGTAACAAAATTATGAGCATAATAAGCTAAAAAAATGAACCCTTCTACTCTAAAGTGTTAACAACGGCATGCTTACATTCGGCATTAGCTAGTTAGCACTAGCATGCTAAAATGCTAATACGCGCCAAGTACTAAAATATATTCGTCTAAGGTGTGTACCTGAAAAATGTATTCCAGTGCTGGGCTGCTAACTGTAACAGGTTTCAAGTACAAAAATATATTAGTTTGAGGTGTGTACTCTAAAATTTTGTTTAAAATTCTAGCATGCTAGCATTAGCATACAACACGTACCAAAATATGACGGACGTTTATCCCCGTTAAATGAGCTAATAAAGCTGAGAAAGCCAGCATGCTAACAGTACTATTTAAACATGCTAACAATAGCATGCTTACAGTTAGAATGGTTAGAATACCAAACTATATAACAAATCTGCTAAAAAAGATAGCATGCTAAAATGCTAACTGTAACATGCGCCAAGTACCAAAATATATTAGTCTGAGCTGTGAACCTGAAAAATCTCTTTTAAATGCTATGCTGCTAATGTTAGCATGCATCAAGTACCAAAATATGACTGAGGAGTATTCCTATACAATTAGTTAAAAAAGGCTAGCATGTTAGCATCTTAAAATGCTAACTGTAACAGGCGTCACATACCAAAATATATAAGTTTGAGGCGTGTACTTTAAAATGTTGTTTAAAATTTTAGCATGCTAAAGTTAGCATACAACAAGTACCAAAATATTCCTATAAAATTCTCTAAAATTGCTGAGAAAGCCAGCTTGCTAACAGTATTATTTAAACATGTTTACAGTTAGCTTTAGTGGAATAGCAAAATATATGACACTGTATACCTGCTAGTTTAGCTAAAAAAGCAACCATGCTAATTTTAGCATGCTAAAATGCTAACTGTAACATGCGTCATGTACTAAAATATATTACTTAGAGGTGTGTACCTTTACATTTAGTTTAAAATTCTATCATGCTACTGTTTGGTACATAAGTAACAACTTATGACCGAGGTTTACTCCTATAAAATAAGCTAAAATAGCTGAGGAATCTAGCATGCTAACAGTACTACTTAAACATGCTAACAATAGCATGTTTATAGTTAGCATTAGTGGAATACCAAAATACGGGAAACTGTATACCTGTTAGTTTAGCTAAAAAAGCTAGCACGCTCATTTTATCATGCTAAAATGTTAACTGTAACATGCGGCATGTACCAAAATATATTAGTATGAGCAGTTTCCGTAGAAAAAAAAACAACTAAACGTGCATCAAGTACCAACATATGACTAAGGTGTATTCCTATAAGATTAGCTAAAATAGCTTGTTTGTTAGCATCTTAAAATGATAACTGTAACAGGCGTCAAGTACCAAAATATATTAGTTTGAGGTGTGTTCCATTAGCATACTGATGGTATAATTTATTAGTTTGAGGTGTGTTCCATTAGCATACTGATGGTATAATTTTTCAAGTAACTAAATATTTCACCCTGGGGTGCATACCTGCAAAATTAGCACAATAATATTAGACTGCTAACAATTCTTCCACGGCTTATTAAAAAATGAGCTACTGGTCGCACTTTGGAGACCCCACTGCTGTTGCTAGTGGGTCATGTAATTAGACGGCTGGAGGTTGGATATGGTATGTGACGGAGATAGATGTCTACATACATCCATATTTAAAAGTTATTTATTTTTGTTCCATAGTCATATTTGAAATAACTAGTGTTCCATCTTTTATTCTGTTTGTCTTTCCCTATCTCCTGACCGATGGTACACTGTAGACGACCTTGGCTTTAGGAATGTGAGGAGTAGCAATACTCCCTTCTTATCTAATCCTGTGCCCAGCTAAGGAGGACAATAGACATGTGTATTTGTTCAAGTGGGTGGGAGGCGAGGAATATATTGAAGAAGACAGCGCTTCCGTAGGATTGTCAGATCAACTTGGGCGATGCGATTGGAAGGTGTTGTTCATAGATTGGTCTCCCAAAGCTTTGGAATAAAATGTCAGAATACCTACTCTGTCTGGGATTCATTTAAAATCAGGATGGAGCGACATACGGTTGGATGGATGGATGAGAAAAATAAATGAATGGAGTGATGGAGAGTCAGCTGGAAGAACAGGAAGTAGATTGCTCGCATCGACACCCACCAAAGTCGGGTGTATTCCTCTTCAGCTCCTCCAGAAACACGACTTTCTTCCTCACCACGCAGCCGTAGCTGTGACCTGCAACAGGCACACACACACACACACACACACACACACGCTATTGCATCACACACACTCGCCTATAGGGTGCAGCAGTGTGTCACCTTTCTCCAGCCCGTCCAGCACTTGCAGCCTGATGATGTCGCCCTTGTGGAAGTTGAGCATGGAGCGGTCGTCCGCCACGAAGTTACGCTCTGCGATCACGTAGTCCGAATCCTGAAAGGAGGACACAAATGTCCCGATTGGCGTGTGTGTGTGTGTTCTGGCAAAGCTGACTTAATGGGGACATCGCTCTGTTTACACAATCACCATTAGGGGACCTCTGACGGTATGGGGACAAAAAAAAAAAAAACAGGTCCCCTGTAAGAATCATCAGCACATTACTTCATCAATCCAGAGATTCAAAGACGTGTATGAGCTAACTGGGCAGTGGCCATTTTACCTAATTTTTTTTATAATGCCTCCACAACCTGTAGAAAGGGTAGTCCCCACAAGTCATGATTGAAAACTTGGTCCCCATTCCAAAAAATAACCTGTATGTGTGTGTGTGTTTCTTGGCAATGCTGACTTAATGGGGACATCGCTCAGTTTACACAGTTACCTTTAGGGGACCTCTGACGGAATGGGACAAAAAAATCAGGTACCCCAAAGGGAAACCTAACCCTAACCCATCAATTTGGTCCCCATGAACCATATTAACTCTTTTTCCCCAGGGTCCCCAGTAAGACTGATCAGCACATTACTTCATCAATCCAGAGATTTAAAGATGTGTATGAGCTAACTGGGCAGTGGCCATTTTACTTACTTTTTGTTATGCCTCCACAACCTGTAGAAAGGGTGGTCCCTACAAGTCCTGATCAAAAGCTTGGTCCCCATTCCAAATGATAACCAGTGTGTGTGTGTGTTTGTGTTTCTGGCAATGATGACTTAATGGGGACATTGCTCTGTTTACACAGTCATTTTTCGGGGACCTCTGATGGTATGGAGACAAAAAAAAAACAGGTCTTCCAAAGGGAAACCTAGCCCTAACCCATTAATTTGGTCCCCATGAACCAAATTAACTCTTTTTCCCCAGGGTCCCCAGTAAGTCTGATCAGCACATTACTTCATCAATCCAGAGATTTAAAGACGTTTAAAAGCTAACTGGGCAGTGGCCATCTTACCTACTTTTTGTTATGCCTCCACAACCTGTAGAAAGGGTGGTCCCTACAAGTCCTGATCAAAAGCTTGGTCCCCATTCCAAATGATAACATGTGTGTGTGTGTGTGTGTGTGTGTGTGTGTACTGGCAATGATGACTTAATGGGGACATTGCTCTGTTTGCACAGTCACCTTTAGGGGACCTCTGATGGTATGGGGACAAAAAAAAAAACAGGTCCTCCAAAGAGAAACCTAGCCCTAACCCATCAATTAGGTCCCCATGAACCAAATTAACTCTTTTTTTCCCCAGGGTCCCCAGTAAGACTGATCAGCACATTACTTCATCAATCCAGAGATTTAAAGACGTGTATGAACTAACTGGGAAGTGACCATTTTACCCCCCCAAAAATTATGCCTCCACAACCTGTAGAAAGGGTGGTCCCCACAAGTCACGAACAAAAACTTTGTCCCCATTCCAAATGATAACCTGTGTGTGTGTGTGTGTGTGTTTTCTTGCAATGCTGACTTAATGGGGACATCGCTCTGTTTACACAGTCACCTTTAGGGGACCTCTGACAGTATGTGTGTGTGTGTGTGTAATGTATACATTTTGTGTATGTTTCATTTTCTACTTATTATGTACATACATTTGTATATGTAGTACATGTTTTGTACATTTATACAATAATGTAAACTGAATGAAAATAGGTTGAAAAATGAGCAAGATATTATTTATTTTCAATTTAGATGTGTTATCTTCATTGAGTACTTTGCTGTCCTTAAAAACGGCCAACTCACAGAACTTATTACTATGTGTGTGTACGGTCAAATCTACCTAGCAACAGTGGTCGGTCCTCACAACTACTGAAGTAAAAATTTATTTTTTTAACTTGGTGTGTTTTGCATTCTGAAGTGAGGTTGCAACTCTCTACTCTCATCTAGTGCTGGATATATTTTTTTCAACTTTCTAGCTATAGTGGAAAGGGGGGCCCTCACAACCTACTGACCAAGCGTGGGTCCACACAAAGTAGGCAAGACATGTACGTGTGTGTGTGTGTGTGTGTCTTACCTTCTTGATCTCGTTGATGAAGGCGTCCACCAGGTGTTTGACCTGCGGCGCTTTGGCCGAGAACAAGATGAGCTTGTCATTGGTCAGGATGAACTCCAGCATGTTCTCAGACGGGATGGTCACAAACAAGATGTCCGCGTAACTGACGGTGACAGGACAGCATTAAAAACACACACCTGCATTGATTAACCGGATAACGCGTCCAAAGTTATAGATTAATAATAATAATCATTATCCCAATGCCCTGACCCGCTGCTGAAAGTTACATTCATGGTAGCGTGTTTAAATTAGCATGTTAGCACGTGTCAAGTACCAAGTTGTAAGACTCTGAGGTGTACGGCTTCCAAATTGGCAAAAAAAATTAGCATTGCTAGCAGTTACATGCGTCAAGTACCAAGTTATATGACTCTGGGGTGTTTGGCAGCAAATTTGGCAAAACAAAAATGTTAGCATGCTAGCATGTTAACGTTCTAACAAAATGTTGCAAGTACCAAGTTATATGACCCTGAGGTGAACGGCTGCAAAGTTAACGAAACAAATTTGGCATGCTAACAGTTAGCGTGTGTCAAGTACCAAGTTATAAGACTCTGAGGTGAACGGCAGCAAAATTGGTGAATAAGATAGTATGCTAACATTAGCATGCTAACAGTTGGCATGTGTCAAGTAAGTTATGTGACCCTGAGTTGAACAGCCGCAAAATTAACTAAAGCAAGTTGGCGTGCTAACAGTTAGCATGTGTCAAGTACCAAGTTCTACAACCCTTAGGAAAATGACTGTAAAATTTGTGAAAAAAGTTAGCATGCCAACAGTTAGCATGTGTTTAGTGACAATTTATATGACCCTGAGGTAAACGGTTGCACAGTTAAATACAGAAAGTTGGCATGTGTCAAGTACCAAAGTATATGACTCTGGGGTTTTTGGCAGCAAATTTGGCAAAACAAAAATGTTAGCATGCTAGCATTGTTAAAGTTAACGTTCTAACAAAATGTTCCAAGTACCAAGTTATATGACCCTACGGTGTACGGCTGAAAAGTTAACTAAACAAATTTGGCATGCTAACAGTTAGCATGTGTCAAGTACCAAGTTATATGACTCTGAGGTGAACGGCTGCAAAATTGGTGAAAAAGATAGTATGCTAACATTAGCATGCTAACAGTTGGCATTTGTCAAGTAAGTTATGTGACCCTGAGGTGAACAGCCGCAAAATTAACTAAAGCAAGTTGGCATGCTAACAGTTAGCATGCGTCAAGTACCAAGTTCTACAACCCTTAGGAAAATGACTGTAAAATTTGTGAAAAAAGTTAGCATGCCAACAGTTAGCATGTGTCTAGTGACAATTTATATGACCCTGAGGTAAACGGCTGCACAGTTAACTACAGAAAGTTGGCATGTGTCAAGTACCAAGGTATATGACTCTGGGTTTTTTGGCAGCAAATTTGGCAAAACAAAAATGTTAGCATGCTAGCATGTTAAAGTTAACGTTCTAACAAAATGCTGCAAGTAACAAGTAGAAGGACCCTGAGGTGAACGGCTGCAAAGTTAACTAAACAAATTTGGCATGCTAACAGTTAGCATGTGTCAAGTACCAAGTTATACGATTCTGAGGTATTTGGTTGGAAAATTGGCAAAAAAAAACTTTTTAGCATGCTGACAGCACGTGTCAAGTGCCAAAGTTATATGACCCTGAGGTGAACGGCTGCAAAATTGGTGAAAAAGATAGTATGCTAACATTAGCATGCCAACAGTTGGCACGTGTCAAGTAACAAGTTATGTGACCCTGAGGTGAACTGCTGCAAAATTAACTAAAGCAAGTTGGCATGCTAACAGTTAGCATGTGTCAAGTACCAAGTTCTACAACCCTGAGGGAAACGACTGTAAAATTTGTGAAAAAAGTTAGCATGCCAACAGTTAGCATGTGTCTAGTGCCAATTTATATGACCCTGAGGTAAACGGCTGCACAGTTAACTACAGAAAGTTGGCCTGCTAACAGTTGGCATGTGTCAAGTACCAAGTTATATGACCCTGAGGTGAATGGCTGCAAAATTTGTGAAAAAGTTAGCATGCTAACAGTTAGAATGTGTCAAATGGCAAGTTATATGACCCTGAGGTGAACGGCTGCAAAATTTGTGAAACATCTTTGCATGCTAACAGTTAAAATGTTCCAAGTAGCAAATTATTTGACCCTATTGGCCAATGAAAAACAAATTGAGAAAAAAGTTAGCATGCTAACAGTTAGAAGTTGTCAAGTACCAAGTTATCTGACCCTGAGATGAACGGCTGCAAAACGACCGAAAAAAGTTAGCTTGCTAACAGTTAGTATGTGTCAAGTACCAAGTTTTATGACCCCAAAGTGAACGTCTGCTAAATTTGTGGAAACAAGTTAGCATCCTAACAGTTACAGTGTGTCAAATACCAAGTTATATGACCTGAGGTGAACGGATGCAAAATTAATGAAAAATAATTAGCATGATAACAGTTAGAATGTGTCAAGTACCAAGTTATATGACCCTGAAGTGAATGGCTGCAAAATTTGTGAAAAAATTAGCATGCTAACTGTTAGAATGTGTCAAGTACGAAGTTGTATGACCCTGAGGTGAACGGCTGCAAAATTAATGAATAAGATAGCATGGTAACGTTAGCAAGTGTCAAGTACTAAGTTATATGACCCTGAGGTGAAAGGCTGCAAAATTTGTAAAAAAAAAAAAGTTAGCATGCTAACAGTTAACATGTGTCAAATACCAAGTTATATGACCTGAGGTGAACGCTTGCAAAATTAGTGAAAAAAGTTAGCATTCTAACAGTTAACATGTGTCAAGTACCAACTTGTATGATCCTGAGGTGACAGGCTGCAAAATCTGTGAAAAAAAGTTAGCATGCTAACATTTAACATGTGTCACGTACCAAGTTATATGACCCTGAGATGACGGGCTGCAAAATTAGTGAAAAAAGTTAGCAGGCTAACAGTTAGCATGCGTCAAGTACCTACTTGTATGACCCTGAGTTGACATGCTGCAAAATTTGTAAAAAAAAAGTTAGCATGCTAACAGTTAGAATGTGGCGGTAAATTGTAACACATTCAAAAATGTATGCTTCATTCCGCATTTAGCCACTTGTTGCTAGGCGGACTTCGCGGGGCTCAACCCAAACTGCCCTATTGGCCAATGAAAAAGCAAGCATGTTATTGTTCGTATAGTGTGACATCATAGCACGTGACAAGAAGACACCGGAAGTTCATACGTGTACGCTCGGAGGACTCGGAAGTAGTCCGGAGCTGTGGCGCTGCTCCTCACGGTCTTCAGCAGCTTGACGCCGCCGTGCGACACCGACATGACTTGCACGCCTGTTCCCACGCTACCCTGCACAAACACACGCAACATGAATAACTACAATTTGCACTCTCAGGGGAAATCACCTGTGCGTAACCAAAATGCTAAAGTTAGCAAACCAAGGGTTAGAATGCGTCACGCACCGAGTTATATGGCTATCAGGCGAACGGCTGAAAAACAGGCTTTAAAAGTTAGCATGCTAACGTTAGCATGCTAACATGCTAACAGTTAGCATGTATCACGTAACAAGTTATATGACTCTCAGGCGTACGGCTGAAAAACAGGCTTTACAAGTTAGCGTGCTAACGTTAGCACGCTAACATGCTAACAGTTAGCATGTATAACGTATCAAGTTATGTGACTGAGGTGTACTGCTGAAAAATTGGCTGAAAAAAAGTCTCCATGTGTCAAGTACCAAGTTGTAGGACTGAGGTGTGTGTGTGCAAAGTTGGCTAAATAAGTTATCATGCTAATGTTAGCATGTCAACATGTTGATGTTAGCATGCTAACGTTAGCATGCCGACAGGTGGTATGTGTTAAGTACCAAGTTATGTGACACAGAGGTGAACGGTTGCAAAATTAACTAAAGCAAGTTGACATGCTAACAGTTAGCATGTGTCAAGTACCAAGTTATATGACCCTGAGGGGAACGACTGCAAAAATAGAGAAAAATGTTATCATGGTAACAGTTGGCATGTATCATGTTTCAAGTTATATGACTCTCAGGCGTACGGCTGAAAAATAGGCTTTAAAAGTTAGCATGCTAACAGTTAGCATGTAGCACGTATCAAGTTATGTGATTGAGGTGAAAAATTGGCAAAAAAGACTGCATGTATCAAGTACAAAGTTGTAGGGCTCTGAGGTGTATGTGTGCAAAGTTGGCTAAATAAGTTATCATGCTAATGTTAGCATGTCAACATGTTGATGTTAGCATGCTAACGTTAGCATGCCGACAGTTGGCATGTGCCCAGTACCAAGTTATGTGACACTGAGGTGAACGGCTGCAAAATAAACTAAAGCAAGTTGACATGCTAACAGTTAGCATGTGTCAAGTACCAAGTTATATGACCCTGAGGGGAAAGACTGCAAAAATTGAGAAAAAAGTTAGCATGCTAACAGTTAACATGTGCCAAGTACCAAGTTATATGAATTAAAATTGGCTAAAAAGTGAACAGTTATATCATGTACCAAGGTTTTTTACTCTGGGGTGTACGGTTGCAAAATGAGAAAAAATAGTTAGCATGCGTCACTTATCAGGTTATATGACTCTAAAGTGTATGGCTGGGAATTTGGGGAAAAAGTTAGCACGCTGAAAGTTAGCATATATCATGTACCAAGTTATTTTACACCAGGGCATATGGTTGCAGAAATTAAAAAAAAAGTAAGTATGCTAACAATTGGCATATGCCAAGTACCAAGTTATACGAGGCTGAGGTGTACAAAGGTAAAATTGGCTTAAAAAGTTGGTATGTTAATGTTACCATGCTAACATTGTATGGCAGCAAACTTAGCACGAAAGAGTTAGCATATTTGTATGACTGGGTTGTGCGGTTGCAAAATTAGGAAAAAATGTTAGCATGTGTCACTTACCAAGATATATGACGCTGAGGTGTACAAAAGCAAAATTGGTCTAACATTTAGCATGCTAATGTTAGAATGCTAACAATTAGCATATGGCAAATACTAGGCTATATGACTCTGAGGTGTACAAAGGAAAAAAAATAGCATGTTAATGTTAGCCTGCTAATATTGTATGGCTGCGAAATTAGCAAAAATAATGATCATATATCAATTACCAATTTGTATGACTTTGGGGTATGAGGTTGCAAAATTTGGAAAAAAAGTTATCATGTGTCACTTAACCAAGATATATGACGCTGAGGTGTACAAAGGTAAAATTGGCTTAAAAAATCGGCATGTTAATGTTAGCATGCTAATAGTGAAAGGCTGAAAAATTAGCGAAAAATAATGATCAGATATCATTTACCAATGTGTATGACTTTTGGGTATGTGGTTGCAAAATTAGGAAATAAAACTTAGCATTTGTCACATACCAAGATATATGACGCTGAGGTGTACAAAGATAAAATTGCCTTAAAAAATGCCATTTTAATGTTAGCATGCTATTATTGTATGGCTGCAAAATTAGCGAAAAATATCAAACATCATTTACCATTTTGTATGATTTTAGGGTATGCGGTTGCAAAATTAGGAATTTTTTTTAGCATTTGTCACTTACCAAGATATATGACGCTGAGTTGTACGAAAGGCAAAATTAGTCTAACAGTTAGCATGCTAATGTTAGAACACTAACAGTTAGCATATACCAAGTACTAAGCTATATGACTCTGAGGTGTACAAAAGTAAAATTGGTTTAAAAATATAGCATGTTAATGTTAGCATGCTAATATTGTATGGCTGCGAAATTAGCAAAAATAATTATCATATATCATTTAAAAATTTGTATGACTTTGGGGTATGAGGTTGCAAAATTAAGAAAAAAAGTTATCATGTGTCACTTAACCAAGATACATGACGCTGAGGTGTACAAAGGTAAAATTGGCTTAAAAAATCGGCATGTTAATGTTAGCATGCTAATAGTGTAGGGCTGCGAAATTAGCGAAAAATAATTATCAGATATCATTTACCAATGCGTATGACTTTTGGGTATGTGGTTGCAAAATTAGGAAATAAAACTTAACATGTGTCACATACCAAGATATATGACGCTGAGGTGTACAAAGGTAAAATTGGCTTAAAAAATGCCATTTTAATGTTAGCATGCTATTATTGTATGGCTGCAAAATTAGCGAAAAATATTTATCAAACATCATTTACCATTTTGTATGATTTTAGGGTATGCGGTTGCAAAATTTGGAATTTTTTTAGCATTTGTCACTTACCAAGATATATGACGCTGAGTTGTACGAAAGGCAAAATTAGTCCAACAGTTAGCATGCTAATGTTAGAACACTAACAGTTAGCATATACCAAGTACTAAGCTATATGACTCTGAGGTGTACAAAAGTAAAATTGGTTTAAAAATATAGCATGTTAATGTTAGCATGCTAAAATTGTATGGCTGCAACATTTGTGAAAATGAGTTAGCATGCTAACAATTAGCATATGCCAAGTACAAAGTTGTACGACTGATGTGTACAAAGGTAAAACTGGCTTTAAAAAATAGCATGTTAATATTAGCATGCGAAATTTGTGAAAAAGAGTTAGCATGCTAATATTAGCATATATCATGTACCAATTTGTATAACTCTGTTAGCATATGTCACTATATCAATAATTCAGCTAAAAAAAGGGTTAAATCAGCTAAAAAAAATTAAAATAAAATAAAATTACAGATGATTAACAAGAAGAAGGAACATTTTGACTGCGGAACCGCTAAAATAGGTCGAGAAACCACGGCCCCGGAAAGGGACAAGCGGTAGAAAAATGGACGGATGGATGGATGTGGGACCCTCACCGAAGCAGGGAAGAGTCTGGAGAAGTAAATTTCCCAGGTGTCCCTGGCGGCCGTGACGATCTTTTTCTTCACGTGTTCTTCCACCGGGTCCATGTTCTGTTGGACGTCATGTTCGCCTGTGAGTCACACACACACACACACACACACACACACACACACACACACACACACACACACACACACACACACACACACACACACACACACACAAGTGAGTGTCATGTTTTAAGGAGTGTGTAAAGCGTGCGTAGGAAGAAGAGAGGGACTACCAAAGAGAGCTTTCATCCTCTGCCTTTCATCCCGCCTGATGCGGACGCACGCCTCTGACAGAGTGTCGTTAACTATCTGCGCAGAGGAGCACACAATTAAGCACGCTGGCGGGAGATTGCCTTTCATCTGCCGTGCCATCAGCCGGAACGTGTGAGAGGTGGAGGTGGAAGGGGGGGTAAAGGAAGTGGATAAAACAGTTGCACATATTTGGCAGCCATTTTAATGCGGCGCCGGCGGGAGTTCGACGCTAACAGTAAACCAGATTTCAACAAAATATTCCACACGCAAAAGGATCTATTTACTCACACAGTATCGAGATATCTGAATCTAGGTGTACGGCTGAAAAATTGTCTAAAAAAGTTATTATGTTAATATTCGCATGTTAGCATGCTAATGTTAGCATGCTAACAGTTAGCATGTGCCAAGTGACCAAGTTATATGAATTAAAGTTGGCTAAAAAGTGAACAGTTATATCATGAACCCAGGTTTTTTTTACTCTGGGGTATATGGTTGCAAAATTAGAAAATAAGTTAGCATGTGTCACTTGCCAAGTTAAATGACTCTAAAGTGTATAGCTAGGAATTTGTGAAAAAAAAAGTTAGAATGCTGAAAGTTAGCATATATTATGTACAAAGTTATTTTACACCGGGACATACAGTTGCAAAAATGTAAAAAAAAGTTAGCATGCCAGTTTTTGCATGTTAGCATGCTGATATTAGCATGCTAGCAGTTAGCATGTGCCAAATACCAAGTTATATTAATCAAAATTGGCTAAAAAGTTAACAAGAATATTATGTACACCGTTTTTTTTACTCTGGAGTGTGCAGTTGCAAAATTAGAAAAAAGGTTAGCATGTGTCATTTATCAAGGTATATGACTCTAAAGTGTAGGGCTGTGAATTAGCAAAAAAAAATTCAGAACGCTGAAAGTTAGCATATATTATGTACGAAGTTATTTTACACTGGGGCATACGGTTGAAAAAAAAAAAAAGTTTGTATGCCAATGTTCGCATGTTAGCATGCGAATATTAGCATGTGCCACGTGACCAAGTTATATGAATTAAAGTTAGCTAAAAAGTGAACAGTTATATCATGAACCCAGGTTTTTTTTTTTACCCTGGGATATATGGTTGCAAAATTAGAAAATAAGTTAGCATGTGTCAGTTACCAAGTTATATGACTCTAAAGTGTATGGCTAGGAATTTGCGAAAAAAAAAGTTAGAACGCTGAAAGTTAGCATATATTATGTACCAAGTTATTTCACACCGGGGCATACAGTTGCAAAAATTAAAAAAAAAGTTAGCATGCCAATGTTCGCATGTTAGCATGCTAGCAGTTAGCATGTGCCAAATACCAAGTTATATTAATTAAAATTGGCTAATAAGTTAACAATTTTATTATGTACACAGTTTTTTTTACTCTGGAGTGTGCAGTTGCAAAAATAGAAAAAAGGTTAGCATGTGTCATTTATCAAGATATATGACTGTAAAGTGTATGGCTGTGAATTAGCAAAAAAATTTCAGAACGCTGAAAGTTAGCAAATATTATGTACGGAGTTGCAAAAATAAAATAAAAAAGTTAGTATGCTAATGTTCGCATGTTAGCATGTGAATGTTAGCATGCGAATGTTAGCATGCTAACAGTTAGCATGTGCCAAATACCAAGTTATATTAATTAAAATTGGCTAAAAAGTTTACAATTATATTATGTACACAGTTTTTTTTACTCTGGAGTGTACAGTAGCAAAATTAGAAAAAAGGTTAGCTTGTGTCACTTACCAAGTTATATGACTCTAAAGTGTATGGCTAGAAATTTGCAGAAAAAAACTTAGAATGCTGAAAGTTAGCATATATTATGTACCAAGTTATTTTACACCGGGACATACAGTTGCAAAAAAAAAAAAAAAAGTTAGCATGCCAGTTTTTGCATGTTAGCATGCTGATGTTAGCATGCTAGCAGTTAGCTTGTGCCAAATACCAAGTTATATTAATCAAAATTGGCTAAAAAGTTAACAAGAATATTATGTACACAGTTTTTTTCACTCTGGAGTGTGCAGTTGCAAAATTAGAAAAAAGGTTAGCATGTGTCATTTATCAAGGTATATGACTCTAAAGTGTATGGCTGTGAATTAGCAAAAAAAGTTTCAGAACGCTGAAAGTTAGCATATATTATGTACGAAGTTATTTTACACTGGGGCATACGGTTGCAAAAATAAAATAAAAAAGTTAGTATGCCAATGTTCGCATGTTAGTATGCGAATATTAGCATGCTAACAGTTGGCAGGTGCCAAGTACCAAGTTATATGAATTAAAATTGGCTAAAAAGTGAACGGTTGTATCATGTACCCAAGTTTTTTTACTCTAGGATATCTAGTTGCAAAATTTGAAAATAAGTTAGCATGTGTCACTTATTAAGTTAAATGACTGTAAAGTGTATGGCTAGGAATTTGCGGAGAAAAAGTTAGAATGCTGAAAGTTAGCATATATTATGTACCAAGTTTTTTTTACACCGGGGCATACGGTTGCAAATATTGAAAAAAAGTTAGCATGTGTCACGTACCAATTAATATGACGCAGAGTTGTATAATGAAAAAAATGTTAGCATGCTAATGTTAGCATGCTGACAGTTACCTTATGTCACATGCCAAGTTATTGGACTCTGGTGTGTAAGGTTGCAAAATCGACAAAAAGTTAGCATGTGTCACGAGCCAAATTATATAAGTCTAAGGTGAATGGCTGCAAAATTAATTGAAGGGCTTTAAAATGATCGTAAAAAGTTGGCATGCTTACAGTTAGCATGTGCCAAGCTACAAAGTGAACAGTTATATCACGTACCCAGGTTTTTTTACTCTAGGGTATACGGCTGCAAAATTTGCAAATAAGTTAGCATGTGTCATTTACCAAGTTATATGACTCTAAAGTTTATGTCTGTGAATTTGTGAAAAAAAAAGTAAAATGCTGAAAGTTAGCACATACCATGTACCAAGTTTATTTTACCAATTAATATGACGCAGAGTTGTATAATGGTAAAATTGTTAGCATGCTAATGTTAGCATGCTAACAGTTACCTTATGTTACGTGCCAAGTTATTTGGCTCTGGGGTGTAAGGTTGCAAAATCGACAAAAAGTTAGCATGTGTCACGAGCCAAATTATATAAGTCTAAGGTGAATGGCTGCAAAATAATTGAAGGGCTTTAAAATTATCTTAAAAAGTTGGCATGCTTACAGTTAGCATGTGCCAAGCTACAAAGTGAACAGTTATATCACATACCCAGGTTCTTTTTACTCTAGGGTATACGGCTGCAAAATTTGAAAATAAGTTAGCATGTGTCATTTACCAAGTTATATGACTCTAAAGTGTATGGCTGTGAATTTGTGAAAAAAAAAGTTAAAATGCTGAAAGTTAGCACATACCATGTACCAAGTTTATTTTACTAATTAATATGACGCAGAGTTGTATAATGGTAAAATTGTTAGCATGCTAATATTAGCATGCTAACAGTTACCTTATGTTACGTGCCAAGTTATTTGGCTCTAGGGTGTAAGGTTGCAAAATTGACAAAAAGTTAGCATGAGTCATGTGCCAAATTATATAAGTCTACGGTGAATGGCTGCAAAATTAATTGAAGGGCTTTAAAATGATCTTAAAAAGTTGGCATGCTTACAGTTAGCACGTGCCAAGCTACAAAGTGAACAGTTATATCACGGACCCAGGTTTTTTTACTCTAGGGTATACGGCTGCAAAATTTGAAAATAAGTTAGCATGTGTCACTTACCAAGTTATATGACTCTAAAGTCTATGGCTGTGAATTTGTGAAAAATAAGTTAAAATGCTGAAAGTTAGCACATACCATGTACCAAGTTTATTTTACTAATTAATATGACGCAGAGTTGTATAATGGAAAAATTGTTAGCATGCTAACAGGTACCTTATGTTACGTGCCAAGTTATTTGGCTCTGGGGTGTAAGGTTGCAAAATCGACAAAAAGTTAGCATTTGTCACGAGCCAAATTATATAAGTCTAAGGTGAATGGCTGCAAAATAATTGAAGGGCTTTAAAATTATCTGAAAAAGTTGGCATGCTTACAGTTAGCATGTGCCAAGCTACAAAGTGAACAGTTATATCACGTACCCAGGTTTTTTTTACTCTAGGGTATACGGCTGCAAAATTTTAAAATAAGTTAGCATGCGTCATTTACCAAGTTATATGACTCTAAAGTGTATGGCTGTGAATTTGTGAAAAAAAAAGTTAAAATGCTGAAAGTTATCACATACCATGTACCAAGTTTATTTTACCAATTAATATGACGCAGAGTTGTATAATGGAAAAATTGTTAGCATGCTAACAGGTACCTTATGTTACGTGCCAAGTTATTTGGCTCTGGGGTGTAAGGTTGCAAAATCGACAAAAAGTTAGCATGTGTCACGAGCCAAATTATATAAGTCTAAGGTGAATGGCTGCAAAATAATTGAAGGGCTTTAAAATTATCTTAAAAAGTTGGCATGCTTACAGTTAGCATGTGCCAAGCTACAAAGTGAACAGTTATATCACGTACCCAGGTTTTTTTTACTCTAGGGTATACGGCTGCAAAATTTGAAAATAAGTTAGCATGTGTCACTTACCAAGTTATATGACTCTAAAGTCTATGGCTGTGAATTTGTGAAAAATAAGTTAAAATGCTGAAAGTTAGCACATACCATGTACCAAGTTTATTTTACCAATTAATATGACGCAGAGTTGTATAATGGAAAAATTGTTAGCATGCTAACAGGTACCTTATGTTACGTGCCAAGTTATTTGGCTCTGGGGTGTAAGGTTGCAAAATCGACAAAAAGTTAGCATGTGTCACGAGCCAAATTATATAAGTCTACGGTGAATGGCTGCAAAATTAATTGAAGGGCTTTAAAATGATCTTAAAAAGTTGGCATGCTTACAGTTAGCATGTGCCAAGCTACAAAGTGAACAGTTATATCACGTACCCAGGTTTTTTTTACTCTAGGGTATACGGCTGCAAAATTTGAAAATAAGTTAGCATGTGTCATTTACCAAGTTATATGACTCTAAAGTGTATGGCTGTGAATTTGTGAAAAAAAAAGTTAAAATGCTGAAAGTTAGCACATACCATGTACCAAGTTTATTTTACCAATTAATATGACGCAGAGTTGTATAATGGAAAAATTGTTAGCATGCTAACAGGTACCTTATGTTACGTGCCAAGTTATTTGGCTCTAGGGTGTAAGGTTGCAAAATTGACAAAAAGTTAGCACGAGTCATGTGCCAAATTATATAAGTCTAAGGTGAATGGCTGCAAAATTAATTGAAGGGCTTTAAAATTATCTTAAAAAGTTGGCATGCTTACAGTTAGCATGTGCCAAGCTACAAAGTGAACAGTTATATCACGTACCCAGGTTTTTTTACTCTAGGGTATACGGCTGCAAAATTTGAAAATAAGTTAGCATGTGTCATTTACCAAGTTATATGACTCAAAAGTTTATGTCTGTGAATTTGTGAAAAAAAAAGTTAAAATGCTGAAAATTAGCATATACCAAGTTTATTTTACCAATTAATATGACGCAGGGTTGTATAATGGAACATTTTTTAGCATGCTAATGTTAGCATGCTAACAGTTACCTTATGTTACATGCCAAGTTATTTGGCTATAAGGTGTAAGGTTGCAAAATTGACAAAAAGTTAGCACGGCTGCAAAATTAATTGAAGGACTGTAAAATCATCTTACAAAGTTATCATGCTAACAATTAGTATATGCCAAATACCAAGTTATATGACTCTGAGCCTGAAAAATTTGCAAAAAAAAAGTTATCATGCTGAATTTAGCATGTGAAGTGAATTATATTTATTTATATAGCGCTTTTCTCTCGTGACTCAAAGCGCTTTACATAGTGAAACCCAATATCTAAGTTACATTTAAACCAGTGTGGGTGGCACTGGGGTGGGTAAAGTGTCTTGGGGTGGGTAAAGTGTCTTGCCCAAGGACACAACGGCAGTGACTAGGATGGCGGAAGCGGGAATCGAACCTGGAACCCTAAAGTTGCTGGCACGGCTACTCAACCAACCGAGCTATGCCCCCCCCCCAAGTGTGCCAAGTACCAAGTTATTTGACGCCTTTACATCAACTTTTTATTTCGCCGCAAGGCAACAATGTGATAATTATGGTATAAAATATTGTGTTGACGAGTATTTTGAGTCACCTGTTTGAAAAGGAGGTCCAACACCAGCGGGCTGTTGAAGTTGTCTCTGGGGTAAAACACCTGCAAGATACACAAACACAGAGTCTTTCTGCGGGTGGTCAAGTACCGTCACGATTATCGCTAAAAACTGAAATCTAAGTAAGATGAAATATCTCAAATAAGGCTGATATTTGCTTATTTTCTGTCTGATAAGATCATTCTTCTCACTAAGCAGATTTGATGTTAGAGTGTTTTACTTGTTTTAAGGGTTTTGGTCCTAAATGATCTCAGTAAGATATTACAGCTTGTCGCTGAGATTTTATGACCTATATTATATATGGGGACGGCGTGGCACGGTTCTGAGAGGGTTCCTGGTTCAATCCCCACCGTCCACCAACCTAGTCACGTCCGGTGTGTCCTTGAGCAAGACACTTCACCCTTGCTCCTGATGGGTGCTGGTTAGCGCCTGGCGTGGCAGCTCCCGCCATCAGTGTGTGAATGGGTGAATGTGGAAATAGTGTCAAAGCGCTTTGAGTTCCTTTAAAAGGTAGAAAAGCGCTATACAAGTATAACCCATTTACCGTTTTGACCGGTTGTATTGAGTAAAACATGCTGGAAACTAGAATATTGTCACGCCTATGGTTCATGTTTTGTTTTGGTCATGCTATGTTTAGTTTTTTGGACATTTTAGTTCTGTTTTGCATTTCTTTGTTTGTCTTACCATGCCAACTGATTTAGTTTTCTGTCATGTCTGATCATGAGTTTTGTATGTGCCGTACTACCCTGAGCATCCCCAATCTTATCTTTTCTCAAAGCTAAGCAGTGTCTGGCCTGGTTAGTGCTTTTGACCCTTTGGACTCTAAGTTCCTTTTTTTTTCCACTCCCTGTTTTGTTACCATGACAACCAATCAGTTCCCCTGTCTTGTCTCACACCTGTTTTCACTTATCATGTTCATTATTTAAGCCACAGTTACCAGTTAGTCAGTCTGGCAACATCACCTCATTCATGCCTTGCAATGCTGTCCATTTTGTCCACGTGAGTTTTTGTTATTCATGCCACTCCGCAAGTGTTTTTGTTTCATGTTTGTAGTTTATAGTCTTTGTGCTAGTCTTTTGTTTCATAGCCCAGGTTTTTTTGTACCGCCATTGTGCGCGCTTTTTGTTGGTTCCTGTTTTTTTAGTTTTAGTGTTAAAATAAAGATGTCTTTACCTTCACGCCGTTTCCACTCCATTCGCTTTGCACCTCGGGAAAACAAACCAAGACCAAGTCCAAGCCTGACAAATATCAACTGATGCAAAGCTGTGTTATTAATATCGTGGAATTTCTGACCTTTATACCATATTTTGTGTCTGTTTTAGTCCAAAAAGAAAGTCTATCTAAAAGCCTCTGAATCACTGGAAGAGCAAATGTAGGTGAAAGTTAAATTTGTGGTCGCTCTAACCATTCTACAAAATGTTTTGATTGTAATGACTAAGGGATCCACGGTTGTTGCAGAGCAAGCAGTTGCAAAACAACGGGACCTTGACACATGAGGGAAACATATAAAAAGCCAGTAGCCCAATATTTGATATGATTCACATGATTTTAAAGGGGAACATTATCAGCAGACCTATGTAAGCATCAATATATACCTTGATGGTGCAGAAAAAAGACCATCTATTTTTTTAACCGATTTCCGAACTCTAAATGGGTGAATTTTGGCGAATTAAACGCTTTTCTGTTTATCGCTCTGGAGGCGATGACGTCAGAATGTGACGTTGCCGAGGTAATACAGCCGCCATTTTCATTTTCAACACATTGTAAACATTGGGTCTCTGCTCTGTTATTTTCCATTTTTTCGACTATTTTTTGGAACCTTGGAGACATCATGCCTCGACGGTGTGTTGTCGGAGGGTGTAACAACACTAACAGGGAGGGATTCAAGTTGCACCACTGGCCCCAATTTGCGAAAGTGTCTGCCGCCAGACCCCCATTGAATGTGCTGGAGTTTCTCCACATTTTACCGGCGATGACAGACATGGCACAGAGATGTATGGATAACCTGCAGATGCATTTGCAACGATAAAGTCAACAAAATCACAAAGGTGAGTTTTGTTGATGTCTACTTATGTGCTAATCAGACATATTTGGTCGCAGCGTGACTGCCAGCTAATCGATGCTAACATGCTACGCTAATCGACGCTAACATGTTATTTACCGGGGTGCTAAAGCAGACATGCCACAGAGATGTATGGATAACTTTATCGTTGCAAATGCATCTGCAGGTTAACGAAATCATAAAGGTGAGTTTTGTTGATGTTGACTGCCAGCTAATCGATGCTAACATGCTACGCTAATCAATGCTAACATGCTATTTAACGGCGGTGCTAAAGCAGACATGGCACAGAGATGTATGGATAACCTGCAGATGCATTTGCAACTATATTACGTTTCCTTCCACCCACATTTAATGCGAAAAAAACACTTACCAATCGAAGGATTTAAGTTGCTCCAGTGTCACAAAATGCGAAAGTCCTGATCGTTTGGTCCGCACATTTTACTGGCGATGCTAACGCAGCTATTCGGCCATGCTTTGGCTATGAATAGCGTCAATAGCTAGTCGCTCAATAGCTTCAGTTTCTTCTTCAATATTTTCATACTCCAACCATCTGTTTCAATACATGCGTAATCTGTTGAATCGCTTAAGCCGCTGAAATCCGAGTCTGAATCCGAGCTAATGTCGCTATATCTTGCTGTGGTATTCCCATTGTTTGTTTACATTGGCAGCACTGTATGACGTCACAGGGAAATGGATAGTGGTTTCGAAGATAGCGAAAATAAGGCACTTTAAAGCTTTATTTAGGGATATTCCGGGACCGGTAAAATTTTGAAAAAAAATAAAAAAAATACAACAAGCCACTGGGAACTGATTTTTATTGTTTTTAACCCTTTTGAAATTGTGATAATGTTCCCCTTTAATCATCCACGTCCTTCCGGAGAGACGTTGTCTGTCTGCATGGGAAATTCAATCCAACTCTGTACTTTTTGATATGTGTAAATAAAACTTTTGTACTAAAAGCACTTTGTTTGCTGTTTAAGCTTCAGAACAATCCACCACATTAACACAAGTATAAAACTACTTTTTTAAGCATGAAAAAAAAAAAATCACTATGTATGCATATCATTATGTCAAGATATTGGCACTCGCATTTACTTAATTTAAGAATATTTTTCAACGTATTGAGGAAAAATGTGTTGTGTTTTGTCATTTTTCTGCCTTTTCCTTTTTTTTATGGTGTCTGTTTTCTTCAGTTAATTAGTCCCCAGCGAGGCACACCCGCAACAAATCCTACCTAGGTGTATTTAAGCTCGTCACCGACAGCTGGGTCCTGCCGGTTATTCTCTCCTGTACCTTCCACATGTCAGTCCTGGTACATTGTTTTTCCTTATTCCTGAAATTCCTCACCTCTTTGTGTTTGCTTCCTAGCCTCCCTAAGGTAAAGAGGATTTTGTGTTGGACTTCCCCCTCCCTCCCCCCTGCCGACCGCTGAGGGAGCTGTTTGGGTTTGATTATTCATGGTGTGCACTTCTGCCCCATCGCTTTTTGTTACACTTTTTGGACTTATTAAATTTTCCTTGTTTCGTAATTCTACCTGGCCTCCTGTCTCTGCATCCTGGGGTCACCCCCACTTGATCAAATCCTAACAAAATGTCTCCTATTTGTTTTTTCTATGAAGAAAAGTGCACTTGTTATTAGTGAGAATATACTCATTTTAAGGTATTTTGGGGTTTATTGAGGTTAGCTAATTTTACTTCTTTAAGAAAGTCTTGACAAGCCAAATTTTCTTGTTCTTTTGGCAGATAATTTAGCTTAGTTCAAATAAATAACCCACATTTTTAAAACATTTTTTTCTCGTTTTTGAACACTGACTTTTTGCAGTGCATTTTGTTAAAATTAATTATCCAGTCATGGTATTAAAAACTTGAATGTCTAAACTATATCCCTCTGCGATTAATCATGATTCATTTTGAGTTACCTACGAACAAAATGCGGTTAATTAAATATTCGAAATGATAAGGGAGTCCAACTTTTGAACTTTTTGAAAATACCAAACTATTTTACACTACTGTTTTTAACAATAATAATAATGTTCATATTTGTGGACCATCATTAGGATCCTGGCAGCACTATTTTGGATGTGTTGGTGCTTTCGAAAGCCGCTACCTCTCACAGCCGATTTCAAATTAGGGTTAGGATTTAATACAACCAATTCAGACTATGATTTTTTTTTTCCAGAAGAACACAATTAACTATGTAGCATTTGGAGAACGAATGGTATCGATCATGCAAAGCGAGAGCTCAACCATTTGAGTTAATTAGTAGGCTGTTACGCTTTCTGTGACATCAACAACACCCATGGCCATGGGGTACGATCAAGTTAGGGTTGAGACTTTGGTTTATTGAAACTAATTCACTGCGATGAGGTGGTGAATTGTCCAGGGTGTACACAGCATTCCGCCTGAATGCAGCTGCGATAGGCTCCAGCGACCTCAAAATAGACAAGTGGTAGTAAATAAATGGATGGATGATTATAATAAGTAGAGATGTCCGATAATGGCTTTTTTGCCGATATCCAACTCTTAATGACCGATTCCGATATCAACCGATACCGATATATACAGTCGTGGAATTAACACATTATTATGCTTAAGTTTGTTGTGGTACCCAGCTGGATGCATTAGACAATGTAACAAAGTTTTTCAAAATAAATCAACTCAAGTGATGGAAAAAAATGCCAACATGGCACTGCCATATTTATTATTGAAGTCACAAAGTGCATTTTTTTTTAACATGCCTCAAAAGAGCATATATTGTAGCGTCCCGGAAGAGTTAGTGCTGCAAAGGGTTCTGGGTATTTGTTCTGTTGTGTTTATGTTGTGTTACGGTGTGGATGTTCTCCTGAAATGTGTTTGGCATTTTTGTTTGGTGTGGGTTTACAGTGTAGTGCATATTTGTAACAGTGTTAAAGTTGTTTAAATGGCCACCCTCAGTGTGACCTGTATGGCTGTTGACCAAGTATACATTGCATTCACTCGTGTGTGGAAAGCCGTAGATATTATATGACTGAGCCGGCATGCAAAGGCAGTGCCTTTATGGTTTATTGGCGCTGTGTACCTCTCCCTACTCTGTACAGTGGCGTTTTAAAAAGGCATACATTTTACTTTTTGAAACCGATACCGTTAATTTCCGATATTACATTTTAAAGAATTTATCGGCCGATAATAACGGTTGTCCGATATAATTGGACATCTATAATTGCCACATACACGGATGGACATGAAGACAACCATGAACTGATTAACGTGGACCCCGACTTAAACAAGTTGAAAAACTTATTCGGGTGTTACCATTTAGTGGTCAATTGTACGGAATATGTACTTTACTGTGCAATCTACTAATAAAAGTTTCAATCAATCAATCAACCAATCAAAAACAGAAAAAGATATCTTTGCCAAAAATCCAAACTTTGTGTAAATATCTCGACAAATATAAAACTTATTATGTAAGTAAAGGCAGCAGCTGACACATTCTCATACTTTCTGTACATGGCAACGTTTTAAAAAGTCATTCATTTTACTTTTTGAAACCAATACCGATAATTTCCGATATTACATTTTAAAGCATTTATCGCCCGATAATATCGGTTGTCCGATATAATCGGACACCTCTAATTGCCACATACACAGATGGACATGAAGACGATCCATGTGGACCCCGACTTAAGCAAGTTGAAAAACTTATTCGGGTGTTACCATTTAGTGGTCAATTGTACGGAATATGTACTGTACTGTGCAATCTACTAATAATCAATAATCAATCAATCAAAAACAGAAAAAGATATCTTTGCCAAAAATCCAAACTTTGTGTAAATATCTCGACAAATATAAGACTTTTTATGTAAGTAAAGGCAGCAGCTGACACATTCTCATACTTTCTGTACATGGCAACGTTTTAAAAAGTCATTTTTGAAATCAATACCGATAATTTCCGATATTACATTTTAAAGCATTTATCGGCCGATAATATCGGCAGTCCGATAGTATCGGACATCCCTGATAATAAGAAAATCCCTGGTGTAAGACTGGACTGAGCACCTCTTTCCTGAGGTAAAGTCTCCAGGGAACGTTGGTGTAGGTGTAGTGTTCCTCGTTGGTGCTCCGGTGCAGTTGAGTCTGAATGTTCTCCGCTTCCACCGGCAACTCTCGAGACACTGCAAACAAACCAGTTCCAACACAAGCTTTCATAAAATTATTTCCGGGTCAAGCGACAAGAACCTTGGTTTTGCTTGTAGTAGTTGGAACTGAATTAGTGAGCAAAATATCCAAATTGTTCCAAGATCTCACATTACGAACTACAAACCCCGTTTCCATATGAGTTGGGAAATTGTGTTAGATGTAAATATAAACGGAATACAATGATTTGCAAATCATTTTCAACCCATATTCAGTTGAATATGCTACAAAGACAACATATTTGATGTTCAAACTGATAAACAATTTTTTTTGTTGCAAATAATCATTAACTTTAGAATTTGATGCCAGCAACACGTGACAAAGAAGTTGGGAAAGGTGGCAATAAATACTGATAAAGTTGAGGAATGCTCATCAAACACTTATTTGGAACATCCCACAGGTGTGCAGGCTAATTGGGAACAGGTGGGTGCCATGATTGGGTATAAAAACATCTTCCCTAAAAAAATGCTCAGTCTTTCACAAGAAAGGATGGGGCGAGGTACACCCCTTTGTCCACAACTGCTTGAGCAAATAGTCAAACAGTTTAAGAACAACGTTTCTCAAAGTGCAATTGCAAGAAATTTAGGGATTTCAACATCTTCGCTCCATAATATCATCAAAAGGTTCAGAGAATCTGGAGAAATCACTCCACGTAAGCGGCATGGCCGGAAACCAACATTAAATGACCGTGACCTTCGATCCCTCAAACGGCACTGTATCAAAAACCGACATCAATCTCTAAAGGATATCACCACATGGGCTCAGGAACACTTCAGAAAACCACTGTCACTAAATACAGTTTGTCGCTACATCTGTAAGTGCAAGTTAAAGCTCTACTATGCAAAGTGATAGCCATTTATCAACAACATCCAGAAACGCCGCCGGCTTCTCTGGGCCGTAGAGCATCCAAGATGGACTTATGCAAAGTGGAAAAGTGTTCTGTGGTCTGAAGGGTCCACATTTCAAAATGTTTTTGGAAATATTCGATATCGTGTCATCCGGACCAAAGGGGAAGCGAACCATCCAGACTGTTATCGACGCAAAGTTCAAAAGCCAGCATCTGTGATGGTATGGGGGTGCATTAGTGCCCAAGGCATGGGTAACTTACACATCTGTGAAGGCACCATTAATGCTGAAAGGTACATACAGGTTTTGGAACAACATATGCTGCCATCTAAGCGCCATCTTTTTCATGGACGCCCCTGCTTATTTCAGCAATGACAAGCCACATTCAGCACGTATTACAACAGCGTGGCTTCGGAAAAAAAGAGTGCGGGTACTTTCCTGGCCCGCCTGCTGTCCAGACCTGTCTCCAATCGAAATATGTGGCGCATTATGAAGCGTAAAATACGACAGCGGAGACCCCGGATTGTTGAACGACTGAAGCTTTACATAAAACAAGAATGGGAAAGAATTCCACTTTCAAAGCTTCAACAATTAGTTTCCTCAGTTCCCAAATGTTTATTGAGTATTGTTAAAAGAAAAGGTGATGTAACACAGTGGTGAACATGCCCTTTCCCAACTACTTTGGCACCTGTTGCAGCCATGAAATTCTAAGTTAATTATTATTTGCAAAAAAAAAAAGGTTTATGAGTTTGAACATCAAATATGTTGTCTTTGTAGTGCATTCAATTGAATATGGGTGGAAAAGGATTTGCAAATCATTGTATTCCGTTTATATTTACATCTAACACAATTTCCCAACTCATATGGAAACGGGGTTTGTATGTTTCGGTTCTATATTATGAAGGTGTGTCAGTGTCAGGACCTGGTGGGGGGACCGGAACCGGACGACCTGGCGCTCTGGTCTTGGTGCTCCTGGTGGGTTCGGAAGTGGTCTCCTTCATCACGGGAGCAGAAGGAGGCGGAGCCTCTGGACGTTTAGGCTGCACAGGAATCATCATGGTTTTTACCTGCATGAGTGTGTGTGTTGTTGTGGCAAAATGTACGTTTTAGTGCGTTTTAGTACCTTTTAGTACATTCAGTATAAGCCGCAACCACTGAATTTTAGAAAAAAAAGTGTCCAGAGTGTAGCTGAGATAGGCTACAGCGACCCCCCGCGACCCAGAAAGGGACAAGCGGTAGAAAATGGATGGATGGAATTACGAGTGTACAGTATGTTTTAGCATCATTAACTTCCAATGGCGTTCTTTTTATGTCAGGCTTGCCCCTGACAGTTTGGTTGTGTTTTAGTTTTTTTCCTATGTGTGTGTAGTATTTCCTGTCAGCGCTCTTATTTTGTCTGTTTCCTGTTTTTCTCCCTGAGTGCTGTTCCCCCTAAGCTGCGGCTGATTGGCACCCGGCCACACCTGGTGTCCACCAGCCCGCTCCTATTTTTACCTGCTTTGTCCTCCAGTCAGGGCTGGATTATTGTCGCTCCTGTCGTGTCGTGTCAATGTCAGTTCTACTAGTCGTTCTCACTGGTCGTGTCATTGCAGCGTAGTGGTAAGCTTTATTTGTTCGCTGTTTGAAGCTTACTGTTTTCTGTCCCCTGCTTCCAGTTTGTGTTCATATTACAAGTACCGACTTTTGTTTCCTGCTCGCTACCTGCTAGCTTCCACGCTAGGCTCGTTTTCGTCTAGCTCTCATGCTAGCTCTTTTAGTTTGTTATCCGCCTCGTGCGCGCCTTTTGTTAGTACCCTTGTTGTTCTAGTATTTTAATTAAATCATGTTTTCCTCATCAAGGCCTGCCTCCATCTCTGCATCTTGGGGTTCGTCACCAACAAACTCTGACATTTTGTCTTGTTTCAGTTTCACAAATTCCTCAGTAAATTCACCAAAACATCACTGTGGAGTTATTGAGTCTGTTTAGCTGATTGGAGAGCTAACTTCAGCAGTTAGTGGGTCCATGACGACAACTACTGTTTTGTTTGATCAACCGTTTTACTGCCGCGTTACAGGAAACAAGTAAACTAAGTAAACATTTACAAAATCTTTCGCACCGGTATATATCTGCGGCGTGACGTAAAAAGATCTGTATCTGCAAAATTAGCAAAACATCTATAATGCTAACAGTAATATGTTAACATGCTAACAATGGCATGGTTGCAGTTAACTTTCCTGAAATACCAAAATATATGACACTGAGGTGTATGCCTGTTAAATTAGCTTAAAAAGCTAGCATGCAAACATTAGCATGCTAACGGTAACATGCGTCAAGCACCAAAATATCTTACTCTGAGGTGCACATATGAATTTAAAAAAAAAAATGCTTAGCATGCATCAAGTACCAAAAAATGACTCAGGTGTATACCTACAAAATCAGCAAAAAAAGCTAGCATTCAAACGTTAGCACAGTAACAGGTAGCCTTTGTCAAGTATACAGTATATTTAAATAGTTGACGTAAAAAGGTGTATATCTGAAAAATTTGCAAAACATCTATAATGCTAACAGTAATATGGTAACAATAACATGGTAACAGTTAGCATGGTTACACTCGTAATTGTCTTAGCATATTAGCTAATGCTCACGACGCCGGCTTGATTATGTTACGATAGCACGTACAAATATGCATGAAAACACTCCTACAGGCATCACACACGGGACAGTTTAGTAAGGATGAATTGTTTTAGTTGTATTGTAAAACTTGCAAACGTGTCTTGGGGTGATGAATGAGGAATCCATACGAGTAGGAACGCTATGGACGGCTAGAAGACGGAACGGCACTTGTACGTGCGGTTCAAAGCGCTAAACGGAAGGTAATACTGTAGACGTTCACCTGCAGTGAGCGTAGACACCCAAAAGATGGCGTCATAGCCGATCGAGTCGTGTTTAATGAAAACTATTTTTTGAACACAAAATATTTTTAAAAAATCCCCAA
>NC_084611.1:84644115-84659115 GCF_033978795.1 Nerophis ophidion
GATGATGCAACATGCTCACAACCAGGGGCACCGAAAAGGGGGGGTAAAGGAGACGGATTCTAGGGGCCCATGATGGAGGGGGGGCCCAGAGAGGCCCCTAATAATGATGAAATTATATGAAATTATGTGTTGGGGGCCCTGTAAAGATTCTTTTCATGGGGCCCAAAATCCCTATAGCGGCGCCCCTGCTCACAACACACACGCTTCCTGACCTGCGTGGGCGGACTAGCCTCCGGCGGCGTCGACCCAGTTCTGTCGGTTCCAGCGGGGCTTGTCCCTGGGTCCTTGGGCCGCGTCGGGGCCTCCGGCGCGGGTTGACCCGGAGGCTGCAATGGAGTACTAGTCGCCGGGGGAGGTGGGTAGGGGCTGGACGGGAGGCTGACGGCGCCGTAGGGCGATGGCGTGAAGTTGGCGTATGGGCTGGGCGGGATGTTGGCGTAGGGACTCGGAGGCACGGCGGCGTACGGGCTGGATGGATGCTGGAGCTGAGGGCTGGTGGGAGGGCTTGTGACGGGTGAGGTCGGGGGGCTGGACATGGCCTGCTGCTGCTCCTGAGTGGAGCACAAAGACAAAGGTGAGGTCCGGTCCGGGGGTCAGCGACTCACAACCGGCGTGCATCACATCACCATGATGGCGGCCTGCTGGTTTATCTGCTGCTGGACATCTGCGGGAGGGGACAACAGAGGAGACATGTTTGCGTCGGAGCACATCTTACAGGTTTCTCTTTGCACCAACCAGGGGTGACGGGGGTGACGGGGGCGACGGCCGCAACGCGAGGTGACATCACGGCTCCCACAGGAAGGACCCGCACAGCTGCAGACACACAAACGCCACACTTGTGACACATGGTCACACTTTCAGACGGTTTCCGGGTGTGTGGGGAGTCTGACCGCCAGGTGGAGGTGGGGGGCCGCCGGACTGGTCTGGGTCGTGCCAGCCGACTCCTCCGGCGCCCTTCATCCTGCTGGAGAGGAGGGCAGCAGAGTCCACTTCCTGTCAGAGACAATGTGTGTTAAGAACAAGGGGAAAAAAATCCCACAAAATGTAAAAAAAACCCCAAAAAAACGTTCTTTTGTTTTTAAAAGCATTGTCGACATCCGGGGTGTCCGAACTACGGCCAAACTGTCATGAGAAATCTTAAGCACAGGGACTTTGCATGGATATTAAGAACCTGGCAGTTCATGACTATTTTAGGTCAGTGACGTTTAGTTACACAGCGAAAGGAAGTGGAGCAGTATTACTTATATGACTCAATGCAAACAACCGTCCCTAGTCACGGTGCAAAAAAAAACAAAAAACAAAATGCTCACTGACTTTTGTGGACATCCATGCATGATTAAAAAAAAAAAAAGTAAATTACACCCATTTAAATACATTACAAAGCATGAGTGTGAAAATGCAAAACACTCTCCACACTTATCCATGTTTGGCACATTTTAGCTGCTTGTTAGTTCTGATTGATTACAAAACTTTAAAGGGGTTGTTACAAATGTGGCCAAGGTAGAAGTCAAACATTCACATATTCAAGATGTACAATTATATAACTTGTATGACCCAATGCAAACAAACTTCCCTAGTCATGGTGCAAAAAAACAAACAAACAAACAAACAAAAACAAAAAAAAAACAACTAACACAAAATGTCAACACAAATTTTCACACATAACACAACCTGCTCACCGAACTTTGTGGACATCCATGCACGATAAAAAAAAAAAAAAAAAAAAAAAAAAATTACACCCATTACAAAGCATGATGGTGACAATGCAAAACACTCTCCACACTTATCCATGTTTGGCACATTTTAGCTGCTTGTTATTTCTGATTGATCACAAAACTTTAAAGGGGTTGTCACAGACGTGGCCAAGGTAGAAGTCAAACATTAACATATTCTTGATGCACAATTATATTAGTTATAAGACCCAATAAAAACAACCTTCCCTAGTCATGGTGTAAAAAAACAAACAAAACAAAACAAAAAAACAACCAACACAAAATGTCAACGCAAATGTTCACACATAACACAACCGGCTCACTGAACTTTGTGGACATCCATGCACGATAAAAAATAATATCAATTACACCCATTACAAAGCATGATGGAGAAAATGCAAAACACTCTCCACACTTATCCATGTAGGGCACATTTTAGCTGCTTGTTATTTCTGATTGATTACAAAACTTTAAAGGGGTTATTACAGACGTGGCCAAGGTAGAAGTCAAACATTCACATATCCAAGATGTTCAATTATATTAGTTATATGACCCCAATGCAAACAACCTTCCCTAGTCATGGTGCAAAACAAACAAACAAAAAATAAAAACAACGAACCCAAAATGCTCACTGAATTTTGTGGACATCCATGCACGATAAAAAAAAAGAAAAAAAAATCTAAATTACACCCATTTAAATACATTGCAAAGCATGATGGAGAAAATGCAAAACACTCTCCCCACTTATCCATGTTTGGCACATTTTAGCTGCTTGTTATTTCTGATTGATTACAAAACTTTAAAGGGGTTGTTACAGATGTGGCCAAGGTAGAAGTCAAACATTCACATATTCTTGATGTGCAATTATATTATTTGTATGACCCAATGCAAACAACCTTCCCTAGTCATGATGCAAAAAAAAAAAAAAAAAAACGAAAAAAAAACACCAACCCAAAATGTTCACTGAATTTTGTGGAGATCCATGCACGATAAAAATAAAATAAAATCTAAATTAGACCCATTTAAATACATTACAAAGCATGATGGTGAAAATGCAAAACACTCTCCCCACTTATCCATGTTTGGCACATTTTAGCTGCTTGTTCTTTCTGATTGATTACACAACTTTAAAGAGGTTGTTACAGACGTGGCCAAGGTAGAAGTCAAACATTCACATATTTAAGATGTACAATTATATTACTTATATGACCCAATGCAAACAACCTTCCCTAGTCATGATGCAAAAAAAAAAGAAACAACACAAAATGTCAACGCAAATGTTCACACATAACACAACCTGCTCACCGAACTTTATTGAATAATTATAGTACCATATTACTTACAGAATTTTTTTCCATGCACGATAAAAAAATTCTGTAAGTAATATGGTACTATAATTATTCAATACTCAACCCGGGTACCGTGACATGAAACCTTTTGAAAAAAATGACTTGACTCGTCCATCCTTAATCAGGAAGTTGCCGACAGCCACAGTTTTTAATTTCTAGTTTTCTTTTGTAGACCGGGGACCTGGAAACCACAGGAGATGCGGATCGAGGTGTTAACTAAAACATTTGAGGTAAACAATATGAACAAAATGTCATCGATTCGGCTTGAATGAAAAAGAAACACGATGTTTGGACAGCAGTTATGTTTGGTCGCATCTCATTCCGTAAAACCCGCGCCGTCACGTGGAAGTTGCCGGAAGAAGTGCTTGTCGGTCAGAGCGTCCACGAGAGGTTCAAACCCTGTGAGCGCGGTCCCGTCTGCCGGCGCACGCCATGAATTAAACATTGTCAGATATACTTGGGGGAGAGCTTTGGAGAAGCACAAGGGCGATAAATAATGAAAGAAGATAAAATGGAATCGGTGTTTCTGGAAAATGCTGTGGGGAATCCACCGGGCACGTGGAGTGGAAGGGAGGATGCAGGATGCAAACGTTGGTTTTTTTTTTGTGGACGTCGACGTACAGTACGTTCACTTCGAATCCCGAACGGCGCTGCCAACTTTTTGTACCACATCGGATACTTCAAACATTTAAAAACATTCACATTGTTGTTGTTTTTTGTGTTTTATGGAATTTTGTGAAATTGAACAGACTAGTAATTGAACTACTAAGTGAGGGGCTTGTGGATGGGGGCGTGGTCGGTGCGCCCCCTGCAGGAGTGGGGTGTGTATGGACCGGCCTCGAAGCACAGCTGGCGGGTGATTGGATTACCCAGCTGGGACTGATCATCTAATCACCTGCCAGCTGTGCTTCGAGGCACTGAAAAGTTGCTGAATAGAGTGCTTACCTGGCGCAAGTGTGCACAATAAAAATGTCAAACCTGAAATTGGGTTCACCATCGGGGAACCCACAAGAGGGCAATCTCTACAGGGCTAAAGTGCCAAAGCTGTATTTTAATTTGCTCTTACGTTTTATCGGGTTTATTTACGGGGGAACTGCACTTAAGAAAACAATCCCCCATGTATGACAAGAACACACGTTTTACATTTTTTTTGTCATTCTAAACCCTAAATAAACACTAGCAAAAGTGTCAAAGATGAGTTCTTGTCTTACATAGGGAATTGTGCACAATTCCAAAAAGGTGCAGTTCCATTTTAAGAAACATGTATTTTATTATTACTTTAGATATGATTAATGATTAATTAGTAAGCATGCTGTTGTTATCTCAAGGGACAATTTTGCAGAAGTATACCAATGTACAGGGAGGTATAGCTCGGTTGGTAGCAACTTGAGGGTTCCAGGTTTGATCCCCGCTTCTGCCATCTTAGTCACTGCTGTTCTGTCCTTGGGCGTACTTGCTGACCTTGAGACCTCCGAATTTGGGAGATGGGGAGAATATATTTTCGAGTATTTCTTATATATATGCATAGTAAGTTGGGAGAGTGGCTGTGTGCAACCTGAGGGTCCCTGGTTCAATCCCCACCTAGTACCAACCTCGTCACGTCCGTTGTGTCCTGGGCAAGACACTTCACCCTTGCTCCTGATGGGTGATGGTTAGCGCCTTGCATGGCAGCTCCCTCCATCAGTGTGTGAATGTGTGTGTGAATGGGTGAATGTGGAAGTAGTGTCAAAGCGCTTTGAGTACCTTGAAGGTAGAAAAGCGCTATACAAGTACAACCCATTTACCATTTACTAAATGTTAGGACTGCATAATTGCGGGTAAGTGTACATTTATAGTCAGATTTTATGTGTCAATATAACTGATTGGTATTTATTTTTGTAATCTGTCTGACCTAAGCCTCAATAATAATCTTTGCGATGAACACATGCTTTCATATCATTTGACGGAGTTGTAAACTGTTAGAAGTTTTGATATGATTATTGAATATAGATGTTGTTGCCTTAGCTTCCTGCACGCTTTTCCTTTGTTTGTTTCTGTCAGTTTGATACGGTGTATTTTTTATCAAATCATTTCCTACCTTTACGTTTTCGTCCGGAATGTCCGTGTTTGCATTGGAGGAACGATCCCGCCTAAAGATTGCGACCCCCACATGACAATCATGGCACCCACCTGTTCCCTACTTAGCCTGCTCACCTGTGGGATGTTCCAAATAAGCGTTTGATGAGCATTCCTCAACTTTCTCAGTCCTTTTTGCCACTTGTGCCAGCTTTTTTGAAAACGCGTTGCAGGTAGTTTCTTAGTTCGAACGTCAAGTAGCTCGTCTTTGTGGTCTGTTCAATTGAATATAGGTTGAAAGGGATGAACAAAAACGGAAATGCTGATTATCGGTCCTGCTAGACACCGACCTCTATTTAACAATACAACTCTAACATTTGACAACCAAACAATTAAACAAGGCGACTCGGTAAAGAATCTGGGTGTTATCTTTGGCCCAACTCTCTCCTTTGAGTCACACATTAAAAGCGTTACTAAAACGGCCTTCCTTCATCTCCGTAATATCGCTAAAATTCGCTCCATTCTGTCCACTAACGACGCTGAGATCATTATCCATGCGTTTATTACGTCTCGCCTCGACTACTGAAACGTATTATTTTCGGGTCTCCCCATGTCTAGCATTAAAAGATTACATTTGGTACAAAATGCGGCTGCTAGACTTTTGACAAGAACAAGAAAGTTTGATCACATTACGCCTGTACTGGCTCACCTGCACTGGCTTCCTGTGCACTTAAGATGTGACTTTAAGGTTTTACTACTTACGTATAAAATACTACACGGTCTAGCTCCATCCTATCTTGCCGATTGTATTGTACCATATGTCCCGGCAAGAAATCTGCGTTCAAAGGACTCCGGCTTATTAGTGATTCCATCCTTCCATTTCCTACCGTTTATTCCCTTTCGGGGTCCCAAAGCCCAAAAAAAGTCTGCGGGCTATAGAGCGTTTTCATTTCGGGCTCCAGTACTCTGGAATGCCCTCCCGGTAACAGTTCGAGATGCCACCTCAGTAGAAGCTTTTAAGTCTCACCTTAAAACTCATTTGTATACTCTAGCCTTTAAATAGACTCCCTTTTTGGACCAGTTGATCTGCCGTTTCTTTTCTTTTTCTCCTATCTCCCACTCTCCCTTGTGGAGGGGGTCCGGTCCGATCCGGTGGCCATTTACTGCTCGGCTGGGGACATCTCTGCGCTGCTGATCCGCCTCCGCTTGGGATGGTTTCCTGCTGGCTCCGCTGTGAACGGGACTCTCGCTGCTGTGTTGGATCAACTTTGGCCTGGACTCTCGCGACTGTGTTGGATCCATTATGGATTGAACTTTCACAGTATCATGTTAGACCCGCTCGACATCCATTGC
This sequence comes from Nerophis ophidion, assembly GCF_033978795.1. Lineage (NCBI taxonomy): Eukaryota > Metazoa > Chordata > Actinopteri > Syngnathiformes > Syngnathidae > Nerophis > Nerophis ophidion. The sequence goes on from NC_084611.1 coordinate 84,650,585, forward strand.
TTTCCTCCTCTCCAAGGTTCTCATAGTCATCATTGTCACCGACGTCCCACTGGGTGTGAGTTTTCCTTGCCCTTATGTGGGCCTACCGAGGATGTCGTAGTGGTTTGTGTTGTGGTTTGTGCAGCCCTTTGAGACACTAGTGATTTAGGGCTATATAAGTAAACATTGATTGATTGATTGATTGATATTTACCGTTAAACTTCACTGGTTTTGTACTTTTATTGTCAAAAGTGGTAAGGAGAGCAAAATAATCGGAGCAGTTTTTTGTTTGTATGAACACTGTTGTCTTTTGCGTTACTTTGCGAACTATGATGTCATGCTACTTAAAGAGACACAGGTCAAGGACATCTGGCTTTGTCCGGAACCGAAGCAAGGCTTCGGGTCAGATGCGACATGAGCTCCATAAATCCTGAAAAGACGGGCCACTCGTCGGCCATGTCTCATTAAAAAGTCGGCCCTTCATTCGGAGGCCTTGTCAGGAGGGTAAGAAGATCCGCGCCTTACCCAGCTGGCAAATCACCGCGGCGATCTGGTGCCTCTGACAGTTCCGGTCACTGGGTAACGGGATAGGTCCGGCTGAGGTCTGTCCGACACATCTGATACACGCTGATTCATGTCGACCACATCCGATATCACGTCTTACATGCGACGCCTCGGGGGCCTCGAGGACAAGTCGCTCCTCCGCGGCCAAAAAAAGGTGACGTACAGTAAGTTCCTGATCTGAGGTCACACTCCGGGTGATCTCTGGAATGGCCGAGCTCTTCCAACAGAGGATAAAACATGTCAACGTAGGGGCCCTGGGGGCCATTTGTGGCCCGCAGGTAAGGACTTAAGGGCCCACCACATAACATAAACTAGTGGCATAAAAGAGCAAAGAGATCAAATATTGCGACAAAAAGTTGACCTTAATAACACAAACCTGCCAATGTTGGCTGTTTTTTGTTTTTGTTTTAAAACATCGTAATTGCTCCAAAAATAATAATAATAATAAAAAAAAATTATGGGGCAATTAAAGGCTCCAATTACTTCATGTCCAAAATTCTATTTTTAGGGGGAAATATTGCATATTTTGTGTTAGCCATGAGAAAACATTTTATTTGACTAAGATAGATAGATCGATAGATACATAGACAGATAGATATACAGACAGACAGACAGATAGATATACAGACAGACAGACAGATAGATATACGGACAGACAGACGGATAGATATACGGACAGACAGACAGATAGATATACGGACAGACAGACAGATAGATATACAGACAGATAGATATACGGACAGACAGACAGATAGATATACAGACAGATAGATATACAGACAGACAGACAGATAGATATACAGACAGACAGATATACAGACAGACAGACAGATAGATATACAGACAGACAGACAGACAGACAGATAGATATACAGACAGACAGACAGATATATATACAGACAGACAGACAGATAGATATACAGACAGACAGACAGATAGATATACAGACAGACAGATATACAGACAGACAGACAGATAGATATACAGACAGACAGACAGACAGATATACAGACAGACAGACAGATAGATATACAGACAGACAGACAGACAGACAGATAGATATACAGACAGACAGACAGATAGATATACAGACAGACAGACAGATAGATATACAGACAGACAGACAGATAGATATACAGACAGACAGACAGATAGATATACAGACAGACAGATAGATATACAGACAGACAGACAGACAGACAGACAGACAGACAGACAGACAGACAGACAGACAGACGGATGGACGGATGGACGGATGGATAGGTAATATTTTATTGATTAAAAAAAAAAAAAAAAATTTGAACATTTAAATTCCAGCAGCAGTGTACAGATAGATAGATAGATAGATAGATAGATAGATAGATAGATAGATAGTACTAGAGTTGAGATCAATTTAAAAAGTAAAAATTAAATAACAAAATAGAAAAATATTACAATAAAAATGTGGACAGGCTGACGGCGGGGCAGGACACGCTCTGGCCCTGCTCAAGATGGAGGCCAGGAGGCGGAGAATGCAATGGAACGAAGAGGCGGGGCTGCTGCAATCGAGATCAGGTGCGTGGCTCACACACCGGCTCACAATTGCTGCAGCGTCGCTCCCGGCACGCCCCGCCTCTTCGTTCCGCTGCATTCTCCGCCTCCTGGCCGCCATCTTGAGCAGGGCCAAAACGTGTCCTGCCCCGCCGTCGGCCCGTCGGCTCCGCCTCTCCACAAAGAATACAAGTAAAAAGCAACAATGGGAATAAAAATATAACGGTAAAATAAGAATATAACAAGAGAAACTAGGCAGTAGTTGAGCATAAAACAAATATCATGATGGCACCAACCATCAAAGGCCGTCATCTTTAGCTTTAAACAAATAAAACTGGCTAAAATACTAGCAAAAAGCGTGAGCATGCCGTTTTATTTTTTTTAGCATGATAACTCGGAAAAAAAGGCAGCATACTTCCAAGATGGCATCAATGGTCGAAAGCCACGTTTTCTAGGTAAAAAAAAAAAGGAATGTGCTAAATTTACAGCATAAAATGTTAGCATGCTAATGTTAGCATGATGACACGGGAAGAATCAGGTATCAAAAGCCATGATTTTCATGTTTTAATGACTCTGAACTGCTAACGTAAAATGTTAGCATGCTAAAGTTAGCATCATGACACGGGGAGAGTCAGCGGCAGGTATCAAAAGCTATGATTTTCATATTTTAGTGAATCTAAAATGCGAGTGTAAAATGTTAACATGCTAACGTTAGCATGATGATGCGGGAAAAGTCAGCGTCAGGTATCAAAAGCCCTAATTTTTCATGTTTTAATGAATCTAAAATGAGACCATAAAATGTTAACATGTTAACGTTAGCATGATGGCGAGGGAAGAGTCAGGGTCAGGTATCAAAAGCCATAATTTTTCATGTTTTAATGAATCTAAAATGCTAGCATAAAATGCTAGCAGGCCAACGTTAGCATTTAAACATGAAAATCATGACTTTTGACACCTGGCATCACCTTAGAAGAAGCCTAACTTATCCTATGGCATCATGTCAATGTTAGCATGCTAATGTTTTGTGCTATTTCAACAAATTGTATGTGTTTAAACCTAGTAATCATGGCTTTTAAGCATTTGCAAGTATTTAGCCTTTTCTTATGTTATCATGCTAATGTTAGCATGCTAACATTTTACGATAGCATTTTAGCTCATTTTATTTGTTTAAACTTGAAAAACCTTGCCTTTTAATATCTTGCCCCATTTGTGAAGAATGTCAACTTCTATGTCATCAAGCTCAGGTTGGCATGCTAACAGTTTATGCTAGCATTTTGGATAATGTTATTCATTTAAACATGAAAATCATGGCTTTTGACACCTGGCGCCATCTTAGAAGAAGGCTAACTTATCTTACGTCATCATGTTAACGTTAGCATGCTATTATTTTATGCTATCATTTCAACAAATTGTATTTGTTTAAACCTAGCAATCATTATTTTTAACCATTTGCGAGTATTTAGACTTTTCCTATGTTATCATGCTAATGTTAGCATGCTAACATTTTAGATGATTTTATTCATTTTAACATTAAAATCATGGCTTTTGACACCTGGTGCCATCTTAGAAGAAGGCTAAGTTATCCTACGTCATCATGTTAACGTTAGCATGCTATTATTTTATGCTATCATTTCAACAAATTGTATTTGTTTAAACCTAGCAATCATTACTTTTAACCATTTGCGAGTATTTAGACGTTTCCTATGTTTTCATGCTAATGTTAGCATGCTAACATTTTAGATAATTTTATTCATTTAAACATGAAAATCATGTCTTTTGACACCTGGCGTCATCTTAGAAGAATGCTAACTTATCTTAAGTCATCATGTTAATGTTAGCATGCTAACATTTTATGCTATCATTTCAACAAATTGTATTTGTTTAAACCTAGCAATCATGCTTTTAGCCATTTGCGAGTATTTAGACGTTTCCTATGTTATCATGCTAATATTAGCATGCTAACATTTTAGATAATTTTATTCATTTAAACATCAAAATCATGGCTTTTGACACCTGGCGCCATCTTAGAAGAAGGCTAATTTATCTTACGTCATCATGTTAATGTTAGCATGCTAACATTTATGCTATCATTTCAACAAATCGTATTTGTTCAAACCTGGCAATCATTACTTTTAACCATTTGCGAGTATTTAGACGTTTCCGATGTTATCATGCTAATGTTAGCATGCTAACATTTTAGATAATTTTATTCATTTATACATTAAAATCATGGCTTTTGACACCCGGCGCCATCTTAGAAGAAGGCTAACTTATCTTACGTCATCATGTTAACATTAGCATGCTAACATTTATGCTATCATTTCAACAAATTTTATTTGTTCAAACCTAGCAATCATTACTTTTAACCATTTGCGAGTATTTAGACGTTTCCGATGTTATCATGCTAATATTAGCATGCTAACATTTTAGATACTTTTATTCATTTATACATTAAAATCATGGCTTTTGACACCTGGCGCCATCTTAGAAGAAGGCTAATTTATCTTACGTCATCATGTTAACGTTAGCATGCTAACATTTTATGCTATCATTTCAACAAATTGTATTTGTTTAAACCTAGCAATCATTACTTTTAACCATTTGCGAGTATTTAGACGTTTCCTATGTTTTCATGCTAATGTTAGCATGCTAACATTTTAGATAATTTTATTCATTTAAACATGAAAATCATGTCTTGACACCTGGCGTCATCTTAGAAGAAGGCTAACTTATCTTAAGTCATCATGTTAATGTTAGCATGCTAACATTTTATGCTATCATTTCAACAAATTGTATTTGTTTACACCTAGCAATCATGCTTTTAGCCATTTGCGAGTATTTAGACTTTTCCTATGTTATCATGCTAATATTAGCATGCTAACATTTTATATAATTTTATTCATTTAAACATGAAAATCATGGCTTTTGACACCTGGCGCCATCTTAGAAGAAGGCTAACTTATCTTATCTCATCATGTTAATGTTAGCATGCTATCATTATATGCTATCATTTCAACAAAATGTATTTGTTTAAACCTAGCAATCATGGGTTTTAACCATTTGCGAGAATTTAGACTTTTCCTATGTTATCATGCTAATGTTAGCATGCTAACATTTTAGATAATTTTATTCATCTAAACATGAAAATCATGGCTTTTGACACCTGGCGCCATCTTAGAAGAAGGCTAACTTATCTTACGTCCTCATGTTAACGTTAGCATGCTAACATTTTATGCTATCATTTCAACAAATTGTATTTGTTTAAACCTAGCAATCATTACTTTTAACCATTTGCGAGTATTTAGACTTTTCCTATATTATCATGCTAATGTTAGCATGCTAACATTTTAGATAATTTTATTAATTTAAACATGAAAATCATGGCTTTTGACACCTGGCACCATCTTAGAAGAAGGCTAACTTATCTTATCTCATCATGTTAATGTTAGCATGCTATCATTATATGCTATCATTTCAACAAAATGTATTTGTTTAAACCTAGCAATCATGGGTTTTAACCATTTGCGAGAATTTAGACTTTTCCTATGTTATCATGCTAATGTTAGCATGCTAACATTTTAGATAATTTTATTCATTTAAACATGAGAATCATGGCTTTTGACACCTGGCGCCTTCTTAGAAGAAGGCTAACTTATCCTATGTCAAATTATTAACGTTAGCATGCTAACATTGTATGCTATCATTTCAACAAAATGTATTTGTTTAAACCTAGCAATCATGGATTTTAACCATTTGCAAGTATTTAGCATCCTAACATTTTATGCTAGCATTTGAGCCAGTTTTATTTTTTTAAACGTAGAAAACCTAGCCTTTTGATACCTTGCGCCATTTTTGAAGAGCGCCAACTTTTCCTATGTCATCAAGCTCATGTTAGCATGCTAGCATTTTATGCTAGCTTTTTAGTTTTAATTAAGGTTCACAGTACAGATAGCAGCCCCATCAAAATTTCTGCTGAATTTTCTAGAATTAACTGTTTATAAATTGCATTGAAAGAGTAAAAATGTCGGAAATAGGCTTTATAAATGATGACTCCGATATTTAATAATACTTTGTGAATGCTTGATAGCGCGTACTTATTATAAAGTCTGACGAAATGGACCAAAAGCCTAAAGTTAAAGGTCAAACGGCCTCCTGCGTGTTGTTGTGTGTGAAAGAGTTCCGCGTGTTCCGTAACTCACCGCCGTCCCCTCGGAGAGAACCGGGTCAAACAGGCTGTCGAGATAACGATCCATCCCTGGCGGAGGCTCAGCACCTGACGACAGGAGCGTTAACACCTGTCTCCATCGAACCGTGTGCGTCTTCAAAAACGCTCACCCTGGCTGGCGGACCCGTCAGACGCTGCGGCGGACAATAAGACATCGTCGTTGGCATCAAACCCACCGCCCAGCAGACTTCTGCAGAAATGTGACAAAGACAAACTCGATTAAAAAAAATGACATTTTGTTCTTATTCACTAGGGTATCATTATGGTGTGTGTTTGTTCTTGTTTTTCTATCCTTCTTGAGACATCAACAAGGAAAAGTACCTTTAAATAAGAGGACCGGTGAACAAGTTAGGACCACAATCATGGTCCCAATATGGTAAACCATTGCATCTAATAGGGAGCCAAATACTAGAGTCCGTGAACATTGCTCCAAAGTCAGGATTTTTATGTTGATTTAATGCGAATGCAAAAGTAAACATTGACAGGTACTGGTGAAACTGCTTCACTTTCAGCTGGTGTGTGTGTGTTTTCTTGTATTTCTACCCTTCTTGAGACAGCAACAAGGAAAAGTACCTTTAAATAAGAGGACCGGTGAACAAGTTAGGACCACAATCATGGTCCCAATATGGTAAACCATTGCATCTAATAGGGAGCCAAATACTAGAGTCCGTGAACATTGCTCCAAAGTCAGGATTTTTATGTTGATTTAATGCGAATGCAAAAGTAAATATTGACAGGTACTGGTGAAACTGCTTCACTTTCAGCTGGTGTGTGTGTGTTTTCTTGTATTTCTACCCTTCTTGAGACAGCAACAAGGAAAAGTACCTTTAAATATGAGGACCGGTGAACAAGTTAGGACCACAATCATGGTCCCAATACGGAAAACCATTGCATCTAATAGAGAGCCAAATACTAGAGTCTGTGAACATTCCTCCAAAGTCAGGATTTTTATGTTAATTTATTGCGAATACAAAAGTAAACATTGACAAGTACTGGTGAAACTACTTCACTTTCAGCTGGTGTGTGTGTGTTTTCTTGTATTTCTACCCTTCTTGAGACATCAAAAAGGAAAAGTACCTTTAAATATGAGGAACGGTGAACAAGTTAGGACCACAATCATGGTCCCAATACGGAAAACCATTGCATCTAATAGGGAGCCAAATACTAGAGTCCGTGAACATTGCTCCAAAGTCAGGATTTGTGTGTTGATTTAATGCGAATGCAAAAGTAAACATTGACAAGTACTGGTGAAACTATTTTACTTTCAGCTGGTGTGTGTGTGTTTTCTTGTATTTCTACCCTTCTTGAGACATCAACAAGGAAAAGTACCTTTAAATATGAGGACCGGTGAACAAGTTAGGACCACAATCATGGTCCCAATATGGAAAACCATTGCATCTAATAGAGAGCCAAATACTAGAGTCCGTGAACATTGCTCCAAAGTCAGGACTTGTATGTTGATTTAATGCGAATGCAAAAGTAAACATTGACAGGTACTGGTGAAACTACTTCACTTTCAGCTGGTGTGTGTGTGTTTTTTTGTATTTCTACCTTTTTTGAGACACCAACAGGGAAAAGTACCTTTTCATATGAGGACTGGTGAACAAGTTAGGACCACAATCATGGTCCCAATACGGAAAACCATTGCATCTAATAGGGAGCCAAATACTAGAGTCCGTGAACATTGCTCCAAAGTCAGGATTTGTATGTTGATTTAATGCGAATGCAAAAGTAAACATTGACAAGTACTGGTGAAACTATTTTACTTTCAGCTGGTGTGTGTGTGTGTGTTTTCTTGTATTTCTACCTTTCTTGAGACACCAACAAAGAAAACTACCTTTAAATATGAGTACTGGTGAACAAGTTGGGACCACAATCATGGTCCCAATACGGAAAACCATTGCATCTAATAGGGAGCCAAATACTAGAGTCCGTGAACATTGCTCCAAAGTCAGGATTTTTATGTTGATTTAATGCGAATGCAAAAATAAATATTGACAGGTACTGGTGAAACTACTTCACTTTCAGCTGGTGTGTGTGTTTTCTTGTATTTCTACCCTTCTTGAGACATCAACAAGGAAAAGTACCTTTAAATATAAGTACCGGTGAACAAGTTAGGACCACAATCATGGTCCCAATACGGAAAACCATTGCATCTAATAGGGAGCCAAATACTAGAGTCCGTGAACATTGCTCCAAAGTCAGGATTTGTATGTTGATTTAATGCGAATAA
>NC_084611.1:84664115-84666615 GCF_033978795.1 Nerophis ophidion
GCTAGTGCGCGAGGTAGAGAAGTTCCGGCTGGATATAGTCGGACTCACCTCGACGCACAGCAAGGGCTCTGGAACCAGTTCTCTCGAGAGGGACTGGACACTCTTCCACTCTGGCGTTGCCGGCAGTGAGAGGCGACGGGCTGGGGTGGCAATTCTGGTTGCCCCCCGGCTCAAAGCCTGTACGTTTGAGTTCAACCCAGTGGACGAGAGGGTAGCTTCCCTTCGCCTTCGGGTTGGGGGACGGGTCCTGACTGTTGTTTGTGCTTACGCACCAAACAGCAGTTCAGAATACCCACCCTTTTTGGGTACACTCGAGGGAGTACTGGAAAGTGCTCCTCCGGGTGATTCCCTTGTCCTACTGGGAGACTTCAACGCTCATGTTGGCAACGACAGTGAAACCTGGAGAGGCGTGATTGGGAAGAATGGTCGCCCGGATCTAAACCCGAGTGGTGTTTTGTTATTGGACTTTTGTGCTCGTCACAGTTTGTCGATAACAAACACCATGTTCAAACATAAGGGTGTCCATATGTGCACTTGGCACCAGGACACCCTAGGCCGCAGTTCCATGATCGACTTTGTAGTTGTGTCATCGGATTTGCGGCCTTATGTTTTGGACACTCGGGTGAAGAGAGGGGCGGAGCTTTCTACCGATCACCACCTGGTGGTGAGTTGGCTGCGATGGTGGGGGAGGATGCCGGACAGACCTGGCAGGCCCAAGCGCATTGTGAGGGTCTGCTGGGAACGTCTGGCAGAGTCTCCTGTCAGAGAGAGTTTCAATTCACACCTCCGGGAGAACTTTGAACATGTCACGAGGGAGGTGCGGGACATTGAGACCGAGTGGACCATGTTCCGAACCTCTATTGTCGAGGCGGCTGATTGGAACTGTGGCCGCAAGGTTGTTGGTGCCTGTCGTGGCGGTAATCCCAGAACCCGTTGGTGGACACCAGCAGTGAGGGATGCCGTCAAGCTGAAGAAGGAGTCCTATCGGGTTCTTTTGGCTCATAGGACTCCGGAGGCAGTGGACGGGTACCGACGGGCCAAGCGGTGTGCAGCTTTAGCGGTCGCGGAGGCAAAAACTCGGACATGGGAAGAGTTCGGGGAAGCCATGGAAAACGACTTCCGGACGGCTTCGAAGCGATTCTGGACCACCATACGGCGCCTCAGGAAGGGGAAGCAGTGCACTATCAACACCGTGTATGGTGCGGATGGTGTTCTGCTGACTTCGACTGCGGATGTTGTGGATCGGTGGAGGGAATACTTCGAAGACCTCCTCAATCCCACCAACACGTCTTTCTTTGAGGAAGCGGTGCCTGGGGAATCTGTAGTGGACTCTCCTATTTCTGGGGCTGAGGTCGCTGAGGTAGTTAAAAAGCTCCTCGGCGGCAAGGCCCCGGGGGTGGATGAGATCCGCCCGGAGTTCCTTAAGGCTCTGGATGCTGTGGGGCTGTCTTGGTTGACAAGACTCTGCAGCATCGCGTGGACATCGGGGGCGGTACCTCTGGATTGGCAGACCGGGGTGGTGGTCCCTCTCTTTAAGAAGGGGGACCGGAGGGTGTGTTCCAACTATCGTGGGATCACACTCCTCAGCCTTCCCGGTAAGGTTTATTCAGGTGTACTGGAGAGGAGGCTTCGCCGGATAGTCGAACCTCGGATTCAGGAGGAACAGTGTGGTTTTCGTCCTGGTCGTGGAACTGTGGACCAGCTCTATACTCTCGGCAGGGTTCTTGAGGGTGCATGGGAGTTTGCCCAACCAGTCTACATGTGCTTTGTGGACTTGGAGAATACATTCGACCGTGTCCCTCGGGAAGTCCTGTGGGGAGTGCTCAGAGAGTATGGGGTATCGGAATGTCTTATTGTGGCAGTCCGCTCCCTGTATGATCAGTGTCAGAGCTTGGTCCGCATTGCTGGCAGTAAGTCGGACACGTTTCCAGTGAAGGTTGGACTCCGCCAAGGCTGTCCTTTGTCACCGATTCTGTTCATAACTTTTATGGACAGAATTTCTAGGCGCAGTCAAGGCGTTGAGGGGTTCCGGTTTGGTGGCCACGGGATTAGGGCTCTGCTTTTTGCAGATGATGTAGTCCTGATGGCTTCATCTGGCCGGGATCTTCAGCTCTCACTGGATCGGTTCGCAGCCGAGTGTGAAGCGACCGGAATGAGAATCAGCACCTCCAAGTCCGAGTCCATGGTTCTCGCCCGGAAAAGGGTGGAGTGCCATCTACGGGTTGGGGAGGAGACCCTGCCCCAAGTGGAGGAGTTCAAGTACCTAGGAGTCTTGTTCACGAGTGGGGGAAGAGTGGATCGTGAGATCGACAGGCGGATCGGTGCGGCGTCTTCAGTAATGCGGACGTTGTATCGATCCGTTGTGGTGAAGAAGGAGCTGAGCCGGAAGGCAAAGCTCTCAATTTACCGGTCGATCTACGTTCCCATCCTCACCTATGGTCATGAGCTTTGGGTCATGACCGAAAGGATAAGATCACGGGTACAAGCGGCCGAAATGAGT
>NC_084611.1:84669115-84674115 GCF_033978795.1 Nerophis ophidion
CTATATGTGTAAGTAATATGCAACTATAGTTATTTGATACTTGTTTATGTCGACAAATGTATTCTTTTAGAATGCAATATCGTTCACTGGCTTGCGTGCTATTGTGTGCTTGGCTGTTGTGTAGCTGCTGGCTCCTCGAAGCTTGTAGCCTAGCATGTACGGACGTAACACTAATAAAAATGATAACTGTGGTAAAGCTCGACGGTTAGTGTTTAAATAAAAATTCCCCCCCCCCAAAAATGTGATTGTACTTTGAGAAACTCTCAGACGGACTGACATTAGCTTGTTGGCGTACGCGCTAACAAGAAGACAAGAGACATAGCTCGGTTGGTAGAGTGGCCGTGCCAGCAACTTGAGGGTTGCAGGTTCGATTCCCGCTTGTGCCATCCTAGTTATGGCCGTTGTGTCCTTGGGCAAGACACTTTACCCACCTGCTCCCAGTGCCACCCACACTGGTTTAAATGTAACTTAGATATTGGGTTTCACTATGTAAAGCGCTTTGAGTCACTAGAGAAAAGCGCTATATAAATATAATTCACTTCACAATTCACACATGAATGTCTTTCCCGACTAAGAAACGTCATTACACATTACATTACGAGCAACCTACAAGTTGTGCTCTCTTAAAACGGAGCAATCGAGCTGTACTCGGCGGAATATGGCATGCAGGTGCGTTCAAGGACCGCTGAACAGAGTAGGACACCACAATGAATGCCAGAATCCTTTCATGGGAGAAACATAAGAAATATAAAACATGTAAATTAGTATGTTTTTTTTTTTTTTTAAATATGTATGTGGACAGACAGGCAGGGCACGCTGGAGCCCGGCCCAAGATGGCGGCGAGCGAGCAGCGAGGCGGGGCGCACCTGGGAGCGAAGCCTCAATCAAGATCAGGTGCGTAGATCACGCACTTGGAAAAAAAATCATGCAATCCTCTCGCACTGGTTAAAAGGGCGGCAGCCATGAACGTCGGAGAGAGAGGCGGGGAGACTGGAAGAAGCAGGAGTGCAGCTGACGCAGAGCGAGAGAGAAGGAGAGCTGAAGACAGACGAAGAGCGAGCGGTAAAAGGGAGCGGAAAAGCGACCTGGACCTGAGGTGTTATTTAAAAAATTAAACAAAGTCAAACTGCTCAAAGTCATGTCCTTCCTTGGTGGTCCTGGGAACCCGCAAGACGACGGCTTGAGACCGTCACGATGTATTTTAGTTGTTTAAAAAAAAACTATATATGTCAGCGCGTGTATAAGTACTTTTTGAGCATATTCAATAATATCGCTAAAATTGGTCACAATAACCATAATATGAAGTTTACATTTAGTTGCATCCCTGCTAACATGTTTACCTTTTGGAGCCAAGTCATGCGGAACATAACCCCCGCAATACTTGACACAACCCTAATTTTTTTTAACTATTAGTATTGATTTTTTCTTGTCATGTTGCTCTTTTTTCTTAATATTTTATAGTTGTGTAATACAAATAAAAAACAAGCCAGCGACTCCGCTGAGTACCAGGAATTGATTAACGTGGACCCCGACTTTAAACAAGTTGCAAAACTTATTGGGGTGTTACCATTTAGTGGTCAATTGTACGGAATATGTACTGTACTGTGCAATCTACTAATAAAAGTTTCAATCAATCAAAAACCATTCTACAAAACCCAAAACCAGTCAAGTTGGCGCGTTGTGTAAATGGTAAATAAAAACAGAATACAATGATTTGCAAATCCTTTTCAACTCATATTCAATTGAATAGACTGCAAAGACAAGCTACTTAACGCTGGAGCTGGAAAACGTTCTTTAAAAAAAAAAAAGTGCTCATTTGGAATATGATGCCTGCAACATGTTTCAAAAAAGCTGGCGCGAGTGGCAAAAAAGACTGAAAAAGTTGAGGAATGCTCATCAAACACTTATTTGGAAAATCCCACAGGTGAACAGGCTAATTGGGAACAGGTGGGTGCCGTGATTGGGTATAAAAGCAGCTTCCATGAAACGTTCAGTCATTCACAAACAAGGATGGGGCGAGGGTCACCACTTTGTCAACAAATGCGTGAGAAAATTGTCGAACAGTTTAATTAAGAACAACATTTCTATTGCAAGGAATGTAGGGATTTCACCATCTACGGTCCATAATATCATAAAAAGGTTAAAAGAATCTGGAAAAATCACTGCACGTAAGTGATGATTTGACGGACCTCTGATGCATCAAAAAAGCGACACCAGTGTATAAAGGATATCACCACGTGGGCTCAGGAACACTTCAGAAAACCCCTGTCAGTAACTACAGTTTGTTGCTGCATCCGTAAGTGCAAGTTAAAACTCGTAGCATCGCCGGTAAAAACCAAATGAGGAACTTTTGCATCTCTTGACACTGGAGCAACTTAAACCCGCCGATTGGTAAGTGTTTGTTTGGTATTAAATGTGGGTGGAGAGAAAGGCTGGATGTAAATATAGCTACAAATGAGGCATGATGCTGCAATATGTACATACAGCTAGCCTAAATAGCATGTTAGCTGTCACGAGTTGCTAGTTCGTGGTTGCACACGACCAGTCAGGCAGGAGTGCAGGTAAGACTTGTTTTTAATATAATAAAACAAAAGAACACTGTTACAAAAGGACAAAATTAAGCGCGTGCCTACGCACGGAAGCTAACGCTAAACTTAGCAGGAGACAATAGTACAAAAAGGTGACGTGCCAAACGCACGCGAAGCTAAAACGGAACTTAGAATACATACGTGTCGTGTTGCATAAAGCAAACAATGGACCAAGGACGAACTAAGGAATCAGGTGGGCTTAAATACACAAATAATAATCAAAAACAGGTGTGTGACAGGAGCCCGTGAGGAGGAGCACAATACGTTGCCATGGTGACTAAAACAAACGAGGAAGTGCTCAAACACAAGGATCGGCAGAGTCCAGAAACAAACATGATGACAAAACATATCAAAAGGCAAAACCATAAACCATCCGAGTCGCGGATCGTGACATTAGCATCGATTAGCATGCCGTGCTAATCGATGCACATTCCACGTAAATCAACTTGAATCTTTCCCTGGTCGTGTTGTTACACCCTCCGACAACACACCGACGAGGCATAATGTCGAAAAAACGGAAAATAACAGAGCTGATTTGACTCGACGCGTGTGATGTGGTAGGGGAAAATGGCGTTGACTACCTATGTGACGTCACGTTCTGACGTCGTCGCTCAGAGAAAGATAAACAAAAAGGCGTTTATTCGGCAAAATTCACCCTGGGAACGCCTCGGGATCCCCCGGGAAGAGCTAGACGAAGTGGCTGGGGAGAGGGAAGTCTGGGTTTCCCTGCTTAGGCTGTTGCCCCCGCGACCCGACCTCGGATAAGCAGAAGATGATGGATGGATGGATGGATGGAATTCACCCATTTAGAGTTCGGAAATCGGTTTAAAAAATATATGATGTTTTTTCTGCAACATCAAGGTATATATTGACGCTTACATAGGTCTGGTGATAATGTTCCCCTTTAAGAACCACTGTTCTAAGCGCAAAGTTGAAAAGCGAGCATCTGTGAGGGTGTGGGGGTGCATTAGTGCCCAAAGCATGGGTAACTTTCACATCTGTGAAGGCACCATTCATGCTGAGAGGTCCATACAGGTTTTGTAAGTATCCAAGTAAAGTATTTTTCCTGGACGCCCCTGCTTATTTCAGCAAGACAACGCCAAGCCACGTGTTATAACAGTGTAGTTGTTGCAGTCAAAAATGCGATTACTTGATCAGGTGCTTGAGCAGCCTTGGAGAGGGAATGAAGGCGGACAGACACGAGGACAGCAGGAGCCAACCCCGCTCGCAATTTAGCAGGTTGGGGTTCCGCCACACCTGCCAGAGACGGGGGGAGCAAGGAACGAGATGATGGAACGGCGAAAAAAAACATAAAAAGGGATGTATTGAAAATATTTCTTCTGGGGGAACACCTGGTTGGCGACTTGGGCGAAGATCTCGTCTCGGAGGTCGGGGCGAGCGAGTCCTCTCTGGACGATGTAGTTGCCGAAGAGGTTCTCCTGGGCCCCGTTCAGGTCTGGGTCGCCCATGAAGCGAAGGATCTGACACAAGTGAAGTGTGAAGTGAATTATATTTATATAGCGCTTTTCTCAAGTGACTCAAAGCGCTTTACATAGTGACACCCAATATCTAAGTTACATTTAAACCAGTGTGGGTGGCACTGGGAGCAGGTGGGTAAAGTGTCTTGCCCAAGGACACAACGGCAGGGACTAGGATGGCGGAAGCGGGAATCGAACTTGCAACCCTCAAGTTGCTGGCACGGCCACTCTACCAACTGAGCTATGCCGCCCCAAGACACATCGTTTGCTGGGAAACTGGATTATCAGATGTCTTTCACCATGTTGAGATCGACCGATTATCGGTGGTGATTTTTAGCAGTATCGGCCTTTTTAAAAAAATAAATATACACATACCAGTATTTAGTATTTAAATAAATAGATAACAATAGTAATAAATATGGCTGTGAATCTTTGGGCGCCACATGATTCGATTTGTTTCGATTCTTGGCCGAAATGATTCGATTCAGAATCGATTCTTCATTCAAAATCAATACCTTTTTAATGACATTGGATGGCAGTTTTATTATTAGCTCCATTCCTCCATGAATTCAATGAACAGCTCCGATCAATTTCGATATTATTTCAAAGAAAACTGGTTTTGTTTGAAAACCGGATGTGTCGTATGTACAGTGGGGCAAAAAAGTATTTAGATGACAGAGGATTAGGGATTCAGTCTTTACTGAATCTCGTCTTTTGTTGCGCCCTACAAAGTGTTAATACTGTAAGATTTTCGATATTAACGTGCATCTCAGTTGTAGTTTTTTTTTTTCTCGGGAGAGTGGCCGTGCGCAACCCGTGGGTCCCTGGTTCAATTTCCAGCTAGTACCAAGCTTGTCAAGTGCGTTGTGTCCTGAGCAAGACACTTCACCCTTGCTCCTGATGGGTGCTGGTTAGCGCCTTGCATGGCAGCTCC
>NC_084611.1:84679115-84829115 GCF_033978795.1 Nerophis ophidion
AGGAGAGACGATTCATCCCTGAACACCATGGAGTTCATGTAGCCTTTATGATACAGTTACATTATCAACTATCAGAGACAGAAACTATTCATTTAACATAATGTCCTTTTTTGCTGTTTCACCACCGAAAAAGGGAAAGTGAAATAACTTAGTTGTTAACTGTAGGTCAATAATGCTTGTCTTTCTCTCAGACCGACAAAGCCTTGCTGTCCGTAACACACACACACACCGCACAGTGAGCTAACGTTACGCTAAAAGCTAATTAACCTTTACCTCAAGGACTGCGAGCGAGCTAAGCTGCCGCTTATGTTTCTAGAACGCCAACGAGCGCATAGTGATGATACTAGTAGTTGACTAGGAAGTGTTTATATATATGCATATATATATATATATATACACACATACATACGTAGAATACATTGTTCATCTTCAACTTAAGTCCCCTAAAATAAAATGGGAGGACTCTTCGGTGTAAAAAAAAAAGAGCATCCCACACTGGAAAAAAATTCCAATTTCGGCAAGTATAAATGTCAAATTTTTAGTCCAAACATCCAAACAAAGTTGATACAAGTCACAATCCCCTTGAGTAGTCATTTTTTTCCAGTGAGACATGAGAACTTTCTGAGGAAGAAAACACCAAAACACAAAACTTCACAATACTTGCAAGAATTGCTAATAATAAGATTTAATTGGCGATATCAAGATCTTTTTTTTTAAGTTTCTAAATTTTATCTGTGAAGGGTGATCCATATGAGTGGAGGTTTTAGCTCTAAGGGATGTCAATCAAGGGATCAGTGCCGGTACTCAACGGCACCAAGTCACGGTTCATTTGTGTGGGTTAAAAGATAGTAATTTTTTTTTCTTATAATAAAATCAAGGTTTTTTTCATTGCAACATTTAAAAATGAGCAGATTATGATAACTGCTGTCCAGTTGTTACAGTCTCAATCACAGTTGCAAGTCCAAGACGTTAGACTGGCAGAACTGTTAGGGATTAGGGATTCAGTCTTTGCTGACTCTCGTCCTTTGTTGCGCCCTACAAAGTGTTAATACTGTAAGCTTTTTGATATTAACGTGCATCTCAGTCGTAGTTTTTTTTTCGAGAGAGAGTGGCCGTGCGCAACCCGAGGGTCCCTGGTTCAATTTCCACCTCGTACCAAGCTCGTCACGTCCGTTGTGTCCTGAGCAAGACACTTCACCCTTGCTCCTGATGGGTGCTGGTTAGCGCCTTGCATGGCAGCTCCCTCATCAGTGTGTGAATGTGTGTGTGAATGGGTAAATGTGGAAGTAGTGTCAAAGCGCTTTGAGTACCTTGAAGTTAGAAAAGCACTATACAAGTACAACCCATTTATTTATATTTAAATTGGGCAAAAAAGTATTTAGTCAGCCAGCGATTGTGCAAGTTCTCCCACTTAAAATGATGACAGAGGTCTGTAATTTTCATCATAGGTTCACTTCAACTGTGAGAGACAGAATGTGAAAAAATAATCCAGGAATTCACATTGTAGGAATTTTAAAGAATTTATTTGTAAATTTTGGTGAAAAATAAGTATTTGGTCAACCATTCAAAGCTCTCACTGATAGAAGGTGGTTTTGGCTCAAAATCTCACGATACATGGCCCCATTCATTCTTTCCTTAACACGGATCAATCGTCCTGTCCCCTTAGCAGAAAAACAGCCCCAAAGTATGATGTTTCCACCCTCATGCTTCACAGTAGGTATGGTGTTCTTTGGATGCAACTCAATATTCTTCTCCCTCCAAATACGAAGTGTTGAGTTTATACCAAAAAGGATACAGCAGAGGATTGGGAGAATGTCATGTGGTCAGATGAGACCAAAATAGAACTTTTTGTCCATCTGTGTTGGCCCTGCGATGAGGTGGCGACTTGTCCGGGGTGTACACCGCCTTCCGCCCGATTGTAGCTGAGATAGGCGCCAGCGCCCCCCGCGACCCCAGAAGGGAATAAGCGGTAGAAAATGGATGGATGGATGGTATAAACTCAAGTCGTCGTGTTTGGAGGAAGAGGAATACTGAGTTGCATCCCAAGAACATCATAACTACTGTGAAGCATGGGGTTGGAAACATCATGCTTTGGGTCTGTTTTCCTGCTAAGGGGACAGGACGATTGATCCGTGTTAAGGAAAGAATGAATGGGGCCATGTATCGTGAGATTTTGAGCCAAAACCTCCTTCCATCAGTGAGACCTTTGAATGGTTGACCAAATACTTATTTTCCACCATAATTTACAAATACATTTTTTAAAATTCCTACAATGTGAATTCCTGGATTTTTTTTCACATTCTGTCTCTCACAGTTGAAGTGTACCTATGATGAAAATTACAGACCTCTGTCATCATTTTAAGTGGGAGAACTTGCACAATCGCTGGCTGACTAAATACTTTTTTGCCCCACTGTATAATAAGACATTTGGAAGTGTTGAAATTGTCATGTTAGTCAATAACAAAGCCAATGTATATTAGCATCAAGCTAGTACATTTTTTGTTTCTTAGGTTTTTTTTTTTTGTTGAGTCAATTATTTTGTTAGCATTGAAAATTGCAACATTGCCTGGAGGTAGTTTGACTGCTGGCGTGACTTTACGTGCAAACGCAGGTTCCCAAAACGCGGCACCGTTGAATTTTTACGTGAATCGGTGCCTGGTTGGCGCCAAATGAGGTACCGGGTTCGGTACCCATCCCCTTTTTCGTGGTGCACAATTAGCACGCATACACATACATACCCGCATGTAACGCTGCCGGTTGACAATGAGCCGCACGATGGAGCGCAGCCTGATTAAATATTTCCTCCTCATGGAAAACTTTCTCCTGTGTGCAAATAAAAACAAGAAAATCACGTCACAAACTATTCACATGTCTAATATCACAAAGTCCAACCATCACAAGTCAAAAAGCCTTTTACTATTTGTCAAAGGGACAAGAGGGATCACATTTTGCGTCAAAATGTCACAGTTGGAATGAACCTTTTTCCCCACAATGAACCGCAGCTCCACACTGTTAAGGATGCTTTTATTCTTTAAACATGTGGTGTTCGGGTCTGTGGGACCCGTTTTCATGTTTTATTAAAAGAAAAATGATACAATTTATGAATTTTTCAAACTGGGACTCGCTGACTTTAGTTCATTTTCTGCAAAGAACATATATCAGAATACATATTTAATGACCACACACCATACACCCCCCCCTACACTTTTCTATTATACATAACATGTCTGGGTCCATTGGACCCAGGGCTAATAGAAGTGTGGAAATTGATGTTCTGTGTACCACACACACACACACACGCACACGTACACACGCACAGCAGGCCTAGACAGGAGGAGGACAGAAATTAGGTACACAGAACATCAGAAGGTCAAATGTGCGAGAAAATGAGAGCAGACGGTGTGAGAACCGCAGGTGCCGAAACCCAAAAGAAGAATCAACAGATGTTTGCCTTATCCCAATAAACATCTGTTCAGTATTTTAACATAAAAGTGTTTGATTGTGAGGCATTAAAAGTCACAAAATGCAACAGGGTCCATCAGACCCACAAACGCTGGCTGAGTAACAACAATATGAACGTTGCACGGAAAATTGCTCTGCCAGTTTCCGCATCCCACAGGGATTCTGCTTTTGTGTTTCTGCACCTGCGGTTCCCACACGGGGTTGCAGCGTTGTTTGTCAACACCGTCTGCTCTCATTTTCTCGCACATTTGACCCTCTGATGTTCTGTGTATCTACACTTTGTCCTCCTCCTGTCTAGGCCTGCTGTGTGTGTGTGTGTGTGTGTGTGGTACACAGAAGAACAATTTCCACACTTCTATTGTCTGCTCTCAGTTTCTCGCACATTTGACCCTCCAATGTCTAATAGAAGTATTCTAACTTTTATGTTAAAATCCTGAACAGATGTTTACCTTAACCCAATAAACATCTCTTCAGGATTTTAACATAAAAGTGTTTGATTGTGAGGCATTCAAAGACACAAAATGCAACAGAGTCCATCAGACCCACAAACGATGGCTGAGTAACAACAGTATGAACGTTGCACAGAAAATTTTTCTGCCAGTTTCCGCATCCCTTCTTTTGTGTTTCTGCACCTGCGGTTCCCACACAAGGTTGCAACATTGTTTGTCAAAACTGTCTGCTCTCCTTTTCTCACACATTTGACCCTCTGATGTTCTGTGTACAGACAATCTGTCCTCTCATGTCTGGGCCTGCCGTGTGTGTGTATGTGTGTGTGCGTGTGTGTGTGTGTGTGTGTGTGTGTGTGGAGGGGGGGGGGGGGGGGGGTTGGCACAGAACATATCAATTTCCACAATTGTATTAAAGTATTTTAACTTTTATGTTAAAATACTGAACAGATGTTTACCTTATCCCAATAAACATCTGTTCAGTATTTTAACACACAAACCCTGTTTTGTTATGAGTTGGGAAATTGTGTTAGATGTAAATATAAACGGAATACAATGATTTGCAAATCCTTTTCAACCCATATTCAGTTGAATGGACTACAAAGACAACATATTTGATGTTCAAACTTATAAACTTTTTTTTTTTGCAAATAATAATTATCTTAGAATTTCATGGCTGCAACACGTGCCAAAGTAGTTGGGAAAGGGCATGTTCACCGCTGTGTTACATCCCCTTTTCTTTTAACAACACTCAATAAACGTTTGGGAACTGAGGAAACTAATTGTTGAAGCTTTGAAAGTGGAATTCTTTCCCATTCTTGTTTTATGTAGAGCTTCAGTCGTTCAACAGTCCGGGGTCTCCGCTGTCGTATTTTACGCTTCATACCGCGCCACACATTTTCCATGGGAGACAGGTCTGGACTGTAGGTGGGCCAGGAAAGTACCCGCACACTTTTTTTTAACGAAGCCACGCTGTTGTAATACGTGCTGAATGTCACTTGGCATTGTTTTGCTGAAATAAGCAGGGGCGTCCATGAAAAAGACAGCGCTTGGATGGCAGCAATTTCCCAACTCATATGGAAATGGGCTGTGTAAAATTGTTTGAATGTGAGGCATTAAAAGCCACAAAATGCAAAGGGTCCATCAGACCCACAAACAATGGCTGAGTAACAACAATATGAACATATAGGTGGAGGCCTTACCTGATCACGTAGCCTTTGCAGCGAGCACGAAAGCGCGTCATGCAGTGTCGGAACTTGACAAAGTTCTTGCGGATGAAGTACATGCGCACGTATCTCTGCAGCGTGAGGGCGGCGATGTTGAGCAGGCGATCCCGCTTGCTTTCCAGCAGCTGATGGAGCTCTTCTTTCAGGAAGATCTAAACACACATGGAACATGTACAGTGGTCCTCTCCTTGACCTTTGCCTGAGCGCACGACGGCTGACCTTGCTGACTCCCAGCTGGAAGGAGCCGACCTTGACGGGGCCCAGTTTGCGCAGCATGATGGCGCAGTTTTCTCCCAGGGCGGGCGGCGTTTCTTTCATGCAGAGCAGGGCTTTATACCTGTTTGAAGGGCGTCCTATTTAGTGAGCGTGCGTACATTTTCCCAGGATCACACCCACCTTGAGAGGAAGCCGTCAAAGGTGAGCCTGACCGGGTAACCCTCCTTGCGGATCTGAATGGTCTCCATGATTCCGGAGTAACGCAGCTGCGTGCTCACCAGCTCTGTGTCAAACAGTCCGGCCTCCTGCACCAAATATACACGCTCAATCACATTTGTCAGTGTTGGTTATCATTTCTTGTCAATACCTTTAGGTGGTTTGGCTTGATGCATCGCACAAAATAAGGGTTACACCTAGAAGAGGGAAGGACAGTGAGGACAGAGTGGACTTTTAATAACGGTAACATACAGTATGTCCATAGTGTCCGAGACAGTGGAGTCCTGTGACCCACAGGCTTCGCTGCACATCATAAAAAATGTTTCAAGATAAATTTGTATGAAACTTGGCAAAGTCAAGAATCCTCTCTATTGCAAAGTCAATAGAAATGGGTTGGGCGATAAAATTACATGATATATATATATATATATATATATATATATATATATATATATATATATATATATATTAGGGATGCACCGATTAATCGGTAACCGAATATATTCGGCCGAATATGGCGAAAAAAGCCACATTCGGCCTTCGGTGGAATGAGTTAAAAACAAGGCCGAATAGTGGCGTGTGACGCAATTTTTTGACGCGGTGACGCAATCAACCAACGTGCGGTGACGTTGGGATATGTTGTGTACCTGTATAAGTGTATGAGGTTACAATCACACACTTAATTGAGATTTACTTGAGCCTTCTGTTTACATTATTAGCATATCTACTGTGGCTAAGCAGACTTTTGCTAAAAGGACAATAATTCATTTGTTGTGGGTTTATCCACTTTAATGCACTTTGTTTTTTTTTTGGAATGCATGTTTTGTTTGAAGGCCTAATATAAATGAAAAACTTTGTGCTTTTTTTTGAAAAGCAAAGGCTACTGGAATATTAAAAAAATGTCAATATTCAATAAAAAATACTTTATTTGAAAAACATGTCTAAATATTTATTCTAGGCTATTTATGCAATATAAAAAAAATTGTGAAAAACTGCATTCATTATTCGGTATTCGGCCTTCGGCCAAGCGTTTAAGTTTTATTCGGCTTCGGCTTCGGCCACAAATTTTCATTTCGGTGCATCCCTAATATATATATATATATATATATATATATATATATATATATATATATATATGAACACACATATATAAATATAAAAAAACAATGATATCATTAAAAATGCGTTCAATAAAATACAAAATAAGATACATTTTTTGGGGCGGAAGAAAGCGGAAGTTGCACATATATATATATATATATATATAAAAGCACAAATTCATATATACACCCATATACAAATACACACACACATATATATACATATATATATATACATACATATAGACATACACACATACATATACATACACAGATAAATAAACTCCTTTATAAACAAATATATTTGTACATACAAAAACATATATACATATATACACACGCACATATATATATACATATCCTGTACACCTTCATATATACATATATATAAGTGTGTATACAGTATATATGTAACACATACATATACACTTATGTATATATATGTATATATATATATACACGTATTTATATATATATACAAACACATGTATTTATATACACATATATTTAAATAAACACACATAAACATACACATACTGTACATATGTATATACATATATTGATACATATATATATATATATATATATATATATATATACACACATATATATATATATGTACACATATATTTAAATAAACACACATATATATATATATGTACACATATATTTAAATAAACACACACATATATATAGATATATATTTATATACACTATATATGTATATATGTATACATATACTGAATATATATATATACATACACCGTATACAGTATATATGGTGTGTGCATGTATATATATGCACTGTACATATATATAAAAAATAAAAAATAAATAAAAAATATATTTTTCTCCTCGTCCTTATTTTCTATAGGTCCTAAAAATAAAAATACAGATAATTATTGATATTTTATCTGCAGCGCTCATTTTTACTTTCTCTTTTCACTCCATGCAACCAAACATGATGGTTCATACTGTTCCCTGATTGACTATTAGTCAAAAATCCAGCGTTGGACCAGATGTATTTTTTATATATATTGATATTGTTTATCTCACAGCCCGACACAAAGCTATGCCAGTGTAGCTAACGTGTGTGCCTTTACTGTCCCACTCCTTAATGTTATGTTGTTGTATGTACGACGTTGGACAAGTGCACAGTCACAGTAACATGGAGACACGCAGCTCATTAGCATTAAAGCTACAGACACACAAACAGGAGGACTAACTGAAAGCCCTTTTAAGTCTAAATTCCAGCATCAAGGCTAACGTACACTATCATGGAGAACTACTTTATCATGGGACCTTTCATCCACGGTTAAATGAAATAGTGCCAGCTACCTCTCCATCTTCTCCAGCAGCTCCTGCAAGCTGCTCTGGAACTTTGCACTGACCGTGTTGGCCTGGAAGCGGCGAGCCGTGCTGCTGCGCCGCGCGTGGGAGCGCTGCAGGGACACGGCCTCCGAGTGTTTGAGGAAGAGGTCGGACACCATCTGTGGACACGCACAATGCAGGGACGCGGTCAGGAGTGTCCAAAGTGAGGCCCACAGGTATTTTTTTTAATAACATTTTTAAATCACTATTATATAAAAAAAAGGGGGGGAATAACAGAGCAAATAGAATTTTTCTTGCGATATTGACACTAGTAACACAAAGCTGCCATGCATTCTGTTGTTTACATTTAAACTCTCATCGCTCAATAAATAATAATGAATGAAAGTAGTGCAAATTTTGTGTGTTTGCCATATAAATAAGAAGGTTTTCTTTGACAAACAGGGGCAATAAACATAATAAAAACTGTGGGGGGAGGTGGAGCCAGCGCTGCCTGCAGGAGCAAAAGTCACCGCCGCTGTCCATGGTGCTGAGGACGAGCACCGTCGGGCAGGGGCGGGGCATGTGCTGACGGCGAGACACAGCTGGCAGGTGATTAGATTTCACAGGTGGTACGTGTTGATCTAATCATTAACACTTTAACAGTGAGCGGCCGGGTCCTGGAAGAAAGCGTATCATTTGATGGTTGTGTTGAAAAACATTAAATCTATTGTCAACTCTGAACCCTTGGGTACTTTGACGTGCATATCCGTGGTGCCGCAAGACAGCGACTTCAACAAAAACATTAAAAAGAATAAAATAAAAACCTATAATCGATGGATACATCAGAAGTTGATTGAGAGCAGGGGTCCCCAGACATTTTGACTCATATATATATATATATATATATATATATATAAAAATCTCCTGATGATTGAGGGAACCCCTCATGAAACAGTTCTGTAGAGACGAAGTAGTCTTGTAATTTTTCCCATATATATATATATATATATATATATATATATATATATATATATATATATATATATGCCTCATGGATCCATAAAAGTGTTAAAGATTTGTCATATATATATATATATGACACATTTTTAACACTTTTATGTATCCATGAGGCATTTAGCTTGATTTTTTTATAACTGTCATTGCTCAAAACTAATAATAACCCAAAATCATATACATATATATCTCAAGACAACATTTTAGAAGTTAAAATAATATATATCTACAGGTATATATGACACATTTTTAACACTTTTATGGATCCATGATACATTAAGCCTGAATGTTCTTTTTTAAACTGTCCTTGCTATGTTGTTATGAATTATTGACATATTTAAGGCTCCAATCACTTCACATTAAATCTTACATTTTGTACATTTTTGGGGGGGGGAATTTTTGCATAATTTGTGTTTTTGCCACACAGACTGTTTTTTTTTTTGTTTTTTTTGAAAAGGACTTTTAATGTTAATCAAAACTGTGGGCATCCTTAATACTAAATATTGTATTGCTTTTAAAAATGGGAAATGGCCCTGAGTGAATAAGTTTGGACACCCCTGCCCTCAGTGAACTAAATGAAAAAAATGGGCGCGTCTCACTCTGTGTTTGCTGTGGATGAAGAGGTCCAGGACGTCCTGCCGGACCGTGTCAAAGTTCTTATCCAAGAACTTGTGCACCTACAGGGGGGCCCAAAACCATTAGAGACCATTAAAGACTTGAGGAACGGACGGCGAGGCACCTGATAGGTGACGTTGCCGGCGTAGTGCTTGAGGGTGAACTCTGGCAGCGCCATCTTGGGCTTGGCATACAGGGGGTGGTTACCATGGTGATAATGGCACTTCTGCAGGAAGGTGTGGTCGGTTGCCTGGCGACGATCGGAGGAGGTGGAGTCAAAGTCAACATTGGGAAAAAAATGGGCGGAATGGCGGGCGCACCTGAGGGAAGCCGCACTGATCGTCCAGGATGCGGAGTATCCCATGAGGCTTTGCGGCGATGAGGTCCAGGCAGGCCTGGTTGTGGTTGAAGGCTCGCTGCTGCCACTCAATCTGCTCACGCATGTACTCCTCCTGATCAAACACACCTGGAGCATGGGGGCGTGTCCACGGACAACTAGCACGCACCTGGTTAGCTGGCAACTAACATGACAACTAGGGAATTCATCGTTAACTAGCAACTAGAGCGCTGATTGCCAGCTGGCAACTAGAACGCTAAAAGCAAGCTGGCAACTAGTGCGGTAATCGCTAGCTGGCAAATAGAGCACATATATGTACAGTAGAGTTAATCCCCAGCTGACAACCACAGTGCTAATCGCTGGCTGGCAAATAGAGGACATATTTGTACAGTAGCGTTAATCCCCAGCTGACAACCACAGTGCTAATCGCTGGCTGGCAAATAGAGCACATATATGTACAGTAGAGTTAATCCCCAGCTGACAACCACAGTGCTAATCGCTGGCTGGCAAATAGAGCACATGTCTGTACAGTAGAGTTAATCCCCAGCTGACAACCACAGTGCTAATCGCTGGCTGGCAAATAGAGCACATATATGTACAGTAGAGTTAATCCCCAGCTGACAACCACAGTGCTAATCGCTAGCTGGCAAATAGAGCACATATATGTACAGTAGAGTTAATCCCCAGCTGACAACCACAGTGCTAATCGCTAGCTGGCAAATAGAGCACATGTCTGTACAGTAGAGTTAATCCCCAGCTGACAACCACAGTGCTAATCGCTGGCTGGCAAATAGAGCACATGTCTGTACAGTAGAGTTAATCCCCAGCTGACAACCACAGTGTTTATCGCTAGCTGGCAAATAGAGCACACATTTGTACAGTAGAGTTAATCCCCAGCTGACAACCACAGTGCTAATCGCTGGCTGGCAAATAGAGCACACATTTGTACAGTAGAGTTAATCCCCAGCTGACAACCACAGTGCTAATCGCTGGCTGGCAAATAGAGCACATATATGTACAGTAGAGTTAATCCCCAGCTGACAACCACAGTGCTAATCGCTAGCTGGCAAATAGAGCACATATCTGTACAGTAGAGTTAATCCCCAGCTGACAACCACAGTGCTAATCGCTGGCTGGCAAATAGAGCACATATCTGTACAGTAGAGTTAATCCCCAGCTGACAACCACAGTGCTAATCGCTGGCTGGCAAATAGAGCACATATCTGTACAGTAGAGTTAATCCCCAGCTGACAACCACAGTGCTTATCGCTAGCTGGCAAATAGAGCACACATTTGTACAGTAGAGTTAATCCCCAGCTGACAACCACAGTGCTAATCGCTGGCTGGCAAATAGAGCACATGTCTGTACAGTAGAGTTAATCCCCAGCTGACAACCACAGTGCTAATCGCTGGCTGGCAAGTAGAGCACATATCTGTACAGTAGAGTTAATCCCCAGCTGACAACCACAGTGCTAATCGCTAGCTGGCAAATAGAGCACATATCTGTACAGTAGAGTTAATCCCCAGCTGACAACCACAGTGCTAATCGCTGGCTGGCAAATAGAGCACATGTCTGTACAGTAGAGTTAATCCCCAGCTGACAACCACAGTGCTAATCGCTAGCTGGCAAATAGAGCACATATCTGTACAGTAGAGTTAATCCCCAGCTGACAACCACAGTGCTAATCGCTGGCTGGCAAATAGAGCACATGTCTGTACAGTAGAGTTAATCCCCAGCTGACAACCACAGTGCTAATCGCTGGCTGGCAAATAGAGCACATATCTGTACAGTAGAGTTAATCCACAGCTGACAACCACAGTGCGGTAATCGCTGGCTGGCAAATAGAGCACATATCTGTACAGTAGAGTTAATCCCCAGCTGACAACCACAGTGCTAATCGCTGGCTGGCAAATTGAGCACATATCTGTACAGTAGAGTTAATCCACAGCTGACAACCACAGTGCGGTAATCGCTGGCTGGCAAATTGAGCACATATCTGTACAGTAGAGTTAATCCCCAGCTGACAACCACAGTGCTAATCGCTGGCTGGCAAATAAAGCACATATCTGTACAGTAGAGTTAATCCCCAGCTGACAACCACAGTGCTAATCGCTGGCTGGCAAATAGAGCACATGTCTGTACAGTAGAGTTAATCCCCAGCTGACAACCACAGTGCTAATCGCTGGCTGGCAAATAGAGCACATATCTGTACAGTAGAGTTAATCCACAGCTGACAACCACAGTGCGGTAATCGCTGGCTGGCAAATAGAGCACATATCTGTACAGTAGAGTTAATCCCCAGCTGACAACCACAGTGCTAATCGCTGGCTGGCAAATAGAGCACATATCTGTACAGTAGAGTTAATCCACAGCTGACAACCACAGTGCGGTAATCGCTGGCTGGCGAATAGAGCACATATCTGTACAGTAGAGTTAATCCACAGCTGACAACCACAGTGCTAATCGCTGGCTGGCGAATAGAGCACATATCTGTACAGTAGAGTTAATCCACAGCTGACAACCACAGTGCTAATCGCTGGCTGGCAACTGGAGCTCATCACTAATCATCAGCTGGAGACTAGTGCGCTGATCGCTCTAATTCAAGCTCTAATTGCTAGCTGGCAACTAATGCGCCAATCGCTAGCTAATTGCCAGCTAACAACTAACACATTACTTGTTAGCTGGCAACTAAAATGCTAATTGCCAGCTAATGACTAACTCATTATTCGTTAGCTGAAAATTTGACGATTAAAAAGTGTGCTAATCGTTGGATGACAACAAACACATTACTTGTTAGCTGACAATTTGACAATTAACAAGAGTGCTATTTGCTAGCGCAGAACTAGCACTTGGACTGTTATTTGCTAACTGACGACTACCGCACAGATCTTTGGCTGCCAACTAAAACACCAATCGATAGCTGAAACAGCTATTTGCTAGTTGACAACTAGCACGCCAATCACTAGATAACAACTAAGGCGTCAATTACAAGCTGGCAACTAGCACGCCAATCACTAAATAACAACTATAAATCCAATTGCTAACTGGCTATTCGAGCTCTAATTGCTAGCTGGCAACTAATCCGCCAATCGCTAGCTAATTGCCAGCTAACGCCTAACACATTACTCGTTAGCTGGCAATTAAGAAGAGTGCTGATCGCTGGCTAACAACTAACACATTACTCATTAGCTGGCAACTAAAATGCTAATTGCCAGCTAACAACTAACACATCACTCGTTAGCTGACAATGTGTGACTATTAACAAGAGTGCTAACCGCTGGCTGACAACTAACACATTACTCGTTAGTTTGCAACTAAAATACTAATTGCCAGCTAACGACTAACACATTACTCGTTAGCTGGCAATAACAAGAGTGCTAATCGCTGGCTGACACTAACACATTACTCTTTAGTTTGCAACAAAAATGCTAATTTCCAGCTAACGTCTAACACATTACTCGTTAGCTGGCAATTAACAAGAGTGCTAATCGCTGGCTGACACTAACACATTACTCGTTAGTTTGCAACAAAAATGCTAATTTCCAGCTAACGTCTAACACATTACTCGTTAGCTGGCAATTAACAAGAATGCTAATCGCTGGCTGACACTAACACATTACTCATTAGTTTGCAACAAAAATGCTAATTTCCAGCTAACGACTAACACATTACTTGTTAGCTGACAATGTGTGACTATTAACAAGAGTGCTAATCGCTGGCTGACAACTAACACATTACTCGTTAGTTTGCAACTAAAATGCTAATTTCCAGCTAACGACTAACACATTACTCATTAGCTTGCAACAACAAGAGTGCTAATCGCTGGCTGACACTAACACATTACTCGTTAGCTGGCAACTGAAATGCTAATTGCCAGCTAACGTCTAACACATTACTCGTTAGCTTGCAATAACAAGAGTGCTAATCGCTGGCTGACAACTAACACATTACTCGTTAGCTGGCAACTGGAATGCTAATTGCTAGCTCAGAACTTATCATGCTAATCACCAGCTAGCACTAAGACTGCTAATTGCTAGCTGGCAAGTAAAACACTAATCGCTTGTAGAAACAACTAGTTGCTGGTTGACAACTAATGCCCTAATCGCCAGGTGGCAACTAGAGTGCTAACCGCTAGCGGACAATATGGTTATTTACTGATGCCAAATGTTGTGTTGACTCAACGTTTATGTGTGTTTGAAGACATATTTGACCCCTTTACTTTAAATACTGTAACACATGTTTCCTGCACTTTTGTCTAGAAAGTTCTACGGCAGACAAGAAGTTGTGGCCGACCTGCTCCTGCTGGATGATGACTTTGCCGAAGTAGAACTGCAGGGTCTCGTTGGCGTAGTTGATGCACAGCTGCTCAAAACTGTTCACCTGCAGCTCCTGCGGGGGGTGGGGGGGTTGCAGACGGGAGACTTTATGAAGGCGTGATGGTGAGCGGCGGGGAAAATATGCTAAAAGGCGCTTCCCCCGGCGTGACCTCGAATCCATAAATATCCAGGATGGCGATGGAGAGCGCGTGGTTGCGGGGGTACACGCGTCCGTTGATGCGCTCCGTCAGCCAGTTGAAGAGCAGCGAGTAGAGGATCTTGGCAACAGCATCTCTGGGACACACACACACACACACACACACACACTCAGCATGGTTTCTATGGGAACAAGGAAACCTGGTTTCTATGGAAACAGAGGGCATCTGGAAAAAAAAAAAAAAAAAGACATCCCCCACCCTGAGCTTTGACATCCTTTGTCCTGGCACGCCTCCACCAAAGACTCAAAACTCAATCAAAACTTACTTTTTACTGTACTTTAAAAGCCGACAGAAATGAGATTTTCTTATTCAAACGGGGATAGCAGGTCAATTCTATGTGTCATACTTGATCATTTTGCGATATTGCCATATTTTTGCTGAAAGGATTTAGTAGAGAACATCGACGATAAAGTTCGCAACTTTTGGTCGCTCATAAAAAAAGCCTTGCCTGTACCGGAAGTAGCAGACGATGTGGGCGTGACGTCACGGGTTTTAGGACTCCTCACATCTCACCATTGTTTATAATCATTGCCTCCAGCAGCAAGAGCTATTCGGACCTAGAAAGCGACGATTTCCCCATTAATTTGAGCGAGGATGAAATATTCGTGGATGAGGAAAGTTAGAGTGCGGCACTAAAAAAGAAGAAGAAAAAGCGACAGCAGTGTGAGCGTTTCAGATGTAATTAGACACATTTACTAGAAGTTCCCTTATCTGCTTATTGTTTTAATAGTGTTTTAGTGAGATTGTAAAGTCATACCTGAAAGTCGGGGGGCTGCGGTGAACGCCAGTGTCTTTGAGAGAAGCCGAGGAGCCAAGATCACAGCTGCCTTTATGAGCTGCAGGATGAGGTCCCATAATCCACTGAAGTCTCCGGTAAGAGCCGACTTAATATCACAATTTCCACATCCAAAAACTTGCTGGTTGACGTAGAGAAACATGTTCGCTTGACCGCTCCGTGTTAAAGCTTCACAACAAACAAAGAAACACCGGCTGTGTTTTGGTTGCTAAAGGCAGCTGCAATCCACCGCTTTCCACCAACAGCATTCTTCTTTGACGTCTCCATTATTAATTGAACAAATTGCAAAAGATTCAGCAACACAGATGTCCAAATTACTGTGTAATTATGCGATGAAAAGAGACAACTTTTAGCCGTAAGTGGTGCTGGGCTAATATGTCCGCTACAACCGGTGACGACACAAACACGCGTCATCATAAGCCTCGCCTGTACCGGAAGTAGCAGACGATGTGGGCGTGACGTCACGGGTTTTAGGACTCCTCACATCTGAACAATGTTTATAATCATCGCCTCCAGCAGCAAGAGCTATTCGGACCGAGAACGCGACGATTTCCCCATTAATTTGAGCGAGGATGAAATATTCGTGGATGAGGAAAGTTAGAGTGCGGCACTAAAAAAGAAGAAGAAAAAGCGACGGCTCCGGGCGGCGGCAGTGTGAGCGTTTCAGATGTAATTAGACACATTTACAAGAAGTTCCCTTATCTGCTTATTGTTTTAATAGTGTTTTACTGAGATTGTAAAGTCATACCTGAAAGTCGGAGGGCTGCGGTGAACGCCAGTGTCTCTGAGAGAAGCCGAGGAGCCAAGATCACAGCTGCCTTTATGAGCTGCAAGATGAGGTCCCATAATCCACTGAACTCTCCGGTAAGAGCTGACTAAATATCACAATTTTCCCATCCAAAAAACTTGCTGGTTGACGTAGAGAAACATGTTCGCTTGACCGCTCCGTGTTAAAGCTTCACAACAAACACCGGCTGTGTTTGGGTTGCTAAAGGCAGCTGCAATCCACCGCTTTCCACCAACAGCATTCTTCTTTGACGTCTCCATTATTAATTGAACAAATTGCCAAAGATCCAGCAACACAGATGTCCAAATTACTGTGTAATTATGCGATGAAAAGAGAGGACTTTTAGCCGTAAGTGGTGCTGGGCTAATATGTCCGCTACAACCGGTGACGTCACAAACACGCGTCATCATAAGCCTTGCCTGTACCGGAAGTAGCAGACGATGTGCGCGTGACGTCACTGGTTGTGGAGCTCCTCACATCCTCACAATGTTTACAATCATGGCCACCAGCAGCAAGAGCGATTCGGACTGAGAAAGCGACGATTTCCCCATTAATTTGAGCGAGGATGTAAGATTCGTGGAAGACGAAAGAGAGAGTGAAGAACTAGAAAAAAAAAAAGACAAGGGGAGTGGGAGCGATTTAGATGTTATTAGACACATTTACTAGGATAGTTCTGGAAAATCCCTTATCTGCTTATTGTGTTACTATTGTTTTAGTGAGATTATATGGTGACTGCCAGTGTCTCCGAAGGAAGCCACGTTTCTCAACAACGAAGCGAAGGCAGCCGTTGGGGCCGGGCTGAGAATTTTTTTTTCTCCCCTCCTCCACGGTGGAAGCATCTCACGTTCGGGGGCGGCCGGTCGGAGGAGGCAAGAGAGTCCGCAACTGCCTCTTTGACAGGTGCACGAGGAACGACGCAAGCTCTCCGCTCATGTCTACGGTAAGAGCCGACTATATACCACAATTTTCTCACCGAAACCTGCCGGTTGACATGTGATAGGGAACCATGTTCGCTTGACCGCTCTGTTCCATAGTAAAGCTTCACCGTCACCTTTCGGGAATGCGAATAAGGAAACCAGGAAACACTGGCTGTGTTTGTGTTGCTAAAGGCAGCCGCAATAAAAAAAATCTCATTTCAGTAGGCCTTTAAGGGTTTCACGATGTACCAGGTGCGACTTTCAGTTTCGATCTCCACCCAGGCGATGCAGCAAATGTGGACAAAAGCATGCGAGGACAGCGACCATTTCTTAAAGAATGCTCTGAACTTTAGAAAGAAATGAAATATATGGTAAGGACTGACCTGGCATCCACAGCATTCTCGACTGTGAGCGGAGTGTAGATTTTTTCCCTGACTGTGTCCTGAGGGGAGTCAAGGACACACCAAACAAAGACTTAGTGCATTATTAATTATTATTAGAAGTGTGTCGTCAGTGTCTGGCGCTCACCATCATTTTGAAGGTGACACACTTTTGCAGGCCTTCAGGGGACACCTGCAGCAGCTCGGCCACCACCCGGATCTCCTGGGCGCTCACCACCGACGCCGCCTCCTGGCCTTCGGCCTGCAGGGGGCGCACATGTTATCTCTCAGCATCTCCAAGTGTGTGCGTGTCTGGGCGATGTTCCGGACCTTGGCCTGGAGTGGCTGGAAGTAGACGTTGCCAAGATGGAGGATGGAGGACAAAAGTCTGTAAATGCCCTTTTGCTCCTCGGGGGTGAAGCGCAGGATGTCCATGGCATTCAGCAGTCGTCTGAAGTCCTCCGCGTCGTCCTTCTCCTCGATCGTGCAGTCCCCTCCCTGCGTTTCACCAGCAGCATTTGTTACTTAAACACTTAAGCACTCTGTGAGTCTCATCCTTGCAAATACACACATTGTATCTCATTTACCTTCCCGGAAAAAGAGCTACCGGGAAAGAGACGACACACACCAAATTAACTTTCAGTTTCGATCAAGGTAGGTGGACGACTGACTCAGTTCGCTATCTGAGCGTTGGTATTTGCAATTGTTTGCATGCACTCCTTTTTTGTACATCACCGTAAAATTCGAAATGACACCCATTTAAATCCATTACAAGGCATGATGGGAAAAATGCAAAAACACTCTCTCTCCACACTCTTCCATGTTTGACTTTTAATATTTCAGACTGTATGTAATAATAGCATTTGGCTTAAAAGCCCACTGAAATGGGATTTTCTTATTTAAACGGGGATAGCAGGTCCATTCTATGTGTCATACTTGATCATTTCGCGATATTGCCATATTTTTGCTGAAAGGATTTAGTAGAGAACATTGACGATAAAGTTCGCAACTTTTGGTTGCTCGTAAAAAGGCCTTGCCTGTACCGGAAGTAGCAGACGATGTGCACGTGACATCACGGGCTGTAGAGCTCCTCACATCCTCACATTGTTTACAATCATGGCCACCAGCAGCTAGAGCGATTCGGACCGACAAAGCGACAATTTCCCCGTTAATTTGAGTGAGGATGAAAGATTTGTGGATGAGGAAAGATAGAGTGAAGGACTAGAAAAAAAATAATTATGAAATAAAATAAAAAGCGACAGCTCCGGGCGGCGGCAGTGTGAGCGTTTCAGATGTAATTAGACCCATTTACTCGGATAATTCTGGAATATCCCTTATCTGGTTATTGTTTTAACAGTGCTTTAGTGAGATTGTAAAGACATGGATGAACACGCCAGTGTCTCTGAGAGAAGCCGAGGAGCCAAGCTCACGGCTGCCTTTTCTGACAGCATAATCCACTGATGTCTCCGGTAAGAGCCGACTTAATATCACAATTTTCCCATCCAAAAACACGCTGGTTGAGGTAAAGAAACATGTTCGCTTGACCGCTCTGTGTTAAAGCTTCACAACAAACAAAGAAACACCGGCTGTGTCTCGGTTGCTAAAGGCAGCTGCAATCCACCGCTTTCCACCAACGGCATTCTTCTTTGACGTCTCCATTATTAATTGAACAAATTGCAAAAGATTCAGTGTAATCAATGTTGGGTCAATGCCTTGTGCCTGCTGGAAAGTAAGACCAATAAGACTGTTTTTGTTGAGCAGTGTGGTACCCCGAGGTACCACCGTACTTTATAATCCTCCATCCGAACAGCTGTACTGCATTTGACTTGCTGTTGACCCCAAGCATTGGTGACAAATTGACGCCTGCTGTGCTTTGCCTCTGTGTCGAAAGATTGCAGCAACAAGCACCTGCCAGACAAGCATAATGAGAGAACTACGGTGGCCCTAAAGGGTCCTAAATGCACAGTTTATGACTCTCGCCTTGTTAGAGGGTACAAATACTTGACTTTCTGCGGTTGTTGGCAACCCACTGTCCCCCCAGACTGCCATAAAACTAATACAAAATCATTTGCACACTCACTGTCCACACCATTAGGCACAGCTGCACGGTCACATGAGATCCAACTCCAGAATTGTATTCAAACAATCTGCCATTACTAAGCTATTGCCCTCTGTATTCATTTAAAGGGGAACTGGACTTTTTTTTTTAAATTTCATTTGCCTATCATACACAATCTTTATGTAAGGCAAGAACATATGTTTTTTTTCTATTTTGATGCATTATAAATCGTAAATAAACTCAAGCAAAAGTCAGCTAGGAATGGAGGCAATGGTCGGAATGCAGAACGGACGACTCTGGACGACAGCGTAAGGTAGGAGATGATTTCTTAATCATAAATCATGCTTGTACTCCCTCTACACCCATGACTGTGGTCCAGGAACACCCAGGATGGACCGCTCGCCTGTATCGGTTGGGGACATCTCTACGCTGCTGATCCGCCTCCGCTTGAGATGGTCTCCTGTGGACGGGACTCTCGCTGCTGTCTTGGATCCGCTTGAACTGAACTCTCGCGGCTGTGTTGGAG
This sequence comes from Nerophis ophidion, assembly GCF_033978795.1. Taxonomy (NCBI): domain Eukaryota; kingdom Metazoa; phylum Chordata; class Actinopteri; order Syngnathiformes; family Syngnathidae; genus Nerophis; species Nerophis ophidion. The sequence goes on from NC_084611.1 coordinate 84,699,059, forward strand.
CCACTATGGATTGAACTTTCACAGTATCATGTTAGACCCGCTCGACATCCATTGCTTTCGGTCCCCTAGAGGGGGCGGGGGGGGGGGGGGGGGGGGGGGGGGGGGTTGCCCACATCTGAGGTCCTCTCAAGGTTTCTCATAGACGGCATTGTCACTGGCGTCCCACTGGATGGGAATTCTCCCTGCCCACTGGGTGTGAGTTTTCCTTGCCCTTTTGTGGGTTCTTCCGAGGATGTTGTAGTCGTAATGATTTGTGCAGTCCTTTGAGACATTTGTGATTTGGGGCTATATAAATAAACATTGATTGATTGATTGATCATCAAGTTCGCCGATGACACAACGGTGCTGGGTCCCATTACAGGGGGGGGGGGGGGGGGATGAGTCTGCATACAGAGATGAGGTCCTGAAACTATCAGCGTGGTGTTCAGAGAATAATTTGGCACTGAACACCACAAAAACCAAGGAACTCATCTTTGACTTCAGGAAAAACCCTGCAGACAACAACGGTGAGGAGGTGGAGAGAGTCAGCTCCTTCAAGTTCCTCGGCACCCTCATATCTGCTGACCTGTCCTGGACCCAAAATACAACTGCGGTCATCCGGAAAGCCCAGCGGAGACTCCATTTCCTGAGGGTGCTGAGGAAGACTGGAGAGGTAGCTGATGGTGACTTTCTATGCTGACGTACTGCATAGCAGTGTGGAACGCCAGCTGCACTGAAGCAGACAAACAGGCGATTCAGAGGGTCATAAAGTCTGCACAAAAATCATCGGCTGTCCCCTGCCCTCCCTGAAGGACTTACACAACTCCCGTTGCCTCAACAGAGCAAAAAACATTACCAAGGACAGCACACACCCTGGCTTCCACCTGTTCGACTTGCTACCACCAGGCAGGCGCTACAGGCGCACCAGAGCCAGAACAAAGCTGTCACCATGTTGAACTCTAACTTAAAATAATAATAATTCACCCCTATACAATATCCTACCCTAATACCCTACTGTGCAATACGTCCGACACTGATTGTTATTTATTACTTCGGTACTCCTGTCTTGCTCCGTATATTGTACAGTATTTTGTATTTTGTACTTCGATAGTGTTTTGTATATTGTACCGGATTGCTTATTATTTTTATCGGATAGTAGTCCGTTTATTTCAATTGTTAGTTTTTCCTTTTTACCTCTTATGTCATTTATTTCACCCCATATTTGTTCCCACTACCGCACCTTAAGTTGGAGTCTTTAATCTCGTTATATGCAAATATAATGACAATAAAGTTCATTCTATTCCATTCTAGTACCAAGGAGACAGAAATATACAAAAAAAAAACAAAAAACGTGCTGATCGCGCGGGAAGCTAAGACGAAAACTTAGCGCAGGAATCCAGAACAGGAATCAAGAACAGGAATATCGGAACGTATGTAGTAAACAATGAAGCCACACCGACTGTGGAGAGCAATGTGAATAAATAGCTCTCTCATTAGTGCTCAACAGCAGGTGGATGTGCAGAGCGCTAGTCAGAGGCAGGTAAAACCAATTAGTACCCATGGAAACCAAAACAAACATCCAAAGTGCACAACATAGGATTTAAGGGAGTCCAAAACTGACAGAACATAGCTAAACAAAACATGATCCCGATCACGGATCATGACAGATTTGCTCTATTCCACCTATAGAGTGCTCTTTTCGACTTTTTTTGGAGCCAGAATGTCACGGCGCAGGCTATACCCGCGTTGCCGGCACCTTGCGCTGAGCGTAGCACGCCCACGCAGCAGCAAGCCTGCAGATGATCAATCAACGTACCTGGACCTGATGAGAGGGAGCGGCATAAAGACCAGAGGACCCGAGGAACCTTTGCCAGAACGTCGCTCATCTTCCCAGTAAGCATCATGTCCGGCATCCCCTCCCCTGGGCTTTGCTCGCCTTCTCTGCGCTCTCTCCGCGTCTCCCTTGTTCATGTCCCTTGTGTCTTCCGCAATGTCTTCCCCCGTCATATGTGATCATGTTTTGCCTCTCCATATACATCAGGAACCCTGAATGCCTTCCTCGATCCTCGACTCCTGCTCGGACACGGACTTCGCTGCCTCGCTCCTACCCTTGAACCCTTGCCTCTTTACGGACTGCCTCTTCGCCTTGCCCCCTTGACTTGACGAAGGATACATCCAACACTCATGAACAACAATTTCTGGTAACACTTGCACAATAAATTCCACACATCGTCTACACCTACTGTATTTACTTAGATTAGCATGCAGACGATCAATCAACGTACCTGGACCTGATGACAGGGAGCGGCATAAAGACCAGCAGACCCGAGGAACCAGAACGTCGCTCATCTTCCCAGTAAGCATCACATCCGGCATTCCCTCCCCTGTGCTATGCTCGCCTTCTCTGGGCTCTCTCCGCGTCTCCCTTTTTCATGTCCCTTGTGTCTTCCACAACGTCTTCCCCCGTAATCTGTGATCATGTTTTGCCTCTCGATATCCATCCGGATCCCTGACTGCCTTCTTCGATCTTCGACTCCTGCTCGGACACGGACTTCGCTGCCTCGCTCCTACCCTTGAACCCTTGCCTCTTTACGGACTGCCTCTTCGCCTTGCCCCCTTGACTTGACGAAGGATACATCCAACACTCAGGAACAACAATCTCTGGTAACACTTGCACAATAAATTCCACACATGTTTTTGTAGAGAGGCAGGGCTGGCAGTCCGACAGCGAGGCAGGGCATGGAGGCGTGGACGGCGAGCGAGCGGCGAGCCGGGGCACACCGGGAGCGACGCCGCAGTCAAGATCAGGTGCATAGATCGCGCACCTGGGGACAATTATGTAATTCTCTTGCTCTGTATAAAAGGGCAACAGCCAAAAACGTCAGGGAGAGAGGCGGAGAGACGAGAAGGAGCCAGAGGGAAGCTGACGCTGAGAGAGAGGGACTGGGAGCGCGAGAGCGCTCGCAGACGGAGCAGCTGAAAAGCAGTCTTTATTGAAACATAAAGAAGTCTGAACATGCCCGCTGCTATGTCCTTCCTTGACGGTCCTTGGAACCCGCACGACGGCTTGAGAAGTCTGTCACAGTTTTGACATTTTTTGGAAATCGCGGTTTGAACGTCCAAGGTGAGTGGAGTGTGTGGATGGCGGAACGGTTGGAATCGGCTGTGAAATGTGGGCGTTGTGCAAGTTTGAAAATTGGCCCATTAATTTTCAATGGAGAAAACAATATCCTTCATGTTGGTACTTGGTGGAGGTGGTCGCTTTTTCCCCTCACGCTCTCTGTCTCTCCCTGCTTGCTTTCTCGTCTTGTCCTGTCTGCACTTATTAGGCGACTCTTTCTCTGCGCTGTCCTCTGAAATCTTGGCCTTGACGCTGCTCATAACAGAAGAAGGCTGGTCTGTAAACATCCCCCGAGGACACCTCCTTCCCTCTTTCAACAACACCTGGGAGATGAACTTTGCCCATAGACACAACAATACTACACCCTGGACAATGGGCATATGCACACATACCCTCCAACCCCCACCTCCACGGCTTTACCACTGCTTGAATCCCTTAGGGGGGATGGATGGCTAAAAACTAGATAGCAGCAGCCTACCTCCGTAGGCCCCACTCCTTCCCCTCTGTTGCAAGTCTTGTGGATTCTTTGTAACCGATTTATACATGCTATGAGGTTGTTTTTTTCCTTGGTCCTTCCTCAAAGTCCCCAGGAGTCCAGCCGTGGACTGAATATTTTTTTTGCTCATCCCTCCCCACTCATGTTTACCTGTTTCCAACCTTCTTAAGGGGCACCGGAACTTTGTCTGCTCTATTACCTACTCAGCGGCCTAGTGGTTAGAGTGTCCGCCCTGATATCGATAGGTTAGGAGTTCAAACACCGGCCGAGTCAGTCCAAAGACTATAAAAATGGGACCCATTACCTCCCTGCTTGACACTCAGCATCAAGGGTTGGAATTGGGGGTTAAATCACCAAAACGATTCCCGGGCGCGACCACTGCTGCTGCTCACTGCTGCTGCTCACTGCTCCCCTGACCTCCCAGGGGGTGAAGAAGGGGATGGGTCAAATGCAGAGGACAAATTTCACCACACCGGCAGCAGCAGCCTACCTCCGTAGCCCACGCTCACTCCCCTCTGTTGCAAGTCTTGTGGATTCTTTGTAAACTATTTGTATATGCTATGAGGGTTTGTTTTTTTTCCTTGGTCCTTCCTCAAAGTTCGTAGGAGTCCAGCCTTGGACTGAATATTTGTTTTGCTCATCCCTCCCTATTTATGTTTACCTGTTTCCCACCTTTTTTTTAGAGGCGGAAGTTAGCTGATCCTTCAATAAAATAGAATAGAATAGAAAAGAATACAAAAGAATAGAAAGTACTTTATTGATCCCTGGGGGAAATTAAGCACCAAAGTTTGCTCACAATAGACAATAATAATATAATATAGATATATATAAATATATTCTACATTTAAGTCAACCGTCCTGTTCTGTCACCCTGTTTGTCTGCTCTATTACCTACTCAGTGGCCTAGTGGTTAGAGTGTCCGCCCTGAGATCGGTAGGTTGTGAGTTCAAACCCCGGCTGAGTCATTCCAAAGACTATAAAAATGGGACCCATTACCTCCCTACTTGACAGTCAGCTTGAATCCCTTAGGGGTGATGGACGGCTAAACTAGATAGCGGCGGCCTGTCCCCACTCACTCCCCTCTGTTGCAAGTCTTGTGGATTCTTTGTAACCTATTTATATATGCTATGAGGTTTTTTTTTTTCCTTGGTCCTTCTTCAAAGTCCCTAGGAGTCAGCCTTGGATTGAAAATGTTTTTGTAAATTGACAATAAAGCTGAATTTGCCTTTTGACTTTCAATATTGCTAATACTTTGTTAATAAGTAGGTCAAAAGATGTAAATTTAGTATTTTTGGCGGTTTTTGGATGTTTTTTTTACTTGTTTTTTACTTGTTAGCCACCTTATGCTAGCTATTTTTTGTGACTTAGAATGCATGAAAAAATTTAACACATATGTGGTTTTGTGGGCAGCATGGTGGACAGTGGTTAGTGCATGTGCCTCACAATACGAAGGTTGTGAGTTCAATCCCAGGCTCTGGATCTTTCTCTGTGGAGTTTGCATGTTCTCCCCGTGACTACGTGGGTTCCCTCCGGGTACTCCGACTTCCTCCCACCTCCAAAGACATGCACCTGGGGATAGGTTGATTGGCAACACTAAATTGGCCCTAGTGTGTGAATGTGAGTGTGAATGTTGTATGTCTATCTGTGATGGCCCTGCGATGAGGTGGCGACGTGTCCAGGGTGTACCCCGCCTTCTGCCCGAAGTCAGCTGAGATAAGTTCCAGTACAGACATGGGTGTCAACGTATTTAAAAAGACACACGTAAAAGCCGCGAAAGGTTACGCCAATACCGTGACGACTTTTATGTTTCAGCCATCAATCATATCACGTGGTTAATTGCGAAATTAATGTCACCTTGGCACGGAGATGACAACTCATTTGTTAACGAGACTGAGGAATTGATTAGCTGTGTGTGTGTGGGTGTGTGTTTGCACCTGATTGAGATAGTAGTAGGTCTCAGCATCCTGCAGATACAGCAAGCGTTTCTCTTGCGGAGGAAGACCCGCCAACATCTCGTAGAAGATGTGGTAGTTCCTCTCCGATTTGGCCTGGGGAGGAACGTTTGAAACGATGGGGAGGAAGCAAAACACACATGGATAAATTACCATTGAGAAATACACAGTAGTAGTTTGTTTAGTTGTGTTATGTTACTTTAAGACTCCATTAGTTCCTGTTTTTTCCACTCCATTTTTTTTGTTACCATGACAACCCATTAGTTTTCACCTGTCCTCATGTCACACACCGGATTCATTTGGGCTCATGCACCTGTTGTCAATCACCACGTCACTTTTTAAGCCTGTAGTTGCCAGGCAGTCAGGCTGACGACATCACCTTCTGCACCAGGGGTCACCAACCTTTTTGAAACCAATAACTACTTTTTGGGTACTGATTAATGCGAAGGGCTACCAGTTTGATACACACTTAAATAAATTGCCAGAAATAGCCAATTTGCTCAATTTACCTTTAACTCTATGTTGTTATTAATAATTAATGATATTTATCGTTGTGGAAACACTGATCATCTTAATGATTTCTCTCAATAAATATATATTTTTGAAGACATGTTTTAACTAGGTTAAAATCCAATCTGCACTTTTTTAGAATATATAACAAATTGGACCAAGCTATATTTCTAACAAAGATAAATCATTATTTCTTCTAGATTTTCCAGAACAAAATTTTTAAAAGAAATTCAAAAGACTTTGAAATAAGATTTAAATTTAATTCTAGAGATTTTCTAAATTTGCCAGAATAATTTTTTTGAATTTTAATCATAATAAGTTTGAAGAAATATTTCACAAATATTCTTTGTTGAAAAAACAGAAGCAAAAATGAAAATTATATAATTTATTTATTATTCTTTACAATAAAAAAACGTTTTTACTTGAACATTGATTTAAATTGTCAGGAAAGCAGAGGAAGGAATTTAAAAGGTAAAAAGGTATATGTCAGGGTTATTTGTTGACGAACCCCATGATGCAGACAAGGAGGCAGGCATTGAATGGGAAAACATGATTTAATTTAAATAATAGAACAAGAACAAACAAAAAGCACGCATGTGGGCGGAATAACAGACAAAAAGGAACTTTAGCATAGAAGCTAGTGGATAACAAACAGAAAAACTGGAAATAACTAATGGTTAACAAGAACAGCTTGTGAGCCACATATGGCAACAACAAGTCCGAATGACAATACAATGATCCAGCAACTGACACAAGACAAAAGGAGGTACAAATAGGAGCCGGCTGATTGGCAACAGGTGTGGCCAGATGCCAATCAGCTGCAGCTGAAGGGGAACACAGCACTCAGGAAACAAGACAGGAAGCTGACAAAATAAGCGCACTAGACAGGAACTAAGGACAGGAAATACTAAACACACTGAGGAGGAACACAAATTAAGAGCACTTGACAGGAACTAAAAGACTGGAAATGCTAAACACAGGAAACGGACAAATGTAGAGGAAAAAACTAAAACATAGACAAATTGTCAGGGGCAAGCCTGACAGTATATGTGTTTAAAAATCCTAAAATAATTTTTAAGGTTGTATTTTTTTCTCTAAAATTGTCTTTCTAAAAGTTATAAGAAGCAAAGTCAAAAAATACATGAATTTATTTAAACAAGTGAAGACCAAGTCTTTAAAATGTTTTCTTGGATTTTCAAATTCTATTTGAGTTTTGTCTCTCTTAGAATTAAAAATGTCGAGCAAATCGAGACCAGCTTGCTAGTAAATAAATAAAATAAAAAAAAAATAGAGGCAGCTCACTGGTAAGTGCTGCTATTTGAGCTATTTTTAGAACAGGCCAGCGGGCGACTCATCTGGTCCTTACGGGCTACCTGGTGCCCGCGGGCACCGCGTTGGTGACCCCAGCTCTACACACCCTTGATACCCGTTTGATTACGCGGTCCATGCCATAGAGCTCATGCCATTGCTCTGTTGTTTTTGACTTCTTCACGCCACAGTGAGTGTTTCGTTTTTATGTCCACAGTTTAGTGTGTTTTTTTAGGTCATGTTTCATGTCCTAAATTGTTTTTGCCTCCGCCTTGTGCGCGCCTTTTGTTTGGTACTTTTTGAGTGGTTAATTAAAAGATGTCAGTACCTTCACGCCGTGTCCGGTCCAGTCGATTTGCACCACGGGAAAACAAACCACACCATAGTCCACGCCTCGACAAGTACTGTAGATCCTATTATTAATATAAAATGACATCTTTGACGGAGAAAATGAGTTTATCCCTATGTCACTATGTGTACACATCTGAAGTAATGATAAAGTTGGTATGGTATTTAAGATTGATACAAATATCAATCATCTTTAGCCTCTTAAGGCCCAAGCTGTTTGTTTACATGTTTTTTTTTATTTCTCTTTGCTATTTGAGCTTATTAAACCCTAATTAGAATAAAAACTAAAAATCATCTTTTTTGTGTCTCAAGTACACCATCAAAGTGGGAGAATAGTAATAAACAGAGCAATTAAAATAGGGCCTTCACAGCTTTTGCTTACCGGACCCTAATAAGAATGTTTTACTCAGACTAATGGAAGACTAAAGATTTTTTGTAAATTATTCATAAATCTTTAGATAAAACACCCGCAAGTATTTTGGGATTAAAAGCTCATTTTGCAAGAAAAATATAAACATTTCAGGTTTACAAGTGTTGTCGAAAGTGTGTGTGTGTGTGTGTGTGTTTTTTCTGGCAATGCTGACTTAATGGGGACATCGCTCTGTTTACACAGTCACCTTTAGGGGACTTCCGACAGTATGGGGACCAAAAAAAAAAACAGGTCCCCTAAAGGGAAACCTTTTTAAATGATTGTCAGATCCATTCTAATGATGCTTAAGTGATTTTTAAGCTTTGGCCCATAAAACATTAATATTGAACTTTTTTTTTTTTAATGGTCCTCAGTAGTTACGTACAAATTTGTGTGAATTTTGCAAATGTGGTCCCCATTAACCATGTTAACTCTTTTTCCCCAAGGTCCCTAGTAAGACTGATCAGCACATTATTTCATCAATTCAGAGATTTAAAGATGTGTATGAGCTAACTGTGCAGAGGCCACCTTGCTTCATTTTTTTTTATGCCTCCACAACCTGTAGAAAGGGTGGTCCCCACAAGTCTTGATCAAAAGCTAGGTCCCAACTATAAATTATACCCAGTATATGTGTGTGTGTGTGTGTGTGTTTAGGGGACATCTGACAGTGTGGGGACAAAAAAAATGGTCCCCTAAAGGGAAACCTAACCCTAATCCATCAATTTTGTCCCCATGAACCATATTAACTCTTTTTTTCCCAGGGTCCCCAGTAAGTATGATCAGCACATTACTTCATCAATCCAGAGATATAAAGACGTGTATGAGCTAACTGGGCAGTGGCCATTTTACCAATTTTCTTTTATGCCTCCACAACCTGTAGAAAGGGTGGTCCCCACAAGTCACGAACAAAAACTTGGTGCCCATTCCAATCGATAACCAGTAGGCGTGTGTGTGTGTGTGTGTGTGTGTGTGTGTGTGTGTGTGTGTGTGTGTGTGTGTGTGTGTGTGTGTGTGTGTGTGTGGGACATCACTCTGTTTACACAGTCACCTGACGGTATGGGGACCAAAAAAAAAAAAAGCAGATCCCCGAAAGGGAAAACTTTTTAAATGATAGTCGGATTCGGTCTAAAGATGCCTAAGTGATTTTTAAGCTTTGGCCCATAAAACATTAATATTGAACTTTTTTTTTTTAATGGTCCTCAGTAGTCACGTACAAATTTGTGTGAACTATGCAAATGTGGTCCCCATGAACCATGTTAACTCTTTTTCCCCAGGGTCCCCAGTAAGACTGATCAGCACATTATTTCATCAATCCAGAGATTTAAAGATGTGTATGAGCTAACTGGGCTGTGGCCATCTTGCCTCATTTTTTTTATGCCTCCACAACCTGTAGAAAGGGTGGTCCCGATTACAAATTATACCCAGTATATGTGTGTGTGTGTGTGTGTGTGTGTGTGTGTGTGTGTGTGTGTGTGTGTGTGTGTGTGTTCTGGCAATGCTGACTTAGTGGGGACATCGCTCTGTTTACACCTTTAGGGGACCTCTGACAGTATGGGGACTAAAAAACAAGTCCCCTAAGGAGAAACCTAACCCTAACCCATCAATTTTTTTCCCCATGAACCATATTAAGTTTTTTTTTCCCCAGGGTCCCCAGTAAGACTGATCAGCACATTACTTCATCAATCCAGAGATTTAAAGACGTGTACGAGCTAACTGGGCAGTGGCCATTTTACCAATTTGTTTTTATGCCTCCACAACCTGTAGAAAGGGTGGTCCCCACAAGTCACGAACAAAAACTTGGTGCCCATTCCAAATGATAACCAGTAGGTGTGTGTGTGTTTGTGAGAGTGTGTGTGTGTGTGTGTGTGTGGTGGCAGAATTCAAGCCAGTCCTGCAGACAGATGCTATAATGGGCGTTTGATGGACACCGGGATTAAAGAGGTTGCGTTAGAGAGGGGACTCATGTTTGACATCTCATGCTGACTGAGTCATGAATCTCCTGTTTCTGACACTGACTCACTTGTTGTAAGAGGATGCCGCCAGACCTCTATGTGTGTGTGTGTGTGTGTGTGTGTGTGTGTGTGTGTGTGTGTGTCCATCTTACCTGAAAGACAATGCGGGATGTCTCCAACAGGTACTGAGACGTTATGGCACCGCTGATTACACCCCTGGTTAATTAGGTTGGAGTGCACACAGACACACACACACACACACACACACACACACACACACACACACACACAGAGTTGAGTTAAGTAACGAGCCATGCATGTGTAATGTGTGCGGGTCTTCTCTGTCACAGGTCAACCAGTCATCTAAGGCCGAATCTACATTAAGCCTGACCCCGAATTGGACAAGTGGTAGAAAATGGATGGATGGATGGAACTCCTCAAAACGAATAATTATTTAGCCTAAGCCCCGTGTTGGCCAAACTAACCCATCGTTTAAGGTTACCCTCCTTGGTTAATTTGTTTACATGGGTATATGCGACGTGTATTTCTTGAATCTCCGGCTCTTAGCTTTGTAGGGACGTTCAAAGAATTCCGGCTTATTAGTGATTCCCAGAAACCAAAAAAGTCTGCGGACTATAGAGCGTTTTCTATTCGGGCTCCAGTACTCTGGAATGCCCTCCCGGTAACAGTTCGAGATGCTAACTCAGTAGAAGCATTTAAGTCCCATCTTAAAACTCATTTGTATACTCTAGCCTTTAAATAGACCCCCTTTTCAGACCAGTTGATCTGCCATTTCTTTTCTTTTCTCCTCTGCGTCCCTCTCCCTTGTGGAAGGGGAGCGAGGGGGACACAGGTCCGGTGGCCATGGATGAAGTGCTGGCTGTCCAGAGTCGGGACCCGGGATGGACCGCTCGCCTGTGCATCGGTTGGGGACATCTCTACGCTGCTGACCAGTCTCCACATGGAATGGTCACCTGCTGGATCCACTATGGAATGGACTCTTGCTACTATATTGGATCCACTATGGACTGGACTCTCACTGTTATGTTGGATCCACTATGGAGTGGTCTTTCACAATATCATGTTAGACCCACTCGACATCCATTGCTTTCGGTCTCCCCTAGAAGGGGGGGTTGCCCACATATGCGGTCCTCTCCCAGGTTTATCATAGTCATTGTCACCGACGTCCCACCGGGGTGAGTTTTTCCTTGCCCTTACGTGGGCTCTGTACCGCGGATGTCATTGTGGCTTGTGCAGCCCTTTGAGACACTTGTGATTTAGGGCTATATCATGGGTGTCAAACTCTGGCCCGCGGGCCAGATTTGGCCCGCCGTGTAATGTCACTTGGCCCTTGAGGCAATATCAAATTAACATTAGAGCTGGCCCGCCAGTATTATACAGCGGCGATGCCTCTGTAACACCGCATTCACCGCTAATACTCTTACTTGGCAACCCTCCCGATTTTCCCGGGAGACTCACGAAGTTCAGTGCCCCTCCCGAATTTCATCCGGGACAACAATATTTGGGGTGGGCTTTAAAGGCACTGCCTTTGGCGTTCTCTACAACCTGTCTCCATGTCCGCTTTTCCTCCATACAAACAGCGTGCCGGCCCAGTCACATAATATATGCGGCTTGTACACACACACAAGTGAATGCAATGCATACTTAGTCAACAGCCATACAGGTCACACTGAGGGTGGCCGTATAAACAACTTTAACACTGTTACAAATATGCGCCACACTGTGAACCCACACCAAACAAGAATGACACATTTCTGGAGAACATTTGCACCGTAACACAACATAAACACAACAGAACGCCTTGCAGCACTAACTCTTCCGAGACGTTACAATATACACCTCCCGCTATCACCAAACCCTGTCCACCTCAACCCCACTGCCGAAAAGAGGCATTTAATTTTTATTTAAATTTTATTTGATATGCCATTGATATTTTTTAATTATTATTAATATTTGATACTCGATTTTGCATGTCACTATAAAGTTATATAAACCTTGCTTGTTCAATATTCAATGCAAAACTTGTTTGGGTCCCTATTAAAAGGTTAATTTGTTCAACCTCGGCCCGCGGCTTTGTTTGGTTTTAAATTTTGGCCCACTCTGTTTTTGAGTTTGACACCCCTGGGCTATATAAATAAACATTGATTGATTGATTGATTGACTCATCGATCGGTTACAAACTGAGTTCGGAGAGGAAGTGATGCCAGAAAGACCGCGGCCTTACACAGGAAGTGACGTCAGAAACAACGCGCCACGGCCAGCTTCATAACAAGCGGTATCGTAACTCGGAGATAACCACTGGAAAGATGGAGAGGACTCATCCAGACATGCCCGTGTTTCTTCTTCTACATGTACAGACACTAGTGTGAATCACACATGAATACCTCAAGAGAAAGAAACGCACGATTGCAGCTATTTTGGATACAACACATCTCAGACGGCAACATAGCAATATTGAGCGACTTTGAGCCGTTTTGGATAAAGTCTGGAAGAACGGCAACTAGTGGGATATGTTTCTCAACGGGTACGTTGTTCCGGCGGAATGGGAAGCGAACTTCTGAATGTCCAGGTAAGCTGTGATTCTACTTAGTGAAAAATCAATCAATCAATCAATTTCTTTATTGTCATTGTCATAAATAAAACTTAACTCATACATGTCAACGAGATTTTGTTTGAGTTTTGTCCAGCGGCATAGAAACTGCATTGATGTGCAGGTTGACCATAGTTTACAGTTTAGCATTTGTCTATGAGAACGCGTATAGAGGGACGTAGGGGGTGGGAACAGTCGGATGTCTAATGGGTGTTGCGTTGATGCTGCAGCAATGCAATGTCCAGAGCACAATTATTGAGGTGGTGAAGAGGGAGGTAATAGGATGGTGGGGGGCAGTAAGGGGGCATGCTGTTCATTTAGCAGTCTCACAGCCTGGGGATACAGACTGTGAGACATTCTGGTGGTCCTGGCGCGAATCGATCAATACCTCCACTTTGTTCATTTGTCAAAAGGGAGACAATGAGAATGCGTTGGTAAAGGGATCGGTTTTAAAAAGTAAAATGTATGACTTTTTAAAACGCCGATGTACGGAGTGGTACATTGACGTAGGAACAAGTAGTTGCGTCTCCCAGTCATACTTGCCAACCCTCTGAATTTTCCCGGGGGACTCCCGAATTTCAGTGCCCCTCCCGAAAATCTCCCGTGGCAACCGTTCTCCCGATTTCCACCCAGACAACAATACTGGGGGCGTGCCTTAAAGGCACTGTATTTGCGTGCCGGCCCAATCACATAATATCTACGGCTTTTCACACACACACATGTGAATGCAAAGCATACTTGGTCAACAGCAATACAGGTCACACTGAGGGCGGCCGTATAAACAACTTTAACACTGTTACAAATATGCGCCACACTGTGAACCCACACCAAACAAGAATGACAAACACATTTTGGGAGAACATCCGCACCGTAACACAACAGAACAAATACCCAGAATCCCTTGCAGTACTAACTCTTCCGGGACGCTACAACATACACCCCCCACCTCAACCTCTTCATGTATATCCCAAATTCCAAGCTGCTGTTTTGAGGCACGTTAAAAAAAAAAAAAAATGCATTTTGTGACTTCAATAATAAATACGGCAGTGCCAAGTTGGCATTTTTTTCCATAACTTGAGTTGATCATTATGGAAAACCTTGTTACATTGTGTAATGCATCCAGCGGGGCATCACAACAAAATTAGGCATATTAATGTGTTAATTCCACGACTGTATATATCGGTAACAATTGATATCAGAACCGGTAATTAAGAGTTGGAAAATTTCGGAATATTGGATATCGGCAAAAAAGCCATTATTGGACATCTCTGTTATGATCCGCCGCCCGGATCATATATTGTTTTGGTTTTTGAGTCCTTTTGTGTTTCCTGTTTGTGTTTGGACTATTCCGATCCCTAGTTTAGCTCTTCCTGATTTATCTGGTTACTATGGTTTCTTATTTGTTCCACCTGCTCTGTTTTTTTGACACACACCTGTTTATAATTACGGTCTCCTTGTATTTAAGCCTGCCTTCTCCCTTTGTTCAGCCTTGATCCGTTGTTTGCTCCATGCAACATTCACGTTGGTATATCTTTGATGTCTTTACTAGTGCTAAGTCTCGCCTCAGCTACTCGTGCGCTCGGCACGCTTATTTTGGACTTTTTGGACTCCTATGCTAAGTTTTAGCTTAGCTTACCGTGCGTTCGGCACGGCTTTTCTTTCACCGTTTTGTACCAGTGTTCCTTTACTTTTGTGTATTAAACCAAGCTCCTACCTGCAATTCCTGCCTGTCTGGTCCTTGTGCATCCTGGGGTGACACAACGCGCACCATAATGCGTTTTCAATGTGACACATCTCTACTCAGGTATGATTCACTACAATAAGGCTAGTCTAACAGCTGCTGATGGTGAGGCAAGAAAAGTTTATAGGAAATAGGCTACTTGGAAACACGCACATTTTTTTTCTCATATGCGTACTAGATTGGGTTGTGCAGGGGGACCACGGTTTCTTAAACGTTGGCATTGTGTGTGTGTGTGGACAAGGATAAGGTTAGGTGGGATATACCCTGGATAACTATAGCCGGCTTAGTGTAGAAGGGACTAAGTGTGTTTATGTTCCATGCATTGTTATATAAAACCATATTTTTTGTTTTACTTTTTTAAGAGCACATTCAACTTTGCTTCAGATCCAGGAATGTTTCTAATCCGTAGTGTTGCATGTTTTCTAACCCCTCTTTAATTCACATAGCTGCAAACCTAACAGACAGGGGAAAGCGTGCTTACCGAATTAACATTTTGAGCAGTGAGGCGTCTGTTATCTGCGCTCACTGTTTTATTTGAAAGACCAAGTGGTTGACCAGTTTTGTGGTAGATCAGTAAGTCATTACTCACTGCTCCATGCAGATCTGCGTGAATTTGCCAAAGCGCGAAGAGTTGTCATTGCGCACGGTTTTGGCATTCCCGAAGGACTCCAACAAAGGCGTGGCTTCTAGGATCTAATGAGTTAAAGTGTTAAAAAACAACCTTGTTACCTTTAAACAGAAATCCTGGTTACTCATATGAAGGCTGAGGCTAGTTTTTTACCTCAATCTGTTGGGACAGAGAGAAGAGAAGAAATACATTGAGCAAAATTCTGCATTTTTACACTACTTTGTTTATTATTGTCCTTAGAACATAAGAGATCTACCTGTTGGGTTACATTGCGTTTGTGATGTATGGCTGTCAAGTAACGTAGAATCAGTTTCGTTGCTTCCGTCTTCCCAGACCCGCTTTCGCCACTGATGCACATAAAACATGTAACTTGGTCATTCAACAACACCGATTAAAAGTTAGGTTTAAATTCTCAAGAAGAAAGGGGTAGGTGTAGCCCTACCTGATCACAATACACTGGTTGTTTTTGGCATCCATCATGTTGGTGTATGAGAGATTAGCAAGGGCAAAAAGATGACTGCGACACAAAAAAAGGTCAGTTTTGAAACTGGCTTTTGAAACTCTACATTCCATTCTCAGAAAATGTTCACATGACAATGGATGAACAATACCGCAAAATACGTCAAATCTGGGTCTTACGGAGGGTTGTCGCTCAAGCCGTGGCCCTCATACCGGAGCACCATGTCTGTGCCGTAAATGTTCAGCAACTTGTAAGGGTTGACAGACACAAGGATGCTGCCGATGTAGGTCTGATGAAAGAAAACTGAGTTACGGGCTTTGTTATTTAAAATTGCAGAGAGGAAAAAGACAAGATTACATAAATGAGCTCCTGGTCGTAGCGTTTCTTGAGATTCATCAGAACAGTGGTTTCATTCAGCTCACTGAAACGAAACACACAGAAACTCATAGATAACTTTCATTTATGACATATCCAGACTAAAGGAGATCCGTTAATTGTCTGTTTTATGCTCACGGTAGCTGTGTCAAGTCTTCCATGCCCTCAGCCCAGCGTTTTACCCTGTGGCCAGTTGTTGGCATGCTTAGGACTGAGTAGATCTAAACACACACATGCACACAGTGTGTAATTAGTCCAACATGTCATGCGACATCATTACAGTCTTTTTGGCCTGCAATTTATTAGAGATGAAAATAAATAAATGTGGTTTAAGTTACCTTGTCATACCAGCTTTGCCCAGGCATCCTCTCCCTGACAGGAGTCCAGTCTGGATCCTGAATCTCTCCATCCTCAACTTTAGGTGCAGGTAAATATCCATCCAACACTCCAGCTTCTTTGTACATCGACCACTTGGCCAGATTCTGGACGGTGCCGTGGGGCAAAACCCTTTCAGCGGCCCAAACATCCTCCCCTGCTTCCCCGCCTCCTCTGGCATTCCTGGCCCAGTGGCCGGAGTACGGTCCGTAGGGGGGAATCACAGCATATCGATTATCCGCACCTTGTAGTCCTGCCGGTGGCCTGTATGAGGCGTAACGAAGCTGTTGGTTTTGGATCGCATCCACCATACTGGGATTATGGAACCGTCTTGTCAGAATGGAGCCATCTGGCAACCTGCGGAACAAACAATCCTAATGTTTTTTTTTTCACATATACTAAATATGCTATGTCATAGTAGTTCAGTTTCTTCCTTCTTTTCAAGTCTACTTTCTTACCTGTACTGGGCAACACGCATGTCTTCGTTGTTTAGGACAGTGGAAAGGTTTGGAATGGAGGGTTTAGGTGCCCCTGTCAGGGCAGAATTCTGAGGAAGATGAAAGCGATCTGCAGAACGAAGGGCCATGTTCTTCCTCAGGGCAGAAGAAAGGTTTGGAGTTTTAGGTTGTTGACCAGGAATGACCAAGGATCCATCAGGGAGCTGGTATGTAGCATTTCGAAGGTTTACATTCTCGAGAGCCTAGAAGTGGAAAACAGGTTGCGATTTTGTCACAACTGACAAGTTTGAGCATAGTAAAAACAAGCAGGTACATACTTTAGACAAGTCGGGGTTGAGAGGTTTTCGTGGGTCAATGATGATGGTTCCATCAGGCAAGGTGTATGAGACACCCTTAAGGTAAGGGTTTTGAAGCGCGGCCGTCAGATTGGGACTCTTTGGTTTTCTCGGATCAACTATCATAGTTCCATCGGGTAGGGTCAGAGTTGCCCCTTTCAAGGCTGGGTTATTAAGGGCCTATGTATTATTTGAGTTTAAGAAAAAAAATGTTGATAATATTAGCTATGACGTTATGCGATAGAATTACAGTGTAATCTTAGTATCTGAAAAATAGAATTATTAAACACCACACCACAATTAAGAATGATATCAATTACAAACCTTAAACAAGTCTGGAGATATGGGTGTATTAGGGTCACGAACTCCTTGCGGCAGGTTGAATGAGGCGTTCCTTAGGGCTGGGTTCTGAAGGGCATTAGAAAGATTTGGAGAGGCAGGCTTTCGTGGATCGATGATAATGGTACCGTCAGGCAGTGTGTAAGAGGCGCTTTTTAGGTAAGGGTTCTGAAGTGCAGCTGCGAGGTTGGGGGATTTTGGTTTCTTTGGGTCAATGACAATGGTACCATCCGGGAGTGAATAAGAAGCTTCACGGAGCGCTGGGTTCTTCAGGGCCTTAGCCAAGTTTGGTGAAACAGGTTGCTGTTAAAAGAGCAAAGACAAGAACATGATGGTAAATGACAGTAACATGTACCTTTTGTAATTATAAATCATTGCTTACTTGCTGTCTAGGATCTATAATCGTGCCATCAGGTAGAGTGTACGTAGCAGTCCTAAGATCCTGGTTCTGAAGAGCTCTGGCAAGGTTGGGAGACATGGGCTTCTGGGGAATTCGTGGGTCCTGTATTGGACAAACAGACTACATGTGGAGATTGACATGCTTAGATGGACATGTTTTTTTAAATCTTTTATACCCACCCTGATAACTGATCCATCTGGCAAAATATATGAAGCTCCACGGATTTGTTGGTTCTGCAACGCTTGATTAAGCTGTGGTGAAGAACGTGGATCTGCATAGGGTGACACCAAAGTTCCATCTGGCAGCCGGTATGATGCCTGCATCAACTGTGGATTATGAAGGGCAGTGGCCAGCATTGGTGAAGAGGGCGGCGGAGGTCCATATGGTAACCGTCTGAATTGCAAAGGAGACTGATAGGATGCGTGGAGGATATTTGGATGCTGCTGTAGTGCACTATGGAGCTTAGGCCCAGCTGGTGCATAAGGGTTATGGCGTTGCATCATTGGAGATCTTAGAGAAGAAACATTCTGCACACTGGACCGGTTCTGCAAGGCATCATAGAGCATTGGTGCTGGGCCAGGCTCAGATATATAATCATACCCAGTAACATAGGTCTGTCCGTATGGCGAGTGGAGCTGTGGAGTGGGATAAGAAGCTACACCTTGAAGTGCCTGACTATGCCTTATGGCTCC
The DNA here is from genome assembly GCF_033978795.1 of Nerophis ophidion. Taxonomy (NCBI): domain Eukaryota; kingdom Metazoa; phylum Chordata; class Actinopteri; order Syngnathiformes; family Syngnathidae; genus Nerophis; species Nerophis ophidion. The sequence goes on from NC_084611.1 coordinate 84,717,548, forward strand.
AGGAAGCAGTGGAGATGAAGGAGCAGATGGGGCATAAGGGGACTGAGGCCTTGGAATGAAAGACACGTAGGATGCTTCTCTCACCGCGTGGTTTTGCAAAGCTCTGGACACTATTGGAGAGGAAGGGGGCATGGCCTGTGCATACGGAGATAGTGGCCTTTGCAGAGGAGAAACATAAGATGCATCTCTCACTGTTTGATTTTGCAACGCGCCAGACAAAAGGGGAGATGAAGTGGCCACAGGTGACTCATGAGGGCCCAATGGGGAAACAAAGGCAGCATCTCGGAGGGCTTGGTTTTGCATTGCAACAGACAGTGAGGGGGATAATGATTGATAAGGGTCTGCATACTGAGCACTCATCTCATCTATACCCACCACAGGGACTACTTGTGGGCCAAGAGGGGAAGCTAAAGAGGCCTGTCTGATAGCCTGATTCCGTAATGCACTCGATAGCATTGGAGATGAGGGTGTAGCAGTTGTGTCAGTGAAAGGATCAACATAGGGTGCCGAAGCATACGGATTGGTAACATGAGGAAGTTCATGGACACCTTGAGGAGGCAAGAGGGGTGAAGAAATCCGAGAATGTCGAGGAGAGAGGTGGGGGGATGCAGGACGTGACATGTGCTTGAGCAAAGGCTGTGGCGAAGCTAGAGGAATCCTGCTTAAAGAATTCTGGACCATGAGTGGACGTCCACGAGCCACAGGACGCGGAATAAAACGGCGAGACTCTCTCCTCATAAGGGGAGCACGGTGGATCATGTGAGGCGACTGGAAAGGAGAGGAGTGGTGAGAGGAGTCTATCGTAAGAACAGAAGACCGATTGCTTCTTATTGAGGAAGCACGGAATGGACGCACATTCTGGGTAGGCGGGGGTACTGGACGCCCTCTTAGACCCATTGGTGAGGGTCTAACAGTACCAAGGGGAACATTTCCCCCCATCCTGGGTCTGGTTAACGGCGTGGGGTCTCTGAGCAGCCGAGTGGAGCGACGGGAGAGAGTCGGAGACGATGCTGAGGGTCGAGACACTTCAGGGGACAAACTTCGGCGAGATGGAGTGGGAGATTGTCGTCTGCTGAGTTGAGGAGAGAAAGCTGGGGATACGTGACCAGGTGAGGGTGACCTATTCATCCTTCTCCCTCCAAATGGACTTTGGGCAGGAGTGGATAATGGTGGGGGACTTCCCCTTCTCGTGGAGGCACGGGGCGAGGAGGGCGGTGAACGCTGTATCATTGAGGCTCTTTGTGAGGGTGGAGGGCTACGCCGAATCACTGAGGTGCGGGGAGAATAATAGGGTGACGGTTCTCTAGCCAGCGGCGACTGAAGTTGCATTCTTTGACTAACAAGAGGGGAAGTGGGAGGTGAGATCTGTCTTGAAATGACAGAGGGGGGTCTTTGGGCATTCATGATACCACTCGTCATGGCTGAATGTGGAGATGGGATTTGTCTCTGCGACAGGAGCGGGGAGGCTACCGGTGACATCATAGCATTGGGATGATGTAGTACCTGAGGGGAATTCATAATACCACTCGTCATGGCTGAATGTGGAGTCTGGATTTGTCTCTGAGGCAGGAGTGGGGAGGGTACCGGTGAAGTCATAGTATTGGGATGATGTTGGACCTGAGGGGATGGAATGATGACAGAGCGTCGTGATAAACTTGGAGAGGGTTGTAAGCGACGGGCCGGAAGGGGGGACATGCTTGCCTGCTTTATAATCATTGCAGTGGGTGTGGGGATTGACGGAGGCCCAATACCCTGCTGATGTTGTGAAATCATCAATGGGTCCGTCACTGTGTTTTGTGACATCATCTGCTGTTCTGCTGACATCATTGTTTGGGGAACCATCATTTGTGGCGACATCAGCGGCTGTTGTGACATCATCTGCTGTTCTGCTGACATCCTTGTTTGGGGAACCATCATTTGTGGCGACATCAGCGGCTGTTGTGACATCATCTGCTGTTCTGCTGACATTGTTTGGGGGACCATCATTTGTGGCGACATCAGCGGCTGTTGTGACATCATCTGCTGTTCTGCTGACATCATTGTTTGGGGGACCATCATTTGTGGCGACATCAGCGGCTGTTGTGACATCATCTGCTGTTCTGCTGACATCATTGTTTGGGGGATCATCATTTGCGGTAACATCCCTGATTGCTGTGGCAACATCCTTTGCTGTGGGAACTGTTGTGGCGACACGATCCGCGGGATTACCATTTGGGGCATCATACTTTGTTCCTCAAACATTTGCTGCTGTGGTGTCATCAACGGCAACATTCTCATTTGCTGTTGAGAGGACATACTCATCTGCTCTTGTGGAGACATGATCATTTGTTGTGGGAACATTGACATTTGTTGCTCAACCGGCACCATTGTAGTGGGGTGACCTGGAGCCAGGGGTATCTGGTCTTCATATTGGATATCTGACATGTCTTCAAATTCAGGATCTGGTGGCAGGTTAGGAGGAGGGGGAAGTGGCACATCAAGGCGCTCTTTCCCAAATAACCGCACTTGAGGTCTGGGAACTCGAAATGTCTCTCCCCCCTGAATCCCACCAGTATCACCCACATATTGATCCATCTGGTCTGCATACTGCTCCCCATAGAGGCCTTGTGCGTCCATTGTTGGCCCTCCAAAGCCCAACACCTGCTGGCCTTCAGAAGGATAACCTGGGATCTGCTGAGAGTCTTGGTAGGGCATACCCCCAACATTATAGCCAGTTTGGTAGTTTTGTAGCGCTCCATCTTGCATTTCCATAGTGGCTGCATAGACCTGGCCGTTGTCATAATAATCCCCTTGCCCTATGCCATAAACAACTTCTTGTCCAGTTTCATCGTAATAAACCTGAGGAATCACATCAACCGTGTACACAGGATCCTGACCCATTGGTGCATAGTAGTTTAGGCCCTCATATTCATACATAGGCATTGCTTGTTGTTGCTGGTAGCCATAGAAATCTGCTTCCTGGCTGTCAAAGTACTCTTGTCCAGCAAGATAGGGGTCATAGTAGTCCCCTGATTCCTCATTATAGAGCTCTTGCGTGTAATATTCTGCATTGGGGTCATAGATACCATCTTCTTCATAGTAGCCCAAGTCTTGATAGTCTCCGGCTGCTCCTCTGTCGTAGTAACCGTATGTATCTTGGCCTGTGTAAGCTACCTCGTCACCATAACCATAGCCTGTTTGGTGGAGTGGATGTTGTTGATCATATCCATGCACCTCCTCCCAGTGCTCATAACCGTTATTATTGTATCCACGAAGGTGACGCTGGCGGCTTTGCCCTCTGTGACCTCCCCAGTCGTGGTTCCCCGCATGGCCTCGCATCTTCGCGGACTGAAAACGTTTGGTCAGCCAATTAGTTGCCGCGGCAACTCTGCCAAGAAGCACACTTCCTTTCTTGAAGCCGGCGGTAGGGCCGTCGCCATTTTTCTTGCCAAACAAGCCTTTGAAAAATCCGTCCTTCTTATCGGACGGGTTCCCCCCTCCGCCCAGGCGGAGCAGCATGTAGGTGGGCCTTTTCCCGCCCTTTTCCGCCTCCGACTTTTCCTTGGCCTCCTTCTTTCTCTTCTTGCTGGCTTTGAACCGCATCATGAAGCGAGACGTGTTCTTCAGCATGGACTTGCGGCGTTTCTTCTTAGCCAGTCGGTTTCTTCTCTTCCCCAGACCGAGAAACAGCCGCGACGTGCTTTTCAGCTTCTTCCTGCTGTTTCGCCGCCTCTTGAAGCCGGAGAACTTCATGAACATCCTGGACATGTTCTTCAGGCCTTTCTTTGGGATCTCCTTAACAGGTATTGGTGGGGCTTCCTCTATCTCCTTTGCTTTCTTCTTTTTGGGGTTAGCATCTGACCGCCCTTCTTTATGTCGGTGATGGTCATCTTTGGATTTCTTTTTGGACTTCTCGTAATCTTCATCTTCATCTTCCTCGTCTTCCTCCTCATCATACTCCTCGTCTTCTTCCGAGTCTTCGCCCCGTCTGGACTTTCCCCCTCGTTTACCCTTTTCCTTCCGGGCTCCTCGCCCTCTACCTCTTCCATAGTCCTCTGAGTCGCCCTCATCTTCTTCCTCCTCATCTTCTTCACTTAACTCATCCTCCTCTTCCTCACTCAGGAGCTCCTCCTCTTCCTCCTCTGACTCCACTTTCTTGCCCTTTCCTTTGTCTTTTCCCTTCTTTCCATCGTCTTTCCCCCCTTTCTTATCGCCCTTCCCACCCTTCTTGTCATCTTTACCTCCCTTCTTATCATCCTTTCCTCCTTTCTTATCATCCTTCCTTCCCTTTTTATCGTCCTTCCCTACTTTCTTGTCATCTTTGGCAGTTTTCTTGTCATCCTTACCACCTTTTTTGTCTTCCTTCCCTTTCTTTTCTTCCTCTTTCTTCTTTTCGAGTTCTTGTTTTCCACCTTTCTTGGTGTCTTTTTTGGTGTCTTTCTTTCCAGGCATCTTTGCAAGTTAGCTATAGGAGCACACCATGCCCTCTTTAGGGTGAAACACTGGAGAGAAAAAAACACATGACATTTTGACAATATTGCAGTGGTGTATTTTGAAGTTCACATTTAAGATGAAAAATATGAGCTGATATGTTCTGAAAAACAAAAAATGGCCCAGCAGTCTGACCTTTAAAAGAGGCTTTAGATATGCCTAGGTGAGTTTATGCTGGCTCTCTTTAGTATCTGTGTGAGGACACATCCACCGTCTACACAGCCTGATCTTGGTCTCCATGAAGCTTCCTGGGAGGAAATAGAGTATTAACAGACATTCTTAATCAGGGGTCCCCAGAATCCGGCCCGTGGGAAGTCCCAAGTTGAAAAAAATAAAAGTTTTTTGATTTTATTTTTATTTGTTTCAATCTGTCCTTTGTAATCCGTTTTACTCTTGTTACTCTCGGTGTCTCCTAGCCGGTCAAGCAAAGCATATTGTCAAAAAATGTATTTTCTCATCAATAATGTGACATCATTAGGTTGCAAGTGTCAGTCAATTAGTGTGCAGTGGGGCAAAAAAGTATTTAGTCAGCCACCGATTGTGCAAGCTCTCCCACTAGATAGATAGATAGATAGATAGATAGATAGATAGATAGATAGATAGATAGATAGATAGATAGATAGATAGATAGATAGATAGATAGATAGATAGATAGATAGATAGATAGATAGATAGATAGATAGATAGATAGATAGATAGATAGATAGATAGATAGATAGATAGATAGATAGATAGATAGATAGATAGATAGATAGATAGATAGATTAGATAGATAGATAGATAGTACTTTATTGAGTCCTTCAGGTGAGTTCCTTCGGGAAAATTAAAATTCCAGCAGCAGTGTAGAGCGTTTTCCGTTCGGGCTCCAGTACTCTGGAATGCCCTCCCGGTAACAGTTCGAGATGCCACCTCAGTAGAAGCATTTAAGTCTCACCTTAAAACTCATTTGTATACTCTAGCCTTTAAATAGACTCCCTTTTTAGACCAGTTGATCTGCCGTTTCTTTTCTTTTTCTTCTATGTCCCACTCTCCCTTGTGGAGGGGATCCGGTCCGATCCGGTGGCCATGTACTGCTTGCCTGTGTATCGGCTGGGGACATCTCTGCGCTGCTGATCCGCCTCCGCTTGGGATGGTTTCCTGCTGGCTCCGCTGTGAACGGGACTCTCGCTGCTGTGTTGGATCCGCTTTGGACTGGACTCTCGCGACTGTGTTTGATCCATTATGGATTGAACTTTCACAGTATCATGTTGGACCCGCTCGACATCCATTGCTTTCCTCCTCTCCAAGGTTCTCATAGTCATCATTGTCACCGACGTCCCACTGGGTGTGAGTTTTCCTTGCCCTTATGTGGGCCTACCGAGGATGTGGTAGTGGTTTGTGCAGCCCTTTGAGACACTAGTGATTTAGGGCTATATAAGTAAACATTGATTGATTGATTGAGTGTACAGAGTTGAAATCAATTTAAAAAAGAGTAAAAAGTAAATAATGGGGGTTTAAAAGGAAACAAAATAGAGAAATATTACAAAAAGAATAAAAACAATGGGAATAACAATATAACAGTAAAATAAGAATATAACAAGACAAAGTTGGCAGTAGTGACCATGTTATGAAAACGTATTGCACTGTTAATGTTTTGAATCCCCTGTCATCCTAGTACCCCCCGCCCCCCCGTCCCAGAGAGGAGTTGTACAGTCTAATGGCGTGTGGGACAAAGGAGTTCTTGAGTCTATTAGTCCTGCACTTGGGATGAAGCAGTCTAGAACTGAACAGGCTCCTCTGGCTACTGATAACGCTATGCAGAGGGTGACTGGCATCATCCAGGATGCTCACTAGTTTGTCCACAGTCCTCTTCTCTGCCACCGTCACCAGTGAGTCCAGTTTCATTCCGATTGTAGAACCGGCCCGCCTGATCAGTTTTTCAAGTCTGGAGCTGTCCTTCTTAGATGTACGTCTACCGCCTTCTATGCCTTCCATGCCAATGATCCATGTCCCTTGTCTTTTTCCAAGTAAGTTTTTTTGTTATTCACGCCATTGTGCAAGTGTTTTGTTTTATGTTCATAGTTTTGTTTCATAGCCAAATTTTTGTACTGCCATTATGCGCGCCTTTTGTTTGCTTCCTTTTTTTGTAGTTTTTTAGTGTTAAAATTGATTATGTACTTACATTCACGTCTTGCCCGTGCCAACTTTCGTTTACTAATGTTTGTTTTTCTACAGTATAATTTTGTCGACTGAGCTGTCATTTTGTTAGTTTTTGTAAATCCACGGTCGATGATTTTATGCTCCCACATTTTATCTTGGTAAAAAAACTGGCATCTAAGTTGCCAAAATAAAATTAAACAGCGGTACTGTATTTATATTTACATTAATAAGTTGTAAAAATACTAATAATAAAATAACACCATATATTTTACAATAAAAGTCTGCCAATAGATTTTACTGTAAAATTTAGGGAGTTCTTTTTACGGCATAATACTGTAAGTTAGAAATAAAAAAACGACCGATGTTTGTTTTTCTACAATAAAATTCTGTCAACTGAGCTGTTATGTTGTTAGTTTTTTAAAATCCACGGTTGAGGATATTATGGTACCACATTTTATCTTGGTAAAAAACTGGCATCTGAGTTGCCCCAAAAACCTAAACAGCGGTACTGTATTAATATTTACCGAAATAAGTTGTATAAATAATAATAACAAAATAACACCACATATTTTACAGTAAAATTCTGGCAATAGATTTTACTGTAAAAATTTTGGGAGTTTTTTACGGCATATTATTGTAAAATCGATGATTTTATGGTACCACATTTTATTTTGGTAAAAAAAACTGGCATCTGAGTTGCCAAAATAAAATTAAACAGCGGTACTGTATTTGTATTTACAGTAATAAGTTGTAAAAATAATAATAATAAAATAACACCATATATTTTACAGTAAAAGTCTGCCAATAGATTTTATTGTAAAATTTAGGGAGTTTTTTTTACGGCATATTACTGTAAGTTGAAAAAAAAAAACGACCGATGTTTGTTTTTCTACAATAAAATTCTGTCAAGTGAGCTGTCATTTTGTTAGTTTTTTTAAATCCACGGTTGATGATATTATGGTACCACATTTTATCTTGGTAAAAAACTGGCATCTGAGTTGCCCAAAAAAACCTAAACAGCGGTACTGTATTATTATTTACAGAAATAAGTTGTATAAATAATAATAACAAAATAACACCACATATTTTACAGTAAAAGTCTGGCAATAGATTTTACTGTAAAAATTTGGGAGTTTTTTACGGCATATTATTGTAAAATCGATGATTTTATGGTACCATATTTTATTTTGGTAAAAAAAAACAGGCATCTGAGTTGCCAAAATAAAACTAAACAGCGGTACTGTATTTGTATTTACAGTAACACGTTGTAAAAATAATAATAAAAAAATAACACCATATATTTTACAATAAAAGTCTGCCAATAGATTTTACTGTAAAAATTAGGGAGTTTTTTTTACTGCATATTACTGTAAGTTGAAAAAAAAACGACCGATGTTTGTTTTTCTACAATAAAATTCTGTCAACTGAGCTGTCATTTTGTTAGTTTTTTTAAATCCATGGTTGAGGATATTATGGTACCACATTTTATCTTGGTAAAAAACTGGCATCTGAGTTGCCCCAAAAACCTAAACAGCGGTACTGTATTTATATTTACAGAAATAAGTTGTATAAATAATAATAACAAAATAACACCACATATTTTACAGTAAAAGTCTGGCAATAGATTTTACTGTAAAAATTAGGGAGTTTTTTTTACGGCATATTATTGTAAAATCGATGATTTTATGGTACCACATTTTATTTTGGTAAAAAAAAAACAGGCATCTGAGTTGCCAAAATAAAATTAAACAGCGGTACTGTATTTGTATTTACAGTAATACGTTGTAAAAATAATAATAATAAAATAACACCATATATTTTACAGTAAAAGTCTGCCAATAGATTTTACTATAAAATTTAGGGAGTTTTTTTTTTACGGCATATTACTGTAAGTTGAAAAAAAAAAACGACCAATGTTTGTTTTTCTACAATAAAATTCTGTCAACTGAGCTGTCATTTTGTTAGTTTTTTTTAAATCCACGGTTGAGGATATTACGGTACCACATTTTATCTTGGTAAAAAACTGGCATCTGAGTTACCCAAAAAACCTAAACAGCGGTACTGTATTAATATTTACAGAAATAAGTTGTATAAATAATAATAACAAAATAACACCACATATTTCACAGTAAAAGTCTGGCAATAGATTTTACTGTAAAAATTAGGGAGTTTTTTACGGCATATTATTGTAAAATCAATGATTTTATGGTACCACATTTTATTTTGGTAAAAAAAAACTGGCATCTGAGTTGCCAAAATAAAATTAAACAGCGGTACTGTATTTGTATTTACAGTAATAAGTTGTAAAAATAATAATAATAAAATAACACCATATATTTTACAATAAAAGTCTGCCAATAGATTTTACTGGAAAATTTAGGGAGTTGTTTTTTTTACGGCATATTACTGTAAGTTGAAAAAAAAAACGACCGATGTTTGTTTTTCTACAAAAATTTCTGTCAACTGAACTGTCATTTTGTTAGTTTTTTTAAATCCACGGTTGATGATATTAAGTCTGGCAATAGATTTTACTGTAAAAATTAGGGAGTTTTTTAACGGCATATTATTGTAAAATCGATGATTTTATGGTACCACATTTTATTTTGGTAAAAAAAACAGGCATCTGAGTTGCCAAAATAAAATTAAACAGCGGTAATGTATTTGTATTTACAGTAATAAGTTGTAAAAATAATAATAATAAAGTAACACCATATATTTTACAATAAAAGTCTGCCAATAGATTTTACTGTAAAATTTAGGGAGTTTTTTTACGGCATATTACTGTAAGTTGGAAATAAAAAAACGACCGATGTTTGTTTTTCTACAATAAAATTCTGTCAACTGAGCTGTCATTTTGTTAGTTTTTTTAAATCCACGGTTGATGATATTATGGTACCACATTTTATCTTGGTAAAAAACTGGCATCTGAGTTGCCCAAAAAACCTAAACGGCGGTACTGTATTTATATTTACAGAAACAAGTTGTATAAATAATAATAACAAAATAACACCACATATTTTACAGTAAAAGTCTGGCAATAGATTTTACTGTAAAAATTAGGGAGTTTTTTTTTACGGCATATTATTGTAAAATCGATGATTTTATGGTACCACATTTTATTTTGGTAAAAAAAAACTGGCATCTGAGTTGCCAAAATAAAATTAAACAGCGGTACTGTATTTGTATTTACAGTAATAAGTTGTAAAAATAATAATAATGATAAAATAACACCATATATTTTACAATAAAAGTCTGACAATAGATTTTACTGTAAAATTTAGGGAGTTTTTTTTTACGGCATATTACTGTAAGTTGAAAAAAAAAACGACCGATGTTTGTTTTTCGACAATAAAATTCTGTCAACTGAGCTGTCATTTTGTTAGTTTTTTTTAAATCCACGGTTGAAGATATTATGCTACCACATTTTATCTTGGTAAAAAACTGGCATCTGAGTTGCCCAAAAAGCCTAAACAGCGGTACTGTATTTATATTTACAGAAATAAGTTGTATAAATAATAATAACAAAATAACACCACATATTTTACAGTAAAAGTCTGGCAATAGATTTTACTGTAAAAATTAGGGAGTTTTTTTACGGCATATTATTGTAAAATCGATGATTTTATGGTACCACATTTTATTTTGGTAAAAAAAAACAGGCATCTGAGTTGCCAAAATAAAATTAAACAACGGTACTGTATTTGTATTTACAGTAATAAGTTGTAAAAATAATAATAATAAAATGACACCATATATTTTACAGTAAAAGTCTGCCAGTAGATTTTACTATAAAATTTAGGGAGGTTTTTTTTTTACGGCATATTACTGTAAGTTGAAAAAAAAAAACGACCGATGTTTGTTTTTCTACAATAAAATTCTGTCAACTGAGCTGTCATTTTGTTAGTTTTTTTAAATCCACGGTTGAGGATATTATGGTACCACATTTTATCTTGGTAAAAAACTGGCATCTGAGTTGCCCAAAAAACCTAAACAGCGGTACTGTATTTATATTTACAGAAATAAGTTGTATAAATAATAATAACAAAATAACACCACATATTTTACAGTAAAAGTCTGGCAATAGATTTTACTGTAAAAATTTGGGAGTTTTTTACGGCATATTATTGTAAAATCGATGATTTTATGGTACCACATTTTATTTTGGTAAAAAAAAACTGGCATCTGAGTTGCCAAAATAATATTAAACAGCGGTACTGTATTTGTATTTACAGTAATAAGTTGTGAAAAATAATAATAATAAAATAACACCATATATTTTACAGTAAAAGTCTGCCAATAATTTTATTGTAAAATTTAGGGAGGTTTTTTTTACGGCATATTACTGTAAGTTGAAAAAAAAAAACGACCGATGTTTGTTTTTCTACAATAAAATTCTGTCAACTGAGCTGTCATTTTGTTAGTTTTTTTTAAATCCACGGTTGATGATATTATGGTACCACATTTTATCTTGGTAAAAAACTGGTATCTGAGTTGCCCAAAAAACCTAAACAGCGGTACTGTGTTTGTATTTACAGAAATAAGTTGTATAAATAATAATAACAAAATAACACCACATATTTTACAGTAAAAGTCTGGCAATAGATTTTACTGTAAAAATTAGGGAGTTTTTTACGGCATATTATTGTAAAATCGATGATTTTATGGTACCACATTTTATTTTGGTAAAAAAAAACTGGCATCTGAGTTGCCAAAATAATATTAAACAGCGGTACTGTATTTGTATTTACAGTAATAAGTTGTGAAAAATAATAATAATAAAATAACACCATATATTTTACAGTAAAAGTCTGCCAATAATTTTATTGTAAAATTTAGGGAGGTTTTTTTTACGGCATATTACTGTAAGTTGAAAAATAAAAACGACCGATGTTTGTTTTTTCTACAATAAAATTCTGTCAACTGAGCTGTCATTTTGTTAGTTTTTTTAAATCCACGGTTGATGATATTATGGTACCACATTTTATCTTGGTAAAAAACTGGTATCTGAGTTGCCCAAAAAACCTAAACAGCGGTACTGTATTTGTATTTACAGAAATAAGTTGTATAAATAATAATAACAAAATAACACCACATATTTTACAGTAAAAGTCTGGCAATAGATTTTACTGTAAAAAATAGGGAGTTTTTTTACGGCATATTATTGTAAAATCGATGATTTTATGGTACCACATTTTATTTTGGTAAAAAAAACAGGCATCTGAGTTGCCAAAATAAAATTAAACAGCGGTACTGTATTTGTATTTACAGTAATAAGTTGTAATAATAATAATAATAAAATAACACTATATATTTTACAGTAAAAGTCTGCCAATAGATTTTACTATAAAATTTAGGGAGTTTTTTTTTTTTTACCGCATATTACTGTAAGTTGAAAAAAAAAAACGACCGATGTTGGTTTTTCGACAATAAAATTCTGTCAACTGAGCTGTCTTTTTGTTATTTTTTTTTAAATCCATGGTTGATGATATTAAGTCTGGCAATAGATTTTACTGTAAAAATTAGGGAGTTTGTTAACGGCATATTATTGTAAAATCGATGATTTTATGGTACCGCATTTTATTTTGGTAAAAAAAAAACAGGCATCTGAGTTGCCAAAATAAAATTAAGCAGGTCTACTGTACTTTTGGGGCGGTATAGCTCGGTCGGTAGAGTGGCTGTGCCAGCAACTTGAGGGTTGCAGGTTCGATCCCCGCTTCTGCCTTTCCTTTACCTCGGGAAAACCCTCCACGCCCAAGTCCCAGTCTTGACCAATCAAGGCCAAGTACGGCGATATATTTCGTGTATCAAGACATGGCCTTAACATATCGAGATATTAATAAAAGGCCTTATCGCCCAACCCTACTAGAACAGAACCACAGCGGTGGAAATCTGGGGTTACTGTACGAATGTCGTCTTGATCCAAACGGTCTACAAACTTGACGTCAATACTGAATTAAGGACACCTCCCATTACTTAAATTCTGCTTGAGACTTTACCTCAGGGTGCATTCTAACAAAATATTCATTGTGTTATTGATTGCCTTCAGACAATGACCCCTGTGGCATTTGCTGTCTGTAAAGCTGAATCCAGCCAAACACACACACTCACACACACACTCTGCACTATGTTATAGTCACCTCCCAAAACGATGGCCACCAATAGAACCTTAAAAGCGGTGGTGGCCAGGACCTTGGCAGTATTCCCAAACGTTGGATTCTCGTCCAAAAACAAAGGTAGTAAGTATTTCGGTCAGACCTCCTCCGTCTTCTGTTGACAGCACATTCCCTCACTCAACACCGCCTCCTTTCCACAATGACCTCCTCAGAGTTTGTGGACAGCCAGACAGTGCGTTCTCGGCCGGACTAAGAGAGGCTCGGATGGGTCGCCGGCTCGTGTGCACGTTTCCATGTGCAAGACGTATGTTTATGCGTACCTTTGGAGGAGTTCCTTGCGGCGGCTCGTAGAAGGAGTCTTAATTTGTCACCTGGCTCAACAGGTGAAACTCGAGAGCGGAACGGGCAGCTGAGGGGGCGGGGCATAAATAATACAAAAGGTTGACAGAGACAACAAGAGGAAGAGAAAGACAGCCTGGGAAGAAGAGAAAGGATGAGGCAGGGGATGCTAGAGGTAAACCCGAGTGATACTAGTTCTGGGTCAGAACTTGGAGTCCAAACAAGTAAATAAGTAAATGTGTATTTCAATGAAAGTGGAATCTATGTGAGGTAGCATCTCCCACATACAGACCCCGTTTCCATACGAGTTGGGAAATTGTGTTAGATGTAAATATAAACGGAATACAATGATTTGCAAATCCTTTTTCAACCCATGTTCAGTTGAATATGCTACAAAGGCAACATATTTGATGTTCAAACTGAAAAACTTTTCTGTTGTTGTTGCAAATAATCATTAACTTTAGAATTTGATGCCAGCAACACGTGACAAAGACGTTGGGAAAGGTGGCAATAAATACTGAGAAAGTTGAGGAATGCTCATCGAACACTGATGTGCAGGCTAATTGGGAACCAGGTGGGTGCCATGATTGGGTATAAAAACAGCTTCCCAAAAAATGCTCAGTCTTTCACAAGAAAGGATGGGGCGAGGTACACCCCTTTGTCCACAGCTGCTTGAGCAAATAGTCAAACAGTTTAAGAACAACGTTTCTCAAAGTGCAATCGCAAGAAATTTAGGGATTTCAACATCTACGCTCCATAATATCACCAAAAGGTTCAGAGAATCTGGAGAAATCACTCCACGTAAACGGCATGGCCAGAAACCAATATTGAATGACCGTAACCTTTAATCCCTCAAACGGCATTGTATCAAAAACCGACGTCAATCTCTAAAGGATATCACCACATGGGCTCAGGAACACTTCAGAAAACCACAGTCACTAAATACAGTTCGTCGCTACATCTGTAAGTGCAAGTTAAAGCTCTACTATGCAAAGTGAAAGCCATTTATCAACAACACCCAGAAACGCCGCCGGCTTCTCTAGGCCCGAGATCATCTGAGATGGACTGATGGAAAGTGGAAAAGTGTTCTGTGGTCGGATGAGTCCACATTTTAAATTGTTTTTGGAATTATTCGACATCGTGTCATTCGGACCAAAGGGGAAGATAACCATCCAGACCAGGGGTAGGGAACCTATGGCTCTAGAGCCAGATGTGGTTCTTTTAATGACTGCACCTGGCTCTCAGATAAATCTTAGCTGACATTGCTTAAGACGATAAGTAAGGAATAATTTCGCTGGTAATCACAGTGTCAAAAGTAACGTTCAAAATATAAAACATTCTCATGCATTTTTATCCATCCATCCATCCGGTTTCTACCGCCCCTTTTCAAGAAGTCGCAGTAATAGTGAGAAGTATTTTATTTATTGTTGGTTAGCCTCAGAATAACAATGTTATTAAAATGAATAAGACTTATCATACTCTAGACATGTTGGTCTTTCTTAAAAATGCACGCCTTTAGTTGTATTCCGTGTTAAAAAAATAAAAAATAAAAAAAATAAATAAATAAAATAAAAAAATAAAAAATATATATATATATATGGCTCTCACGGAAATACTTTAAAAAATATTTGGCTTGTATGGTCCTCTCAGCCAAAAAGGTTCCCGACCCCTGATCCAGACTGTTATCGACGCAAAGTTCAAAAGCCAGCATCTGTGATGGTATGGGGGTGCATTAGTACCCAACGCATGGGTAACTTACACATCCGTGAAGGCACCATTAATGCTGAAAGGTACATACAGGTTTTGGAATAACATATGCTGCCATCTAAGCGCCGTCTTTTTCATGGACGCCCCTGCTTATTTCAGCAAGACAATGCCAAGCCCCATTCAGCATGTGTTACAAAAAAGAGTGCGGGTACTTTCCTGGCCCGCCTGCAGTCCAAACCTGTCTCCCATCGAAAATGTGTGGCGCATTATGAAGCGTAAACTACGACAGCGGAGACCCCGGACTGTTGAACGACTGAAGCTTTACATAAAACAAGAATGGGAAATAATTCCACTTTCAAAGCTTCAACAATTAGTTTCCTCGGTTCCCAAACGTTTATTGAGTGTTGTTGAAAGAAAAGGTGATGTAACACAGTGGTGAACATGCCCTTTCCCAACTACTTCGGCACGTGTCGCAGCCATGAAATTCCAAGTTAATAATTATTATTAACTTATCTTGTCTTTGTAGTGCATTCATCTAAAACAATTTCCCAACTCATATGGAAACGGGGTTTGTGCATGGGTGGAGGCAGGCGGGAGAAACACCCACACATGACGTCTTCCCGCCAGGTATCAGTGTCAGGGGAGCGATTCTGTCCGACGTGCGGGCCCCTGAGAAGGATCGGTGTCAGGGCTGTGATTATTAGTGCCATCAACCAAATTATTCCTCCTCTAGAAGGGAAGGGGTCGGATTTCCAGATCTGTCCAGCGGAGTGTTAGGTTGCCAGATAAGTGATCTTTTGCTCTCGGCCTGGGAGTAAGTCTATCTGATCATTACCAACCAGCAAAGAGCACATGTGTCTTTGGAGGCAGAGTCCTACGCAAAGACGGCGAGTGATGAAAAGAGTCCGATTTCTACCTTTGATTGTTCACGGGGGGCCTCCGAAAGGGAATAAAAGGATCCAATAAGATGGGGGACACGTGACAGGAGACCTTTTTTTTTTTTTAAAGAAGGAAGACACAGAGGAGGAAATGGGAAAGAAGCCCACTTACATGCACACGCACACGCATGTACACACACACACATACAAAAAAGTGAAGCAAAGTGCTGCTATCTAGTGGCCCGGCCTTTTACCTGCAGATAAACAAACACACGCACGCACCGCTATGTTCCATCCATCTATCCATTTTCTACCGCTTATTCCCTTTGGGTCACAGGGGGCGCTGGTGCCTATCTTAGCTACAATCGGGCGGAAGGCGGGGTACACCCTGGACAAGTTGTTTAAGTAATTCCAAGATGGCGGCGCCCGTACGGGCTGCAACATTGCGGAGCTGCTGCTAAAGATGGAACATTTGGCAGAAATACCGGACAATTCCACAAACTTTATGGCTGGCTCGCATCGTGGTCACTCTGTGATCACGTACGACCGCCAGACACTTCTGGATGTGGACATATCGGGCCGTTTTGGACTGATAGACGCGTGCGTGCTAGACTTGCTAACTAGCATGGGAATACATCGGCGGCTACATCCAGCGGCCTGTGAAGCAGGGGAGTCTAGTAGCAGCGGGGGCCGTCTACGGAGCAGACGCCAGCGGTGTGATCGGAAACGCGGATGTCGAGCGGGGCTAAAAACAAAGCAGAAGGCTAATCCCCACAGAACACCACTTCCCTCCATCATTAAATGAAAGATGCGAGACTACTGGTCTGGGTAAGAAGTCAGTTAAATTAGAACACGTTTTTTCTGCTTTGAGTGTTTCAGAGTTGGACATGTGTTTTACTGAGGTGGCTAACTATGATGCGTGCAGTTTATCAAAGCAACAAACAAACAATCGGAAGATCCCCGTTACTGAGGTGGCTAACCATGATGCGTGCAGTTTATCAAAGCAACAAACAAACAATCGGAAAATTCCTGTCGTATCAATTCCTAGATATGGTCGTAACTATACTAAATGCACTGGACATAATAAACACAACATTATTAATATTGCTACTACGGATAATTTGATCAAAAACTCCATAAAACAGCCCACTACCTATAATATAGGTTTTTTAAACATAAGATCATTGTCTCCCAAAACGTTGTTAGTTAATGATATTATCAGAGACAACAATCTTAACGTCATCGGTCTCAGCGAAACCTGGCTTAAACCAAACGACTTTTTTGCGCTAAATGAGGCATGTCCTCCTAACTTTACACATGCGCATATTGCCCGTCCGCTTAAAAGGGGTGGGGGGGTCGCACTAATATACAACGAAAACTTTAACCTTAGTCCTAACATAAATAATAAATATAAATCGTTTGAGGTGCTTACTATGAGGTCTGTCACACCGCTCCCTCTACACCTGGCTGTTATCTACCGCCCCCCAGGGCCCTGTTCGGACTTTATCAATGAATTCTCAGAGTTCGTTGCTGATCTAGTGACACACGCCGATAATATAATCATAATGGGGGACTTTAATATCCATATGAATACCCCATCGGACCCACCGTGCTTAGCGCTCCAGACAATAATTGATAGCTGTGGTCTCACACAAATAATAAATGAACCCACGCATCGCAACGGTAATACGATAGACCTAGTGCTTGTCAGGGGTACGATAGACCTAGTGCTTGTCAGGGGTATCACCGCTTCCAAAGTTACGATACTCCCGTATACTAAAGTATTGTCCGATCATTACCTTATAAAATTCGAGGTTCAGACGCATGTTCGTCAAACTAATAATAATAATAACTGCTATAGCAGCCGCAACATTAATACGGCCACAACGACAAATCTTGCTGACCTACTGCCCTCGGTAATGGCACCATTCCCAAAGTATGTGGGCTCTATTGATAACCTCACTAACAACTTTAACGACGCCCTGCGCGAAACCATTGATAACATAGCACCGCTAAAGTTAAAAAAGGCTCCAAAAAAGCGCACCCCGTGGTTTACAGAAGAAACTAGAGCTCAGAAATTATTATGTAGAAAGCTGGAACGCAAATGGCGCACGACTAAACTTGAGGTGCACCATCAAGCATTTAGTGATGGTTTAATAACTTATAAACGCATGCTTACCTTAGCTAAAGCTAATTATTACTCAAATCTCATCCACCGTAATAAAAACGATCCTAAATTTTTGTTTAGTACGGTAGCATCGCTAACCCAACAAGGGACTCCTTCCAGTAGCTCCACCCACTCAGCTGATGACTTTATGCAATTCTTTAGTAAGAAAATTGAAGTCATTAGAAAGGCGATTAAAGACAATGCGTCCCAGCTACAACGGGGTTCTATTAACACTGACACGATTGTATATACGGCGGATACTGCCCTCCAAAATAGTTTCTCTCGTTTTGAGGAAATAACATTAGAGGAATTGTTACAACGTGTAAATGGAATAAAACAAACAACATGTTTACTTGACCCTCTTCCTGGGAAACTGATCAAGGAGCTCTTTGTATTATTAGGTCCATCAGTGCTAAATATTATAAACTTATCACTTTCCTCGGGCACTGTTCCCCTAGCATTCAAAAAAGCGGTTATTCATCCTCTTCTTAAAAGACCTAACCTCGATCCTGACATCATGGTAAACTCACCTTCCCTTTATTTCAAAAATCCTCGAAAAAATTGTTGCGGAGCAGTTAAATGAACACTTAGCGTCTAACAATCTATGTGAAACCTTTCAATCCGGTTTCAGGGCAAATCACTCGACGGAGACAGCCCTCGCAAAAATGACTAATGATCTATTGCTAACGATGGATTCTGATGCGTCATCTATGTTGCTGCTCCTCGATCTTAGCGCTGCTTTCGATACTGTCGATCATAATATTTTATTAGAACGTATCAAAACACGAATTGGTATGTCAGACTTAGCCCTGTCTTGGTTTAACTCTTATCTTACTGATAGGATGCAGTGTGTCTCCCATAACAATGTGACCTCGGACTACGTTAAGGTAACGTGTGGAGTTCCCCAGGGTTCGGTCCTTGGCCCTGCACTCTTCAGCATCTACATGCTGCCGCTAGGTGACATCATACGCAAATACGGTGTTAGCTTTCACTGTTATGCTGATGACACCCAACTCTACATGCCCCTAAAGCTGACCAACACGCCGGATTGTAGTCAGCTGGAGGCGTGTCTTAATGAAATTAAACAATGGATGTCCGCTAACTTTTTGCAACTCAACGCCAAAAAAACGGAAATGCTGATTATCGGTCCTGCTAGACACCGAACTCTATTTAATAATACAACTGTAACATTTGACAACCAAACAATTAAACAAGGCGACACGGTAAAGAATCTGGGTATTATCTTCGACCCAACTCTCTCCTTTGAGGCAAACATTAAAAGCGTTACTAAAACGGCCTTCTTTCATCTCCGCAAAATCGCTAAAATTCGCTCCATTCTGTCCACTAAAGACGCCGAGATCATTATCCATGCGTTTGTTACGTCTCGCCTCGATTACTGTAACGTATTATTTTCGGGTCTCCCCATGTCTAGCATTAAAAGATTACAGTTGGTACAAAATGCGGCTGCTAGACTTTTGACAAGAACAAGAAAGTTTGATCACATTACGCCTGTACTGGCTCACCTGCACTGGCTTCCTGTGCACTTAAGATGTGACTTTAAAGTTTTACTACTTACGTATAAAATACTACACGGTCTAGCTCCATCCTATCTTGCCGATTGTATTGTTCCATATGTCCCGGCAAGAAATCTGCGTTCAAAGGACTCCGGCTTATTAGTGATCCCCAAAGCCCAAAAAAAGTCTGCGGGCTGTAGAGCTTTTTCATTTCGGGCTCCAGTACTCTGGAATGCCCTCCCGGTAACAGTTCGAGATGCTACCTCAGTAGAAGCATTTAAGTCTCACCTTAAAACTCATTTGTATGCTCTAGCCTTTAAATAGACTCCCTTTTTAGACCAGTTGATCTGCCGTTTCTTTTCTTTTTCTTCTATGTCCCACTCTCCTTTGTGGAGGGAGTCCGGTCCGATCCGGTGGCCATGTACTGCTCGCCTGTGTATCGGCTGGGGACATCTCTGCGCTGCTGATCAGCCTCCTCTTGGGATGGTTTCCTGCTGGCTCCGCTGTGAACGGGACTCTCGCTGCTGTGTTGGATCCGCTCTGGACTGGACTCTCGCGACTGTGTTGGATCCATTATGGATTGATCTTTCACAGTATCATGTTCTCATAGTCATCATTGTCACCGACGTCCCACTGGGTGTGAGTTTTCCTTGCCCTTATGTGGGCCTACCGAGGATGTCGTAGTGGTTTGTGCAGCCCTTTGAGACACTAGTGATTTAGGGCTATATAAGTAAACATTGATTGATTGATTGATTGAAGTAAATATACTGTACTGTGTCAGACTTGGACAAAGGAATGAACTCAGATGCAGAGTAGGGAAACTTAGTAGGGCTTTTATTTTGACGGCTCTTTCACCTCCAGTCAGAGTAATACAAGATCTACAAATAACAAAAAAAAACTGTCGGCGAAAAAGGTTCCAAAAAAGGGAATAACCGAGAATAACTGCTAAAAGGAGGAAAATACAAAAACCAAGACAAACTATAATTTGCCCTGTATCTGCTATGAAAGTTTTTAACATAAAACACTCCAACAGGAGAAAAAAAACAATGACGATGAAAATTTCTACGCTTAATCTTAATCTAATAATGGTAAAAAAAAAAAAAAAACACTCAAAAAAATTTGAGGAAAGAAAGATTAGGAGGAAAAAACTAATAATTCACCACGTTGGTTAAAAAAAAAAAAAAAAAAAATGAATAACAAAATTCACTCTACTGAGGAGGAGAAAAAGTCAAACTCGTAATACTAAAAACGGTTTATGATTTTATGGTACCACATTTTATCTTCGTAAAAAAAATGGCATTTGAGTTACAAAACAAAAATAAAAAACAGCGTTATTGTATTTATATTTACAGTAATAAGTTGTAAAAATAATAATAATAAAATAACACCGTATATTCTACAGCAAAAGTCTGGCAATAGATTTTACAGTATGATATAGGGAGGTTATTATTATTATTTTTTTTACAGCATATTGCTGTAAGTTGAAAAAAAAAAGACTAATGTTTGTTTTTCTACAGTAAAATTTTGTCGACTGAGCTGTCATTTTGTTAGTTTTTTTAAATCCACGGTTGATGATTTTATGCTACCACATTTTATCTTGGTAAAAACTGGCATCTGAGTTGCCAAAATAAAATTAAACAGCAGTACTGTATTTATATATACAGTAATAAGTTGTAAAAATAATAATAATAAAACAACACCATATATTTTACAGTAAAAGTCTGCCAATAGATTTTACTGTATGATTTAGGGAGTTTTTTTTTTGTTTTTTTTTTACAGCATATTGCTGTAAGTTGAAAAAAAAAACGACTAATGTTTGTTTTTCTACAGTAAAATTTTGTCGACTGAGCTGTCATTTTGTTAGTTTTTTTAAATCCACGGTTGATGATTTTATGCTACCACAATTTATCTTGGTAAAAAAACTGGCATCTGAGTTGCCAAAATAAAATTAAACAGTGCTACTGTATTTACATTTACAGTAATAAGTTGTACAAATAATAACAATAAAATAACACCATATATTTTACAGTAAAAGTCTGCCAATAGATTTTACTGTATGATTTAGGGAGTTTTTTTTTACGGCATATTACTGTAAGTTGACAAAAAAACAACTAATGTTTGTTTTCCTACGGTAAAATATTGTCGACTGAGCTGTCATTTTGTTAGTTTTTCGTAAATCCACGGTCGATGATTTTATGCTACCACAATTTATCTTGCTAAAAAAACTGGCATCTGAGTTGCCAAAATAAAATGAAACAGCGGTACTGTATTTATATTTACAGTAATAAGTTGTAAAAATAATAATAATAAAATAACACCATCTATTTTACAGTAAAAGTCTGCCAATAGATTTTACTGTATGATTTAGGGAGGTTTTTTTTACGGCATATTACTGTAAGTTGACAAAAAAACAACTAATGTTTGTTTTCCTACGGTAAAATATTGTCGACTGAGCTGTCATTTTGTTAGTTTTTCGTAAATCCACGGTCGATGATTTTATGCTACCACAATTTATCTTGCTAAAAAAACTGGCATCTGAGTTGCCAAAATAAAATTAAACAGCGGTACTGTATTTATATTTACAGTAATAAGTTGTAAAAATAATAATAATAAAATAACACCATATATTTTACAGTAAAAGTCTGCCAATAGATTTTACTGTAAAAATTAGGGATTTTTTTTTACGACATATTACTGTAAATTGAAAAAAAAAAAAAACGACTAATGTTTGTTTTTATACAGTAAAATTCTGATCAAATGAGCTGTCATTTTGTTAGATTTTTTAAAATCCACGATTGATGATATTATGGTACCACATTTTATCTTGGTAAAAAAAACTGGCACCTGAGTTGCCAAAATAAAATTAAACAGCGGTACTGTATTTATATTTACAGTAATAAGTTGTAAAAATAATAATAATAAAATAACACCATATATTTTACAGTAAAAGTCTGCCAATAGATTTTACTGTAAAAATTAGGGAGTTTTTTTTTTTACGACATATTACTGTAAATTGAAAAAAAAAAACGACTAATGTTTGTTTTTCTACGGTAAAATTCTGTCAACTGAGCTGTCATTTTGTTAGATTTTTTAAAATCCACGGTTGATGATATTATGGTACCACATTTTATTTTCATAAAAAAACAGGCATCTGAGTTGCCAAAATAAAATTAAACGGCGGTACTGTATTTATATTTACAGAAATACGTTGTATAAATAATAACAAAATAACACCACATATTTTACAGTAAAAGTCTGGCAATAGATTTTACTGTAAAAATTAGGGAGTTTTTTACGGCATATTATTGTAAGTTGAAAAAGAAAACGCCCAATGTTTGTTTTCCTTCAGTAAAATTCTGAAAAAGTCATTTTGTTAGTTTTTTTTAATCCACAGTCGATGATTTTATGGTACCACATTTTATTTTGGTAAAAAAAAAAGAGGCATCTATTTTTTGGGGGCGGTATAGCTCGGTTGGTAGAGTGGCCGTGCCAGTAACTTGAGGGTTGCAGGTTCGATAACCGCTTCCACCATCCTAGTCACTGCCGTTGTGTCCTTGGGCAAGACAGTTTACTCACCTGCTCCCAGTGCCACCCACACTGGTTTAAATGTAAAAATTAGATATTGGGTTTCACTATGTAAAGCGCTTTGAGTCACTAGAGAAAAACCGCTATATAAATATAATTCACTTTACTTATATTTACAGTAATAAGCATATTTGCCAACCCTCCCAGATTTTCCGGGAGACTCCCGAAATTCAGCGCCTCCCGGGACAAATTTTCTCCCGAAAACGTCCCGAAATTCAGGCAGAGCTGGAGGCCACGCCCCCTCCAGCTGCATGCGGACCTGAGTGACGTGTATAAAGAGCGTGTCTGCCCAATGACGATATAACTGTAGAATGATCGAGGGCGAGTTCTTGGTTTCTTATGTGGGTTTATTGTTAGGCAGTTACATTAACATCCTCCCAGCGCGGTAACAACCCACAACAACAGCAGTCCGTTTTCGTCTACCGTAAAGCAGTTGGTCTGCCGTAAACAGCAATGTTGTGACACTCTTAAATAGGACAATACTGCCATCTACTGTGCATGCATTTGTGACAATAACATCTACGGCTTTTAGAGCAGTGGTTCTCAACCTTTTTTCAGAGATGTACCCCCTGTGACATTTTTTTTATTTAATTCAAGTACCCCCCAATCATCCATCCATCCATCCATCCATTTTCTACTGCCTATTCCCTTTCGGGGCCGCGGGGGGCGCTGGCGCCTATCTCAGCTACAATCGGGTGGAAGGCAGGGTACACCCTGGACAAGTCGCCACCTCATCGCAGACCCCCTAATCAGAGCAAAGCATTTTTGGTTGAAAAAAAAAAAAAGATAAATGTCATCAGTTTCTGATTTATTAAATTGTATAACAGTGCAAAAATATTGCTCATTTGTAGTGGTCTTTATTGAACTATTTGGAAAAAAAGATATAAAAAGAACTAAAAAAATTGTTGAAAAATAAACAAGTGACTCGATTATAAATAGGTATTTCTACACAACTTGTCCAGGGTGTACGCCGCCTTCCGCCCGAATGTCGCTGAGATAGGCACCAGCGCCCCCCCGCGACCCAAAGGGAATAAGCGGTAGGAAAAGGATGGATGGATAGCTGTTAAAATACTCCTCCCCTCTTAACCACGCCCCCAACCACGCCCCTCGCCCAAACCCCGACCAAATTAGTGCACTTAAATTAGCGAACACAACAACAGATAGCATATAATACACTGTATTGTATTTAAAGTGGAAAAAACACATCTTCTTTCGAAAGGAAACTTGTAGAAAACCCACCATTCCAGACAGAGCGCACCTTTTACCGGCGTCACCGGAGTTCCCTGGTCACGTGACACCTGCCAAGCTGCCGGGATGGATCCGAAGAAGGAAGTAAAAAAAAAAGAGCGCGAAAATGAGGATAGGTTTGTTTTGCTAAACGGCGCTTAAAACATTTAGCAAACCAAATGGCGTCGTTTCCATACAGGAGGTTTAAGTCTAGTGGAGGAAATGAGGCTGAAAGTGACCGCCGCCCGGACCAGAGGATGAATTTTTAACCACCGCCATTCTTCGGGTGCAGACTGGAGCTCCGTGGGTGGTCGGCGTCGAATAAACGTGGTAAGTTTTGATTAAATTGTTCACCCAAACATATTTAAATGCAGTTAATACTCAAATGTTCGGTAATGACTGCATAGTTCTCCTTGGAATGTTTATTCAAATAAGAGAAAACTTTAATGAGTAAATAACAATGGCGGTAAAATCAAGGAAATTGTAAACACCTGATACTTTTTTTTTTTCTTCGTCTTTTTTTTTTTTTTAACTTAAATTCATATACGCATTTATAATCATTGTTGATTTAGGTTGCACATTACAGCAGGGGTCACCAACCTTTTTGAAACCAAGAGCTACTTCTCTGGTACTGATTAATGCGAAGGGCTACCAGTTTGATACACACTCAAATAAATTGCCAGAAATAGCCAATTTGCTTAATTTACCTTTAACTCTATGTTATTATTAATTATTAAGGACTTCACGGTGGTAGAGGGGTTAGTGCATGGGTGTCAAACTCGGGCCCGCGGGCCAAATTTGGCCCGCCGTGTAATTTAATTTGGCCCTTGAGGCAATATCAATTTAGCATTAGAGCTAGCCCGCCGGTGTTATACAGCGTCTGTGAAGTGAAGTGAATTATATTTATATAGCGCTTTTTCTCTAGTGACTCAAAGCGCTTTACATAGTGAAACCCAATATCTAAGTAACATTTAAACCAGTGTGGGTGGCACTGGGGGCATGTGGGTAAAGTGTCTTGCCCAAAGACACAACGGCAGTAACTAGTATGGCAGAAGCGGGGATTGAACCTGCAACCCTCAAGTTGCTGGCACGGCCACTTTACCAACCGAGCTATACCGCCCGGTGCCGCTGTAACACCGCATTCACCGCTAATACTCATACTTGCCAACCCTCCTAATTTTCCCGGTAGACTCCCAAAGTTCAGTGCCCCTCCCGAAAATCTCCCGGGGCAACCATTCTCCCGAATGTCCACCGATTTTCACCTGGACAACTATATTGGGGGCAGTGCATTTAAGGCACTGCCTTTAGCGTTCTCTACAACCTGTCGTCACGTCCGCTTTTCCTCCATACTAACAGCGTGTCACATAATATTTGTGGCTTTTACACATACACACACACGCACAAGTGAATGCAAAGCATACTTGGTCAACAGCCATACAGGTCACACTGAGGGTGGCTGTATAAACAACTTTATACAAATATGCGCCACACTGTGAACCCACACCAAACAAGAATGACAAACACATGTCGGGTGAACATCCGCACCGTAACCCAACAGAACAAATACCCAGGACCCCTTGCAGCACTAACTCTTCCGGGAAACTTCCAGCAAACTGACCAATAATTACCGTTTTATTCATGCATTTTCTCTTGCTACTTCAAGGCTTGGTTCATTCATTATTGTTATTTTATTTTCAAATTGATTATTAGCCTGTGGAAAAAAATTGATATTTACCTCAGAAGAATGCAAATAGAAAAAAAGGCATAAAATGTTTATTTAAATTTTATTTGATATGCCATTGATATATTTTTTTAATTACTATTATTATTTGAAACTGGATTTTGCATGTCACTAAAGTTATATAAGCCTTGCTTGTTAAATATTTAATGCAAAACTTGTTTGGGTCCCTATTAAAAGGTTAATATGTTCAACCTTCGCCCGCGGCTTTGTTCCGTTGAAAATTTTGGCCCACTCTGTATTTGAGTTTGACACCCCTGGGTTAGTGCGTCTGCCTCACAATACCAAGGTCCTGCAGTCCTGGGTTCAATCCCAGGCTCGGGATCTTTCTGTGTGGAGTTTGCATGTTCTCCCCGTGACTGCGTGGGTTCCCTCCGGGTACTCCGGCTTCCTCCCACTTCCAAAGACATGCACCTGGGGATAGGTTGATTGGCAACACTAAATGGTCCCTAGTGTGTGAATGTGAGTGTGAATGTTGTCTGTCTATCTGTGTTGGCCCTGCGATGAGGTGGCGACTTGTCCAGGGTGTACCCCGCCTTCCGCCCGATTGTAGCTGAAATAGGCGCCAGCGCCCCCTGCGACCCCAGAAGGGAATAAGCAGTAGAAAATGGATGGATAGATATTATTAATTATTAAAGATATTTATCTTTGTGGAAACACTGATTATCTTAATGATTTCTCCCAATAAATATATATAGAAACAGAAAAATATCAACATGCAACACTTTATTTTTATATTTTCTCTAAGTGCACGTTTTTCAAATTCAACATTTTCAAATGATCACTTCTAAGACGTCTTGTGAAATGACAAAATCCCATTTAAACTAGCAAGCCACTAACATTTTTTAACAAATCATGAATTACTTTGCACCATGTTTGTACAAATAATAACTCATGTAAAATACAAAAGTCAACTCAAATTGTTAAAGGGGAACATTATCACCAGACCTATGTAAGCGTCAATATATACCTTGATGGTGCAGAAAAAAGACCATATATTTTTTAAACCGATTCCCGAACTCTAAATGGGTGAATTTTGGCCAATTAAACGCCTTTCTGTTTATCGCGCTGGAGGCGATGACGTCAGAATGTGACGTCGCCGAGGTAACACACCCGCCATTTTCATTTTCAACACATTACAAACACTGGGTCTCAGCTCTGTAATTTTCCGTTTTTTGCCTATTTTTTGGAACCTTGGAGACATCATGCTTCGACGGTGTGTTGTCGGAGGGTGTAACAGCACTAACAGGGAGGGATTCAAGTTGCACCACCGGACCGAAGATGCGAAAGTGTCTGCCGCCAGACCCCCATTGAATGTGCTGGAGTTTCTCCACATTTTACCGGCGATGCTAAGGCAGACATGGCACAGAGATGTATGGATAACCTGCAAATGCATTTGCAACGATAGTCAACGAAATCACAAAGGTGAGTTTTGTTGATGTTGACTGCCAGCTAATCGACTCTAACATGCTATTTACCGGCGGTGCTAAAGCAGACATGGCACAGAGATGTATGGATAACCTGTAGATGCATTTGCAACTATATTACGTTTCCTTCCACCCCCATTTAATGCAAAAAAAAACCCACCAATCGATGGATTTAAGTTGCTCCAGTGTCAAAAGATGCGAAAGTCCTGATCGTTTGGTCCGCACATTTTACCGGCGATGCTAACGCAGCTATTCGGCCATGCTATGGCTATGAATAGCGTCAATAGCTATTCGCTCAATAGCTTCAGTTTCTTCTTCAATACTTTCATACTCCAACCATCTGTTTCAATACATGCGTAATCTGTTGAATCGCTTAAGTCGCTGAAATCTGAGTTTGAATCCGAGCTAATGTCACTATATCTTGCTGTGGTATTCCCAGTGTTTGTTTACATTGGCAGCACTGTATGACGTCACAGGGAAATGGATAGTGGTTTCGAAGATAGCGAAAATAAGGCACTTTAAAGCTTTATTTAGGGATATTCCGAGACCGGTAAAATTTTTTAAAAAACATCAAAAAATACAACAAGCCACTGGGAACTGATTTTTCTTGTTTTTAACCCTTTTGAAATTGTGATAATGTTCCCCTTTAAATAAATCATGTCACACTTTGAACTGGACACCAAATCTGTTATCTGTTTCTTTGTCAGTTAGTGGGAAGCCTGGCATTGCATGCTGTTAACTAGTGTGGTGTACTCTGGTGTGTCACTTGACACTGCAACCCTGAGGGAGTCTTGCAGATGTGCATCAACGAGGCATGTTCTGTGTTTTTTCTTGATGAAGTTCATGTCAGAAAAGGCTGATTCACAGAGATAAGTTGAACCAAACAGGCTTGCAACCTTCATAGCTGCTGCGCATACACCACTTTACTTTTCTGTGTCAACAAGGCACCAAAAGTTTGGTGCAGCCTGGTGGGCTTTAAATTTTAAATGGTCAGGAAACAAGAGGAAGGAATTTAAAAGGTAAAAAGGTATATGT
The DNA here is from genome assembly GCF_033978795.1 of Nerophis ophidion. NCBI lineage: Eukaryota > Metazoa > Chordata > Actinopteri > Syngnathiformes > Syngnathidae > Nerophis > Nerophis ophidion. Next base: position 84,745,887 of record NC_084611.1, read on the forward strand.
GTTCAAAAATCCTAAAATCATTTTTAAGGTTGTATTTTTTCTCTAAAATTGTCTTTCTGAAAGTTATAAGAAGCAAAGTAAAAAAAAGAATTAATTTATTTAAACAAGTGAAGACCAAGTCTTTAAAATATTTTCTTGGATTTTCAAATTCTATTTGAGTTTTGTCTCTCTTAGAATTAAAAATGTCGAGTAAAGCGACACCAGCTTGCTACTAAATAAATACAATTTAAAAATAGAGGCAGATCACTGGTAAGTGCTGCTATTTGAGCTATTTTTAGAACAGGCCAGCGGGCGACTCATCTGGTCCTTACGGGCGCCCTGGTGCCCGCGGGCACCGTGTTAGTGAATAATAATAATAGATTTTATTTGTAAAAACAACCTCAAAGTGCCACAGTGTAAAAAATAGTAATAATACAAATAAATAAAATATAAGACTAGAAACAGCCCAAAAGCTACAACCAGCATGCATGTCTATAGAAAGCCTTTTTTAAAAAGATGGGTTTTTAAGTCTTTTTTTAAAAGCATCCACAGTCTGAGGTGCCCTCAGGTGGTCAGGGAGAGCGTTCCACAGACTGGGAGCAGCGGAGCAGAAAGCCCGGTCTCCCGTTGTTCGAAGCTTTGTCCGTGGAGGTTGGAGGAGGTGTCGTGTGGAGGATTTGGGGGTGAGCAGTTCCTTGAGGTAGAGGGGGGCATTTCCATGGAGGCACTGGTGAGTTAGTAGGGAGATTTTGAATTCAATCCTGAATGGAACAGGAAGCCAGTGAAGGGATTTGAGAGTTGGTGTGATGTGGTCATGTTTCCGCACTCTCATTAGGATCCTCGCAGCACTATTTTGTATGTACTGCAGCTTCTGAATGTTTTTGCTGGGGATCCTGACAAGAAATGCGTTGCAGTAGTCGAGCCTGGAGGAGACGGTGACCCCTGCATTAGAGTAACAAGAAAAAAATAATAGTTATTCCCTTTTTAAATAAAAATGTTCTCATAATGATGGCAACAGTAGAAAAGAGCATCAGACACGAATACAAATAGACGGAGTAAATATTGAAAGGGTAAGAGAAACCAGATTTTTGGGAGTATTAATAGATGATAAAATGAACTGGAAATCTCATACAAAACATACAACATAAGGTGGCAAAAAACATTTCAATAATGAATAAAGCAAAATAAATCACTTTATATTCTCTACTGCTCGCTAGTGTTACCATATCTGAGTTATTGTACAGAAATAAGGGGAAACAACTACAAATGTGCGCTACATTCGTTAACTGTTACAAAAAAGATCAATTAGAATCAAGAGCGTAGAATTGGGTGTGAGGCAGAGGTACTTGCTGCCTCATGGTCTGCCTTTATCCCCGTTGCAACAAGCAAGCGCCCCCTCGCATGCACACCGCTCAATACACTTTGTGTGTAGCCGTCGAGGCACCACCTGTGTCTGCCTCTTTATTTTGATCAAGAAACACGGAATTTCTGCGATTTTGACCATGGAAATGATCAAAATATAGAGGAACCACACCAAAATCAAACAGAAAACCAAGGCCAAAAGAGAAATATTCAAACTTATTTTATTTAATTACTTCGTTTTTGAACATCTCATGGTTAAGCCTCCTGGTGGCAAGGTGAGGCACTGCCTCACTTGCCTCCCCTGACAGCACGTCACTGGTTAGATTTGATAGTAAAGTTAACCAACCAAACAAATGAGGTCCATTGTCACAGGTGTAAATTACGAAACAGTTGCAAAAATATTTAGACTTTTAAAATGTTAACAAAAGCATTATTTTATATTTTATTTATATTTAAAGACCTAAAAAAAAGGAACACAAATTTGAATCCAACATATTTTCATGCCCTTTTGAAAAAAAAATCACTTATGTATCCTGTTTGGGTGCATTGTGGAAGAATTTAATATTTAAATAAATAAACAAAAACATGAACAGGATACAATTCCAATTAGGAAAACACATGTTTAATAGAGCAACACAACACCAATGATGGGCAAAATGCAGAATAAAAAGATATTGAAAGGACAAAAAAGTCAACCTTTGTTTTGATTTTTTTTTCTTACCTTTGTGCTTATGTGACGACTTATAATAGATAATAACGCTCAGTTGTGAGTGACATGTAGTGTACTGAAACCACTGCAAACTACAAACCGCAATAATTAAATCAGTGTAAAAATGAATGTCCGAAATTTTAGTGAGCATTGGAATTTGATACGTATAGATTTTGGATGTCATTAGATTGTGTACGTTATCAAGTGTGTTTTAATTGAATTCTATATTGTGGATTTGTAACCATCAGTAAAACTTTATTATGAGGATGATCACTTGTTTGAATGTCCACCAACTGGCCTTGGAGCCTCGTAACAGTCCACTAAGACTTCATGATGGGAGCAAAAACCGCCTGGTTAGTCATATACCAGCCTTTTCCCCCCTCACCCCAGCCTGCACAGTCTGGAAACCTGCGGTATGTCAGGAGATGGCTTAAAGGGCTAAATGGAGCATACCAGATGAAGTGTTTGTTAGATGTAGTCCCTCCTCAAGCCGCCAGGGGGACCCCGTCTGTTGAACAGTGAACACCTCTGGATTGGTGCTGATGATGCTGTTGAGCATCTCCTCCGGATTCTCTCCACAACCTGGACGACCTTGCTCTCTCCCCCACAGCAGCTTGCTGTTTTGCAACTTCTAATGATATAAAAACCCACAGAGGAGAGAACTTTGATGCTGTGGTGTTTTGAGGTTTAAAAATGTAGGTTTTCAGGTAGTGATTTAAAGAGAATTAAATAGGTTCCCACGATAATTATTATTATTATTTTTTTAATTCTAGCGGTAAACTCCTTTGATCATGTTGTGGTTATGTTTAAAACGTATCCAACATTTTCACATACACCATCTGATCATACTAAAATGGCAACTGGCTTTCAAAGTATTTTCTTTTTATTCATGCAAAACACCATTGACACCAATGAGCACAACATCGGGCAGTTGGAACATGGCTTTATTTACTCTGATGTTCCTATTATTTATATTATTAATTGTTGAAATGAAATACGTTGGGACAGCGTGGCGCAGTTGGGAGAGTGGCTGTGCCAGCACCCTGAGGGTTCCTGGTTCAGTCCCCACCTTCTACCATCCTAGTCACGTTTGTTGTGTCCTTGAGCAAGACACTTCCCCCTTGCTCCTGATGGGTCCTGGTTAGCGCCTTGCATGGCAGCTCCCGCCATCAGTGTGTGAATGGGTGAATGTGAAAATAGTGTCAAAGCGCTTTGAGTTCCTTAAAAAGGTGGAAAAGCGCTATACAAGTAAAACCCATTTACCATTTACCTGGTGACTGGCTAGTTGTTTTGGTAGTGGCTAAACTATCATACTGTATAAAGCGGGAGTCAGCATGTGGCTCTTTAGTGCTGTCCTAGTGGCTCCCTGGAGCATTTTTAAAAAAATGGAAAAAGTGGGAAAACTGTTTTTTGTTTTAGTATCTTTTTTGTTTGAGGACAAACACTACACAGACCTACCCACTTGTTACAAAAGCCCACTGTTTAATATGTTTGTGTGTATGCTTCACTGATGACAGTATTTGGTGAACATCATTTTGTCCTACCAATTTCAGTGGTTCTTGAACTCACCGTAGTGTGGACTGTGACGCCACAGTTTGTTTACATGTAAAATCTTCCACTCCTTCTTTGTCTCTTTATGTCCATCAAACGTTTTATGCTGTGTGTGAATGCACAAAGGTGAGCTTTGTTGAGGTTATTGATTTGCTGGAGTGCTAATCAAGCATATTTGGTCAGTGCATTACTGCAAGCTAATCAATGCTAACATGCTATTTAGGCATGTTAGCATATTGCATCGTTATGCCTCATTTGTAGATATATTTAAGCTAATTTAATATCCTTTACTTTTATCCTCTTTGTATATAATTTATATTTGCATGTGTCATGACACATTCTCTGTACAGTGTGTAGTATTGGCTGCATTTCTGATAGTTGTTTGTGTGCCATGTTGTTCCAGACCACAGCAAACATTACATAGATTGCCAAATATTGTAATAACTGTATTAAAAGAAGACAGCCTGCTGTTTACTTTAACTTGGACACACACATCTATACCTTTTGGTTATTAAAATCCAGTAATTTCCAGGAGTTATCTCACCTTCTGAGTAGCCTCGGATTTACTAATGGTTTCTTATGTTGTAGAATAAATATAAAATTTCAACATTTCTGTCAACAAAAATTTGCTTAAGCCTGCGACACATAGTCATTTTGATAGTAGGCTAATATAGTTAATATAGACACTTACGTCATGTGTTGCCTACATTGTAACACTTGTATTCGGCTTTAAATTTTTTGCGGATCCAGACAGATTCTTTTTTTCTATTTTTGGTCCAATATGGCTCTTTCAAGGTTTTGAGTTTCTTGACCCTTGGTATAGAGCAGTGGTTCTTAATCTTGTTGGAGGTACCGAACCCCACCACTTTCATATGGGCAGTCCCCGAACCCTTCTTTAGTGAAAAATAAAAGGTTTTTTTTTTCAAAGTAAAGACAAAGTTATCTGTTTTTTTTTTTTACTGGTGCACAAAATGAACCATGCATTAACATCACATTGTTCAAAGAACCAAAACGAACACAGTGTATGAACTCACAACAAATTACACACCTGCAAATCAGATGGAAAATTAGAGGGACCATTTTTTTGGGGTATCAATAATACGTCGATAAGGAGAAGTTTGTATTTACACGATGAGTCGGGTGTGTCTTGCCCTCCGCCGAACCCCTGAGGCCGACTCACCGAACCCCTAGGGCAGGGGTCGGGAACCTTTTTGGCTGAGAGAGCTAAGAATCCAAATATTTGAAAATGTATTTACGTAAGAGCCATATGATATTTTTTTCAACACTGAATACAACTAAATGCGTGCATTTTAAGTAAGACCAACATTTCTAGAGTATAATAGGTCTCTTATTCTTTGTAATAACACTGTTATTCTGAAGCTAACTGTGGAGGGGGCGTGGCCTGTGGGCCTGCAGCGAAGTGGGGTGTTACCAGGATTGGCCTCGAAATCAGCGACAGGTGCATAGATGGCCCGCCTGGGCCTTGTTATCTAATCACCTGTCCCTCTGTTATAAGCAGCAGCCAGGAGGAGGGACGGGTATGGCATTGAAGCAAGAGCGCGAGCGAGAACGAAAGAGGAAAAGACAATTGCTGGAAAGAAACTGAGAGACTTATTGAAAAATAAAACAATATTGTAACCCTGAAACAGGCTCTCATGTCGGTGCTTGGTGGTCTGAAGAACCCCCTGGAGGGCAAGCCCTACACTAACCAATAATAAATAAATAACTTCTTACCATTAACGCAACTTCTTGAACTGGTGCGGTAGAAAACGGATGGATGGATTAAAAATGCATGACAGTGTTTTATATTTTGAATTTTTTTTTAACACTGTGATTATTATCGTGTTACGCAAAGTCAGCTCAGATTTGTCAGAGCCAGATGCAGTCATCAAAAGAGCCACATCTGGCTCTAGAGCCATAGGTTCCCTACACCTGCCCTAGGGTTTGATAGAACCCAGGTTAAGAACCACAGGTATAGAGGTAATCACATCTGTGCTAAGAAGATGAAGAGAGGGTTGAAAAACTGGTCTAGTTTGCTGTAATTTTTCTTTTTTGCTAGTTACTACAGCTGCAACTAACAACTATTATGATAATCAAATAACGACTAGCTTAAAGGTTAGTCGACTAATCGAGTAATGAAGCGTATTAGGTGGGTCTTCTGTAATTTAGACAGCTTGAGATATTTTTAGCTACGTGCTAACAATAAAGATGACTACCGTATTTTCCGGACCATAGGGTGCACCGGATTATAAGGCACACTACCGATGAATGGTCTATTTTTTAATCTTTTTTCATATATGAGGCGCACCGGATAATAGGGCGTATAGGGGAAATGCGTCACTCGGTCCTTGAATATTTATTAATATTGTAACTGTGCTGCTCATTAGGCTGTTACAAAGTAATATCTAAATCCAACTTTTTCCTATTTAAAAGCAAGGACATGAAAAAGGCTGATTAAAAACAAGTAAACAGACAACAAAAAAGCACCAACAATAAAACGCCCCCAAATCAATCAAGCTTCCTTAAAAAGTAAAGGGTGTTATGTGATGACGACGCAGCGCTTAGAAATTAACCCACAGGTATATGAACGGTATATGGACGGGTATATTTTCCCTTCAAGACAATTGAACTTCGAATGTGCCGATCTCTTTCTAACTTTACCGGACTGGCGCGCTTTAACTAAAATGATGGTTCAGCACAACTTTGTCTCTCTGTTGTTAGCTCGCCAGCCAACTATCTTACCGAGGAGACTGAGACCGCATCCTCCAGATGTCTGATATGCCTCTGCTTCACATGCTTCCGCATGACAAACTTACTGCCATGAAAAGAAGGTCCACTTTGCAAACCGAGCAAGTTAGTCATGTCTTTGGCGTTTTTAGTTTTCAGCAGTCAACAAGTGCCTCTTTGTTTTTGTCTGGACAAAACACAAGTAGTGAAGGCAACCACTCAACGGCAAATTAATTTGTGGGTGAGAAGTTTTATTAAAAGGGAACATTATCACCAAACCTATGCAAGCGTCAATATATACCTTGATGTTGCAGAAAAAAGACCATGTATTTTTTTAACCGATTTCCGAACTGTAAATGGGTGAATTTTGGCGAATTAAACGCCTTTCTGTTTATCAGTCTTTTAGCGATGACATCAGAACGTGACGTCGCCGAGGTAACACACCCGCCATATTCATTTTCACATTACAAACACCGGGTCTCAGCTCTGTTATTTTCCGTTTTTTTCGACTATTTTTTGGAACCTTGGAGACATCATGCCTCGTCGGTGTGTTGTCGGAGGGTGTAACAACACTAACAGGGAGGGATTCAAGTTGCACCACTGGCAAGCAATCTGCCGCCAGACCCCCATTGAATGTAGCAAAGTGTCTTCACATTTGACCAGCGATGCTAACACAGACATGGCACAGAGATGTATGGATAACCTGCAGATGCATTTGCAAGGATTAAGTCAACGAAATCACAAAGGTGAGTTTTGTTGATGTTCTTGACTTATGTGCTAATCAGACATATTTGGTCACGGCATGACTGCCAGCTAATCGATGCTAACATGCTACCTAATCGATGCTAACATGCTACTTACGCTAGCTGTATGTACATTTTAAACTACATACCCACATTTAATGCGAAACAAACACTTACCAATCGACGGATTTAAGTTGCTCCAGTGTCACAAGATGGGAAAGTCCTGATCGTTTGGTCTGCACATTTTACTGGCGATGCTAATAAGGCAGCCATGCTATGGGCCACTTCATTAGGTACACCCATGCTATGGCCGAATAGCGTCAATAGCTATTCGCTCAATAGCTTCAATTTCTTCTTCAATTTCGTTTTCGCTATCTGCCTCCATACTCCGACCATCTGTTTCAATACATGCGTAATCTGTTGAATCGCTTAAACCTCTGAAATCCGAGTCTGAATCCGAGCTAATGTCGCTATATCTTGCTGTGGTAAGCGCCATGTTGTTTGTATTGGCAGCCCTGTATGACGTCACAGGGAAATGGATAGTGGTTTCGAAGATAGCGAAAATAAGGCACTTTAAAGCTTTATTTAGGGATATTCCGGGGCCGGTAAAATTTTGAAAAAAACTTCAAAAAATACAACAAGCCACTGGGAACTGATTTTTTATTGTTTTTAACCCTTTTGAAATTGTGATAATGTTCCCCTTTAATGACTTATGTCAACAATAAATGGTTGCAGCCAGTTACTGTGATTTTGAACACAATGTATTGTTTTCCGTTGGGAAAATGAGGCGTCTCCCTGGGTTTACTGAGTCCTTCCAGATAATTATGCATCAGAGACGCGGGGCGCGTACTTAGCAACATCACTGGTGGTGTCAGACATCATTGGCCTCTAGAAGCTTTTGGCAACGTTTGAGCTATTTTTAGCTGCATTCCTCACATGACATAGATATAGTTTTGATGGCAACTTCATTTTGCATTGTTGTGCATCCCCTACCAGTGTAAACATCAAGTGCAGCTTATTTTCTGCAGCTCTAACTGAATTGTTTATTACCTTGAGTTAAATGCTCCACTCTTAATCAATGATAGGGAATCAATGTACTTAATTGCTTAGAACCACTAGATTGTATTATTTACACTGCTGGCTGGCTCTCTGTTTGCCAATGAGAGAAAAAAAATCAGTGCATAATTTGAAGCAGGTTAGAATTTTAGTCTCCCCCCCCAAGACAGCACCAAGCATCCGACCCTGAAGCAGCAAACATTTAAAATGCTGCATGTTCTAAAACGCATGTCCGCTTCCAAGTCATTTAAATCATTCAAGACAAGCCTCCAGTGGGAGACTACTTTTCGGGATTAACATGAATGAAATAAAAAAAAGTTCTCTTTCTGCAGGGGGAAATGCAATGACCAGGAAACTCTATGCATTTGTTTAGCTCTTTCTTTTGCCTTTATTTGCATTTTTTTGCAACAGTTCTTCCAAAAGAAGGATCAGCGTATACGAAAATTCATTGGAAAGTGAAGAAGAATATATTTAGACTAGATGTGTACGTTGATGATTAGGATTTATGACATCACACTAGGGGTGTAACGGTACACAAAAATTTCAGTTCGGTACGTACCTCGGTTTAGAGGTCACGGTTCGGTTCATTTTCGGTACAGTAAGAAAACAACAAAATATACATTTTTTGGTTATTTATTTACCAAATTTGTAAACAATGGCTTTATCCTTTTAACATTGGGAACACTATAAAAATTCTGCCCACGTTAATCAACATTAAACTGCCTCAAATCGTTGCTCGGATTAAATAAAATGACAAAACTTTTCCTCAACGTATAAAAAGTGCAACGTTAAACAGTTTCAAGTCAACTAATCACCTGTAGTTAATTTTTATTATGTAAATGTTATATTTTTATCAACATGTGATAGCAGGGACCCTGCCATTCAAAGTTTTTCTGTCCGTAAAACACACACACACACACACACACACTGCAAAATGAGCTAACGTTGCGCTAAGAGCTAATTAGCCTTCACCTCAAGCCAGAACTGTGAGCGAGCTGAGCTGCAGTTTAAGTTTCTAGAAGATCAACGGGCTCATAGTGATGTTAATAGTAGTTGACAGGGAAGTGTTTATTATCATTTGGGGAGAGTACGCTGCCTTATGCTCACCTGCTAAACACCTATCTGCTCGACGCTGAAGCATTTACTACATGCGCTCTGAATACGCACTGCTGATTGGCTGTTACATCGCTCTGAATACGCATTGCTGATTGGCTACATATGTAACCAATCAGATGGTTGTGTGGGTGGAACAATGCCGGGTGCTGAGACAGAGGCAGAAGAAGCAAGGCAGCTTGTTAAGACTTTAGCTTACAAACTCGTTCGGTACACCCTCGTACCGAAACGATACCGCTGTACTGAAACGGTTCAATACCAATACACGTACCATTACACCCCTAATAAATACATTTGATCAGGTTCTCCTATGTCAATTTAGTGGGGTGTGGAAAAAAAAATGTCCCCAAGTAGGGCTGCAACAAACAACTGTTTTGATAGTCGACTTTTTTTTAAATTATTAGTCGACTAATCGGATAATAAAGGGTACACATATTTAATGGCGCTAATGTTTCCACCAAATTTTAAATAGCGCAAGTTATTTCAGACATGTGCTTACAAACAACAGAGGATTAATTTATTCATAAATATTTATTTATACTGTAACTGTGCCGCTCATGCAGCTGTTACAAAAATGAAAATGACTATTCAAATGTTGTTCTGTTTAAAAGAAAGGAAAGGCAACATGCTAAAAAAAACAATACACCTGGTCTGTGTATTATAATATATATATATGTGTGTGTGTGTGCGCGTTTCACGTACAATTTTTCATATCCACTACTTTTTTAGTCTTTCCTACCCCAAGGAGTGCATAAACTACAGTCAAATCTACATTAAAAAACTAACTGATGTAAATGAGTTATTGGTCTTGCAAAGCAAGACGTTATCAGTATCAGCTTGGGAAAACATATCTTGCATCCCGACAGGAAGTTTTACTGGTTTAACCGTTCTTTTGATTTGTAACTGCATTTGCGGTTAATTTATTTTTAAACTCGCATGACACTTAATCTTGAAAAAATGAGATGCCTGAAGGCATCTGATGCCTAAGGGTGTTGTTTAACTTCTCTTCATGCTTGTATGACAGTTAATACCGTTACCTAAAACATTGCCTACACTTAATAAAAATTTCATGATGGTGATATTATTTCTGGGATTGATTATTTCTATTTACGTAAGGGTCGTGACCAGCGTAACAGATTGTATTAACCTGTTTAAGGTTCTGCTGTAGTGACTTAATAAGAAGTAAATGCAGGTAAGGAGAATGAATGAGGTTTTTTTTGCCTCCCGTTGCAACGAGTCACCAACTTTGGTTTTATCGCTTGTGAGTGGGCGGATTCCTGGGCTGGACCAGCTGCTCTGAGACATAGCAGCTCAGTAGGCATCGCTAGAAGGGCTTGATATGTGGATACATCAGGCAGTGACACGGCCTCCTAAAGCCACGGCGGAAAAGTAATGATGTGTCTTGCAGTAAAGGTCCCCATCATGTGTCGCACTCTGAGTGTTGTAGTTGCCAAATATCCATCCATCCATCCATCATCTTCCGCTTATCCGAGGTCGGGTCGCGGGGGCAACAGCCTAAGCAGGGAAACCCAGACTTCCCTCTCCCCAGCCACTTCGTCTAGCTCTTCCCGGGGGATCTCGAGGCGTTCCCAGGCCAGCCGGGAGACCTAGTCTTCCCAACGTGTCCTGGGTCTTCCCCGTGGCCTCCTACCGGTTGGACGTGCCCTAAACACCTCCCTAGGGAGGCGTTCGGGTGGCATCCTGACCAGATGCCCGAACCACCTCATCTGGCTCCTCTCGATGTGAAGGAGCAGCGGCTTTACTTTTAGTTCCTCCCGGATGGCAGAGCTTCTCACCCTATCTCTAAGGGAGAGCCCCGCCACACGGCGGAGGAAACTCATTTCGGCCGCTTGTACCCGTGATCTTATCCTTTCGGTCATGACCCAAAGCTCATGACCATAGGTGAGGATGGGAACGTAGATCGACCGGTAAATTGAGAGCTTTGCCTTCCGGCTCAGCTCCTTCTTCACCACAACGGATCGGTACAACGTCCGCATTACTGAAGACGCCGCACCGATCCGCCTGTCGATCTCACGATCCACTCTTCCCTCACTCGTGAACAAGACTCCTAGGTACTTGAACTCCTCCACTTGGAGCAAAATAGAACATCTTATTTGTATATAAATCATCTAGAGCAGGGGTGTCAAAGTAAATTTAGATGGGAGGGCCACATGGAGAAAACACTACTCCCAAGTAGTGGGAAAATCACAGCACGATAACTTCAAAATAAAGACAACTTCAGATTGTTTTCTTTGTTTAAAAAAAAAATAGAACAAGCACATTCTGAAAACGTTCAAATCCTAATTGTGTTGGGGTTTTTTTACACTCACATTTTGCGGTATATATATCTATCTTTATTTGTCTTTATTAAATTTTTTTGAATAAATTATGTGTTGATGTTCATCAATCAACTCATTGGTGTTAATTTTCAGTCTATCAAGATAAAAAAAATGATCAAAATCAAATTACAATATGATCATTATGTAGTTTGATCATTATCCTCGACTGATGTACTAACATCATGTGGTTTATTTTGTACATTTGTAGCATCATCTACAAATATACAAATAATTGCCATTGCTGCATCCAGTGGACACATTTAGAACAGCTGTTTCTTCCATTCAAACATTTCAGGACAATTTTTATATTTAGCAAACTCATCCTGAGGGCCGGATAAAACCTGTTCGCGGGCCTGATCTGGTCCTTGGGCCATGCGTTTGACACCCCTGATCTAGAGCTTCAACTCATGACTATTTTAATAGTGGACTTATCAACTATCCTAACGATTAGTCGACTATTTGGATTATGCAGCGTGTACCTATCCAGTGATTCTAATTTAGCCATGGGCTTTTAAATTCAGCTTGAATTATTTTTAGGCATGCAATTACAAACACTAGAGACAATACATACAACTATTTAATTTAGAAATATTTGCGTATGATCTGTGATCTTTAAAAGCAAGGACAGGGTATGTGCTGCTGATAAAAATACTATGTACTGTAGAGTGGTAGCTCAAGGTACCAGTGCCGTATCTTACGAGTTTTTCGAACATTTTCTGTCTTTCGTCTTGGCTAATTTTTATGCTTTAGTTTGCAAGCAAAAATTGGCATTACGAGCCTCCTACACAGTCAAATAGGGGTGTAATGGTACACAAGAATTACGGTTCCGTACGTACCTCGGTATAGAAGTCACGGTTTGGTTCATTTTCGGTACAGTAAGAAAACAACAAAATTTATTTTTTTGGGGTTATTTATTTACCAAATTTGTAAACAATGGCATAACATACATATACACACAGGGTCCATTGCCAGGGTTAATGTGGTCAACATATATAAAATAAAAACTAAATAATATAAGGCTCAGAATGGTTTCTTAACAAAACCTTTCTACATATAAAGTGGTTTTTTTGATTGATTGATTGAGACTTGTATTAGTAGATTGCACAGTACAGTACATATTCAGTACAATTGACCACTGAATGCAAACAGCCCAATAAGTTTTTGAACTTATGTCGAGGTCCACGTTAATCAACACCCCCCGCCCCCCAGTTTTTAATGCAATATGGACTTAAATCTGCTGCTATAAAAACATTTGTTATTGCTTTAGCCCTGCCTGACTCGCCTAGGAGAGGTTGTGTGAATGCAGTGGTGACGTTTCAAATGGGTTAGCATGTGTTATGAGAGTAGCATATGTGTGTGTGTGGCCCTTTAATATGTGACAGCATTGAGGTGAGTGTGTGGGCGAGCGAGGTGAGGGAGCGGCGAGTATTTTGTTGAATTGGCTATGTGCAAAACCTCAATAAAGGCAAGATTTGCAACTAATCGCCTGACTCTTTATTTACCCTGGAGTCCGGAGCTGTGGAAAGGTGTTGCCCTCGTGAATACATCAGCCCTGGAGGAATGTCTCCACTGCGCTCCTCGACTACAGTTTGGGCGCCGGAAGCAGGAAAGGTGCAACACATGTTTGACGTGATGTCAGAAGCAGCTGCTGAACAATCTCGGCAAACCTCCGTCCTCCATTGTTGTATCGCGCAGCCAAAGTGTTCCCAAACGGGAGACCTTAACGAGGCAGGAGGGTCTTCCAGCCCTGGCTTTTACATGTTGTCCTAGCCTGGTCGCTGCTAGCATGTGACCTCGTTCGGTAAACCTCCGAACCGAACCGAAACGGATCAATACAAATACACGTGCCGTTACACCCCTACAGTCAAAGAGTATTAACCAACCAAAACATTATTGGTATGAACAAAGTGAGTGTGAAGGACAGTGCTGAGAAGAAGTAGATGATCCATCCATCCATCCATTTTCTACCGCTTGTTCCCTTTTGGGGTCGCGGGGGGCGCTTGCGCCTATCTCAGCTACAATCGGGCGGAAGGCGGGGTACACCCTGCACAAGTCGCCACCTCATCGCAGGGCCAACACAGATAGACAGACAACATTCACACTCACATTCACACACTAGGGCCAATTTAGTGTTGCCAATCAACCTATCCCCAGGTGCATGTCTTTTGAAGTGGGAGGAAGCCGGAGTACCCGGAGGGAACCCACGCATTCACGGGGAGAACATGCAAACTCCACACAGAAAGATCCCGAGCCTGGATTTGAACCCCAGGACTGCAGGACCTTCATATTGTGAGGCAGACACACTAACCCCTCTGCCACCGTGAAGCCAAGGGAAGTAGATGATATTTATCAAAAACATGTCGGTTGCTTGCTAACTTGGTGAAGCGGGGGCAAGCAAGCACAAATTAAGTTGATTTTAGCACTTGATAGCCAAAGCACATAGACACATGTTGAGACAGAAACCACAAGACTTGAAACAGGAGGGGAAAGGGCGGGCATCCGACCCAAACCTGCTTTGTTTCCGTCAAACCACGTGGGGTTAAGCGTCGAAGGCTTGGGTTGGAGGGTGGCACTCTGTGTGTTTTTTGTGGATGCATATGTGTGCTTAAGCTTGCAGCGTGTCTCAGGTCCGTGACTTAAGTGCTCAATCAATCAACTTGAAGAAACGATATCAGTCGATCCCTAATACCAAGTATGTTGCGAGAATCTGTTTAATTCAAAAATCATGTTAAATCGAGCATCGATTCTGAAACAAACCATCACTCCAAGTATTGGATTTGAATTGAACCGTGATTTTTTTTTTGTAAGATTCACATTTCTATTAATAACTGCACTCCTTAAGTCATTATTTCGTTGTCGTATCATGCCATAAATACAGTATGTGTACCAAACCTACTCCAGCAAAATGTTGTCACAGACTAACTTGCAGGAAACAATTGTGTAATCGGTCAATATGTGCTTTTGCTGCAGAGTGAGTCTCTTGTTTGACCTCAGTTATGTAAGATTCTCCAAAGACTCCTGGAGAAGATGAAGTTGAATCCTCTATTACCGTGACAACGTGAAATCCCTGCACAATGGACGAGCCACAGAGGGATTCCCTCATGGAGTCATCGCCTCACAACCTCTGCCACCATTGCTAAATTGTTAACCCTAAGTGACATCATCCATTTCTGTTACTGAGGGACAGACTTGTCCCCTTTTCTCACCACTTAGCCTTTGGTCCATCGGGAGCACGTATGACAAATTTAGCCCCCCCGGCCCAACAATGTGTTTTTTTTTTTATTGCATTTTAAGCAAGTTACGTCCCAGAAGGCTTGAATAGTTCTGATTGTGAGCTTGTTGTGACAGCCTGTTTTTGGGAACACATGGGCGTCACAAGGCTTTCAACCTGCAAGTTTATTGTTCTTCGGTCAATGGTCAACAAAGCAAACAAACAGTTGTACATTCAGAGATTGAAAATAAAGAATGTTGCAGACCAAAAGGGTTTAGGCTGAAGTTAAACACTTATTGCGCCTAACCCTATAAACAATTTACAGTACAAAATAAACTTCCGAAAGTTATAAAATGTCCTTTGCACAACTTATTATAAATACACATTATAAACAACATGAACGTAGTTCAATTTTATACACAGTACAGGCATGTGAAATATCCCCTGTGTACATATAGACCTTTGCACTAATTATATATACAATATATACAAACAATTGTACTTTTATTATTATTTATATCCATCCATCCATTTTCTACCGCTTATTCCCTTTTGGGGTCACGGGGGGCGCTGGCGCCTATCTCAGCTACAATCGGGCGGAAGGCGGGGTACACCCTGGACAAGTCGCCACCTCATCGCAGGGCCAACACAGATAGACAGACAACATTCACACTCACATTCACACACTAGGGCCTATTTAGTGTTGCCAATCAACCTATCCCCAGGTGCATGTCTTTGGAAGTGGGAGGAATCCGGAGTACCCGGAGGGAACCCACGCATTCACGGGGAGAACATGCAAACTCCACACAGAAAGATCCCGAGCCTGGATTTGAACCCAGGACTGCAGGAACTTTGTATTGTGAGGCAGACGCACTAACCCCTCTACCACCGTGAATCCCTATTATTTATATCTCATGTTTAATTTTTAATCAACATTAATCATAGTATTAACTACAATGTTAATTCAAGAGTGATATATTTTTTCAAGACATTGGTTTTAAAGTGTTTTTTAAATGTGTGAATGGAACTGGAACATTTTAAGGAATCATCCAAGCTGTTCCACAGTTGAACTCCTCTAACAGAAACACATCTACTTTTTAAGCTTGTTCTTATTTTTGCTTTCTGAAAGAAAGCTGAACCTTTGAGGTGATAGGGATTCTCTCTAGGTTTAAATCTCACTTGTAAACACCCAGGCAGCATGTGGTTATGAGCTTTGAAAGCCACAATAGTAGTATTGAGGTCAACAAGATCGTGCAGTTTTAATGTTTTTAATTTAATGAACAGAGCATTGGTATGGTCATGATAATTCGCATAAGTTGCAATTCTAATCGCTTTCTTTTGAAGTAAAAATATAGAGTTGATGTTTGATTTGATGTCACTGCTCACCAATGGAAAAAAGTGCAGCTCTGATAATGAGACTTTTGATGATCACATTGACCCTGTCATAGATGTTCCAAAGAAATACTAAAGGGTTACCTCACCATCGCAGCAGAGAGTCAGTGGGTGAGTGTGTGCGTGATTGCGTACTGTAGCCAGAGACATTCTCTGCCCTAGTGGACCTGGAGGAGATGCAGCAGATGGACAATATTCTTAAATTACCATTTGGAAGAAAAATTGCGCCAAAGACATCATCAGCCTGCATCGAGTTACAAAATTAGGCAAATGATGCACAAAACAAGCAGATGAACATTTAAAAGGTTGCACAAAATTGAATAAATTGGGTAACTTAGACATTGAATTTAAAAATTTAAACAGTATACAAGACTTGTGGTCCAGAGATTTCAAATATTTTTGCATTTATTAGGTAGTCAAGTACCATTAAGAACAGATAATATATCGTTGTAGTTTACACATGTCTATATTAGGACTGGGCAATTTTTGGTAAAAATCTAAATCTTGTTTAAATGAACATTCTTCCGTATTTTTCGGATTATAAATCACAGTTTTTTTTCATAGTTTGACCGACTTATGTGTGAAATTATTAACCCATTACCGTAAAATATCAATATTATTTATCTAATTCGCGGAAGAGACGAAGAAAATGTCAGCAATCGTCACATACACGTCATCCAATAAGAATTTGGTGGGGGAGGGTCATGGCAGAAGTGCATTGTGGGTCATGTGATGCTATATGCTATTTGCTACTGCCGTAGCCATTAAAATGGATCATTTCAACCTTGGCGGTAACTTATAAAAACTGAGAAGGGCTGAACAAAAATGGCACCAAAAAGGAGATCATGTACTGCAGATTACAAGCTGGACGTAGTGAAATATGCAGCAGAAATCGACAAGAGGAAGCGGCGCATACCTTTGGATTTGGAAAGTTTTTTTAATCGGATATATCGATTAGGAGTGACAGATTGTTTGGTAAATGTGTAGCATGTTTTATATATTATAGTTATTTGAATGACTTTTACCATAATATGTTAGATTAACATACCAGGCACAATCTCAGTTGGTTATTTATGCCTCATATAATGTACACTTATTCACTATTCTTTATGTATTTTAAATTGCCTTTCAAATGTCTATTCTTGGTGTTGGATTTTATCAAATAAATTTCCCCCAAAAATGCGACTTATACCAGTGCGACGTATATGTTTTTTTCCTTCATTATTATTAATTTTCGGCCGGTGCGATTTATAATCCGTAATACGGTACTTCAATTTCTGTTAATACATGATTATTCATTTAGTTCGTTCTCTAAATATTGGTATGATGTTGAAACAAGTAAATGATAAGAACATGCTCAACAATAAAAAAAAAAAATGGCTATTTGAAACAATGGGATTGAAAATATAGGTGAAACTCCAAAATTCTAATATCGTGCAAAATTAGTACATGTCGGCAATTCAGCTTCAAATGTAAAACTAATATGTGGTATAAATCCATTTAATGCAAAGTGAGATATGTCCAACCTTTTTGTTTTCATTTTGATGATCATTCCTTACTTTGTGACAACCCCACATTTTTGTAGATTTTCAATTTGAGAGCTTTCATAAACTGTAAGCCATAATATTTATAATATCAAAATTTAATGGGATTGTGCTGCAAATTTTTATTTCCCCCCATTGATTAGTAAAGTATTTCTGATTCTGAAAAGAAGGCTTGAAATATTTGTTATACTTTTGTAGGTACCTACCGAATGGCGTTGGTACTGATTGATGTAAAATCAGACTGTACCATATTTCGGTACCTTTTGTTGCAAATGACATCAGATCCGGTTCCAGACAGGCCTGTTTGTAGTGGAATGCCGCTTGGTCATTTTTCATGCCAACAAAGCAAGCATGCCTGATAGAAAGTGCTCAAAAGTAGTGAAGTGAATTGTATTTATATAGCGCTTTTCTCAAGTGACTCAAAGTGTTTTTACATAGTGAAAGCCAATATCTAAGTTACATTTAAACCAGTGTGGGTGGCAATGGGAGCAAGTGGGTAAAGTGTCTTGCCCAAGGACACTACGGCAGTGACTAGGTTGGCAGAGGCGGGTATCGACCATGGAACCCTCAAGTTTTTGGCTATTCCACTCTACCAACTAAGCTATACCGCCTGAAAAGCGACACTTTTCCGAAATGTGTCAGCTCGATGCTATTTTTCATTGGTTATTACATATACATGCTACTAATTAGCACTAGTGCTTTTATTTGGCAATTTCACACCTCTCAATATGGTAATAAAACTGCAACCATGATACACGTTCCAGTCATACTACTGGTGCGTAATAAGTACAATACTTACACTTTGTAGGGCTCAACAAAAGACATTCAAATTAATGGTAAAGACTATCTCCTGACTACGGCAACATACCAAGGACAAACTGAAATGAATGCATATTAACAAATCAGAAGTGTGAAAAAACAGAACAATTACCATTTTCAGCTACATGTAAAATGCTTTATTTAAATTTTTATTTATTATTATTTTTACAAGTAAATACCCTTTACAAAAGTACCAAAAACTTGCATTGGCTGGGGACATCTGCGCTGCTGACTTGTCTCCACTCGAGATGGTCTCCTGCTGGCCCCGCTATGGACTGGACTCTCACTATTATGTTAGATCCACTATGGACTGGACTCTCACTATTATGTTAAATCCACTATGGACTGGACTTTCACAATATTATGCTAGACCCACTCGACGTCCATTGCACCGGTCTCCCCTACAGAGGAGGGGCGGTCACCCACATCTGCGGTCCTCTCCAAGGTTTCTCTCATTGTCATCCCACTGGGTTGAGTTTTTCCTTGCCCTGAACCGAGGATGTCGTTGTGACTTGTGCAGCCCTTTGAGAAACTTGTGATTTAGGGCTATATAGATAAACATTGATTGATTGAATGATACGTGGACCCCAACTTAAACACGTTGAAAAACTTATTCGGGTGTCACCATTTAGTGGTCAATTGTACGGAATGTGTACTGAACTGTGCAATCTACTAATAAAATATTCAATCAATCAATTGACCAAAAATTTGAAAAGTATAGATTCTCCAGGGTACCAGGAATTGGTACTATGTCGGTTAAAATGTGAAAGGTACCCATCCCTACGAAAACCAATGAAAGCACTGAGGCAAAGAAAAACTCAACTTATGTCAATCCTTCTCAAATAGTTGTGTATATAGTTATCACAATTTTATAGACTAATTATACTATTTATAGTCACGGTGAAGAGTAGGGCGGCACAAAATATTTTCTTCTTCCTCAAAAATATTTGATAAGCACTTCCTTAAGTCGAGTAATTTATTTCGAGCTGTGTATACTAAATGTGATGAGAAGATGGACAGCACTGGGGTCTGCCATTGTTCTTTTGAATGTGATGTGCTTGACCTCGGCAATTATACTGAACGTTAAAAAACACAACTTCTGAACACGTATCCAGGTTCCCAAAATATCACTGTTGCATAACCGAACACCGTTGTTCCCCTCTGTGTTATGTTGGGATTGCTAACTCGTTGATCACAGCGTGGCTAAAAACTGGTCATTTGGCTTTTTATTAGCCCACTTTGCTGAGGCCAAGCTCCAACAACAACAAGCTTCCCTGCCACCAGCCTAAAGACTCAATCAGCGCTTAGCTTATGGCCCCGCTGGGAGTTGCTACATTTCGCATTCATCCCCGAAAACGCGGGTGCTTCATCTGTTATCAACAGTGCACATTTCCTAAACGACTGATTGAAATGACTGCGTGCCAGTTTCGGAGTGGTTCGTTTTAATGGAAAACAAGAGAAACAAGAGCGCTTGTGGCTGTGTGGAGCTCAAGGGCCACCTAAAAATATAGTTGAAGTGTCAGAGTTTGGCAGCCAAAGTGTTTGTTTCTGCTTCCATCTCACATCTCTTCAGCTTCAGGAAAAAAAAAAAAGAGGTAAAATGATAACCAAACGCAGCTCTGTGCTCTTAGAGGCGCTAATATTTTAAACAAAAGAGTTCTGTCAGAGCCTTCACCCTCTGTAATAAATCTTGTATGGAGGGGCCATTGAGCTTGTCTCTTTATCAACAGATCTGCGTTCATCTTCTTCCAGACTTTACTTACAGCTAGGAAGATATTTGATGCACCCTCCGGCTGCACCGATAAAAGAAACGCCGTAAAAACTTACAGCCTCAAGAGTAGCTATTTTAAATTGTTCAGTGGACTGGACCAATTAGCTTGATTCTCTGACCGCCTCCAACTTTTTAAATGCTCTACTGCACCAATGTTCACTATGAGGGCCCAAAACAATTTAACACTCATGTATGGATTCTTGTAGTCGTTACGAAGCGAGCGCTGGGGATATTCCCTGGTGCTTTGGTGGCAATATAAAGACTGCATGTGGACTTTGCAATAAGATTGGATGTAGTACATGTGATTCATACAATCTGTTCTGCATTCTAGGCATATATGTATGGAACCATCAGGAAACAAAAGTGCTGTGTGGTGAATAATCCAGTTTTGAATTATGAAATCTGCAGGTTAGTTTCTGGAGGATTGAGCATACTGCTGAACTTTAGTCGTATATGGTCAGGGATAGATTGGATTCATTGTGGTCGTTATTTTGTGAGCACAACTCCGCTCAATTAAGAATTTGGACTAGTTTGGACCAGTTTTTGAGTTCTTAAAGTGGAACTGCATTTTTTTTCCGGAATTTTGTCTATTGAACACACGTCTTTTTTTTTAGAATTTCAAAGACAATGAATGTTAAAAGAACTTTAAAACCCTACATCAACATTTTGTATAAATACTAGGTGTATTTGTTTTGAACCGTTTCAGTACGGGGGTTTCGGTTCGGTGCGGAGGTGTGCCGAACGAGTTTCCACACAAACATATGAAGTATTCGCCTAAGCCATAGTCTTAACAAGCTGCTCTGCTTTCTGCCTCTGTCTCCTACACAGCACCCAGCATTGTCCCACCCACACTACCATCTGATTGGTAACATATATAGCGGTAATAGCCAATCAGCAGTGCGTATTCAGAGTGCATGTAGTATGTGCTTAAGCGTTGAGCAGATACGTG
Organism: Nerophis ophidion; assembly: GCF_033978795.1. Lineage (NCBI taxonomy): Eukaryota > Metazoa > Chordata > Actinopteri > Syngnathiformes > Syngnathidae > Nerophis > Nerophis ophidion. The sequence goes on from NC_084611.1 coordinate 84,767,152, forward strand.
TTTACCAGGTGAGCATAAGGCAGCGTACTCTCCCCAAATGATACTAAACACCTCCCAGTCAACTACTAGTATCATCACTATGAGCCCGTTGACATTCCAGAAACAAACTGCAGCTCAGCTCACTCGCAGTCCTGGCTTGAGGTGAAAGCTAATTAGCTTTTAGCGTTGCGGACAGTGATGATTGAGCTGTGTTGAAGCAGCAAAAAAAGACATGTTAAATGAAGAGTTTCTTTATCTGATAGTGTATATAACAATGTAACAACATCATGAAGCCTACATGAACTCCATGGTGTTCAGGGATGAATAGTCTTTCCTATTGCTATTGTACTATTTTTTCAGCTATAGTTACATTAATCATTAGTAATGTAGCAGCCTAGTTTTGAATGGCAGGGTCCCTGCTATCACATGTTGATAAAAATATAACATTTACATAATAAAAATCAACTACAGGCCGAACTGTGACCTCTAAACCGAGGTACGTACCAAACCGAAATTTTTGTGTACCGTTACACCCCTAATAAATACTGCAAGTATATACAGTACAGGCCAAAAGTTTGGACACACCTTCTCATTCAATGCGTTTTCTTTATTTTCATGACTATTTACATTGTAGATTGTCACTGAAGGCATCAAAACTATGAATGAACACATGTGGAGTTATGTACCAAACAAAAAAAAGGTGAAATAATTGAAAACATGTTTTATATTCTAGCTTCTTCAAAATAGCCACCCTTTGCTCTGATTACTTTTTTGCACACTCTTGGCATTCTCTCAATGAGCTTCAAGAGGTAGTCACCTGAAATGGTTTTCACTTCAAAGGTGTCCTTGACGCTCATCGAGAGAATGCCAAGAGTGTGCAAAGCAGTAATCAGAGTGTGTTCATTCATAGTTTTGATGCCTTCAGTGACAATCTAGAATGTAAGTAGTTGTGAAAATAAGGAGAATGAGAAAGTGTGTCCAAACATTTGGCCTGTACTGTATATGATATGCAATAACAGACAGGTTCATAACAAAATACATATGTACAATATTTATCGTATTGTGGTCATTTTAATCAAATCAATCTTATGCTAACAACGAGCCCAATTCCAACAAGTATTTCCTCCGTGCACACACCGCCTTGGTGTTTTACTGCTAGGAACACAACACTTCCTCAGTTTCCTCCAACAAGATGGGTTCATTAAAATAGGAAAAATGAACATTATAACACACTAACATACACATTAACACCAACAGGTCACTATAGTATAAATGGATGTATATATAATAGGGCTGCGAATCTTTGGGTGTCTCACAATTCGATTCAATATCGATTCTTAGGGTCGCGATTAGATTATAAATCGGTTTTTTTTTCGATTCAACGCGATTCTCGATTCAAAAATGATATTTTTCCGATTCAACAAGATTCTGTATTCATTCAATACATAGGATTTCAGCAGGATCTACCCCAGTCTGTTGACATAACAGAGTAGTAGATAAAAAAAAAAAAAAAGCTTTTAAAATTGTTTTATGAACTGATTGCAATAGTGTAAATTTGTTTTAACTATTAAACGGACAAAAAAAAAAAAAAAGACTTATTTTATCATTGTGAAAACATTGGACACAGTGTGTTGTCAAGTTTATGAGATGCGATGAAAGTGTAAGCCACTGTGACACTATTGTTCTTTCTTTTAATTGTTGTAAATATCTCAATGAGGGATTTTTAATCACTGCTATGCTGAAATTATAACTAATATTGATACTGTTGTTGATAATATTCATTTTTGTTTCACTACTTTTGGTTTGTTCTCTGTCGTGTTTGTGTCTTCTCTCAATTGCTCTGTTTTTTGCTGTTCTGGGTGTTGCTGGGTCAGGTTTGGTTTTGGAATTGGATTGCATTGTTATGGTATTGCTGTGTATTGTTTTGTTGGATTGATAAAAAAAATAATAAAATAAAAAAATAGATTTTTTAAAATGAGGTGAGAAACACGATTCGTATTCGAATCTATTTTTTTCCCCACACCCCTAATACACATATATATATATATATATACATACATACAGGTTTTCCCACACATTCAATTATTTGTGGCGGCCCGCCACGAAAGAATTACGGAAGCCAGAAAAAACCAAACACATTTTTTTAATTTATTTTTTTATTGTTATTTTTTTCCGGCTTTTGACTCGCTCGACCGCTCATAAAAGCAATGGGACTCTGTCTGTGAATGGAGCTTGTCGTTACATATTATATAGATATGTAAATAATGTATAAATATGTATATAAATATGTACACAAAGTGTTGTAATTATATTCCAACTCTGCGTTATATATATATAAATTTTATACATATATATATGTATATATATATATATATACATTTATATATATATGTGTATGTATATATATATATGTATATATATATATATATATATATATATATATATATATATATATATATATATATATATATATATATTGTTTATTGTTTGCCCACTATTGACTAGTGATGCACCAAAAATAGAATGGAAACTGTGTGTGTGTGTGTGTGTTTCCATTCTATTGCCTTTGAATTAATTTGACTTAATTATATTTTTCTTTTTATATTCTATGATATAGTTTGTATTTTATTGTGTGCTTAAAGAGCTGCATTCCACTTCTAATTGTTCAACAATGTTAAAAAGTGACATTAAAGCCTTAACTGCTCACTATTAGATAAAGCATGTTGCCCCAAACAGGCATCCGGGCCGGAAATAGTTCATGTGCGACACATCTAATGAAGCAATTCCTTCTACTGGTGCGGAGGTGCTTTGGGCACTTTGCACATCATTAGCATGCTGGATGGGGCCATTTTCCCCAAACCAATATGTCATTATAATACACTGAGGAGTCTTTAAGGGTTAAAAAAATCCATGCTGAAAATGGGTTAATGCTCCAAGTGTCAACTGGGTGCAATTGCCATTAACTTAGTATAAGTATCTACGTGACCAAAGTCACTGCATGACCATAGTTAGTTTTCACCATTCATTTTGCCATGCATTACCTAGTCAGACAGCAGGTTTATTTCAAAATTGCATTACTAAATGTAGAGGGGTGTAATATATGTGCCAAGTAAGAACTCATTGAATTTTAGTGTGGCTCAAAAACAGGCTAGCTCATACTGTAAGTTATCACAGTGTTTCCCCCAGAAAATGTGTTAGTTAAGGTGTTGTCTCCCTAGGGATAAGGGGTTGGGTGGGTGTAAGAAACAGTGTAATTTGGCTTGTTGCCACCATCACGTCTCCATCTCATCATCGCTGCCACCACAGCCGGAGTGGCAATAGACTACAGACTGTGGTGAAGTAGGCCAGCTTCGTCGCGTGATACGATTTATATCTCGATATTTTTTCCGTAAAGTAAAAACAAAACAGTCCTTGTTACCTGAGATTCTAAGTATGTCATTGTCTTGACTTAGTAAATATTGACTTACTAAGACAAAATAATGACTAAGTCAAATTAATGACTTACTGTAAATAAGCGTTTGCAATAAGCGTTTGGAAAAATAGAGTTAAAAGTGGGGCCACATGCTGACATATACTCAACTCCTCATGCTTAATTTATTACAGCATTTGGGAAGCCTGTTGATATTTATTATGTAAATGTTATATTTTTATCAACTTGTGATAGCAGGGACTTTGCCATTAAAAACTAGGCTGCTACATCACTAATGATTAATGTAACTATAGCTGAAAAAAATAGTACAATAGCAATAGGAGGGACTATTCATCCCTGAACACCATGAAGTTGATGTAGGCTTTATGATACAGTTACATTATTATATAAACTATCAGAGACAGAAACTCTTTATTTAACATAACGTCCTTTTTTGCTGCTGCAATACTTTACAATATATAACTATTAATTAGTTTGAATTAATTGAGTAATCAGATAAAACACACTTTAAAGCCTCCAATGTGTATTTTATGAAAAATAGTTAAAAAAATTCAATAGGGTCCTCTGTCCCAAAGGGACATCCGATCCCTAATTAACATTTTTTCTGCTTGCCATAATCTTCATTCTTTCTTTTTAAAAATGTGCACATTTATTACTCTTAACATATGTGCATTAATACAATAAAACAATGTAAGAACTCTCTGCTGTTCACCGCTACACAGAGCACAGGTCTTATGTGCGCTCTATTGCAGCGACCATGCATAATCTGGATTTTATAAATTTTTTATTAGTTACACTTTTTTCATCGATATAATGGATTAATCTTTGCAGCTCTAGTTGGGTGAATGTTCCCAAGATGGGGGACTCCAGTTGCCAATAGATTTTGCCTTGCCGCCATGGGGCTATGGCCCTGGTTAGATTTGCTAGAAATTGGCCCGGGTGCGCGGCAGGACATGCTGCCTCAGCCCAGAGGTGTAGCTTAGACCCGTTTGCTTGAGCAGGAACTCTCCATCATTGCTCCCCTCTGGCAACGGTAATAATCATTTTACCAATGGAAACCTTGTTACACATGTTGCTTCCGTAGATCAGGGGTCTGCAACCCGCTGTTCTTCAGCCACATATGGCTTGCACACAAGGTGGCAGAAACCCCGGAGTGACAAAAGTTTACTTTTTTAATAATAGTTTTCATAAATAATTTTCATGCGCACATGATGAGTCCTGAGGTGCAAAGGGGCCAAATAAAAGCGACTGGAAGCCTGCGTGTTCAGTTCAGCTTCTCGAATGGGCAAACCCTTGGGTAAGCTAACATGAATACTCTTCGAAAAATAAAAGACAACATGAAAAAAAGGTTTAATTACACATGGACAATTTGGATTTCCTGTAAAATAAAAAAAAAGGAAAACTTTTATAATGTTATAAGTAGAGATGTCCACTACTATCGGATGGCCAATATTATCGGCCGATAAATGCTTTAAAATGTAGCATCAGAAATGATCAGTATCGGTTTCAAAAGTATCGGTATCAAAAAGTAAAATGTATGACTTTTTAAAACGCCGTAGGGAGAAATACAGAGCGCCAATAAACCTTAAAAACACTGCCCTTGCATGCCGGCCCAATCACGTAATACCTACAGCTTTTCACTTACACATGTGAATGCAAGGCATACTTGGTCAACAGCCATACAGGTCACACAGAGGGTGGCCGGATAAAAGACTTTAAAATTGTTACAAATATGCGCCACACTGTCAACCCACACCAAACAAGAATGACAAACACATTTCGGGAGAACATCTACACCGTAACACAACATAAACACAATAGAAAGAATAGCCAGAACCCTTTGCAGCAGTACTCTTCCTGGACGCTACAATATACACCCCCCCCCCCCGCTTCCTCCCTCTCCACCTCAACCTCATCCCAAATTCCAAGCTGTTGTTTTGAGGCATGTTAAAAAAAATAATGCACATTGTGACTTCAATAATAAATATGGCAGTGCCATGTTGGCATTTTTTTTTTCATAACTTGAGTTGATTTATTTTGGAAAACCTTGTTACATTGTTTAATGCATCCAGTGGGGCATCACAACAAAATTAGGCATAATAATGTGTTAATTCCACGACTGGACATATCGGTATCGGTTGATATCGGTATTCGTAATTAAGAGTTGGACAATATCGGAATATCAGCTATCGACAAAAAAGCCTCTATTGACATCTCTAGTTATAAGGTGTTTTACATTTTGCTGCTTTGTACTATTTTTCTTTATTTGGAGAGGTGGAAAAAGGCTCTTTTGATTGTAAAGGTTGAAGACCTCTGGGGGGGGTTGTTCGCAGATTACTGCAAGGTTTGTTCTCCCAGGATGCAAACAGACACTGTTCCGGACAGGACTTGATGGTAAGAACATATTTAATAATCAAATAATCCTACACAGTAGAAATGACAGGAACCAAAACAAAAGGAAAAAAGTGCCGATCGCACTGGATGCTAAACTAGCACTTAGCATAAACTAGGGTTGAGAAGAACTTACTAACTGTAGCATGAACAAACTAGACTTACGTAGCAAGGCATGAAGCAAACAACTAAAGACAAGGCAAAACTCACGTAACAAGTGCTTGTAGCAAATAATGACACTAAACTGACTGACCGGCAAAGGCAGGCTTAAATAATGCCTTTGATTAGTACTCTGGTAGCAGGTGAACGGCCGAACACTAATCAGAGACAGGTGAACATAACGAGCAACCATGGCAACCAAACAGGAACTAGAGGAGTCCAAAACTAACAGAAAACACAAAAACATGATCCGGACCAAGGAGCATGACAAAACTCTTGGATCTGTCTGACTCCATTTAGATATTATGCCTTTTATTTCATGACAAACTACCACAACTTATGTGTATATCTGCTTAAACTGTTAAAGGGGAACATTATCACAATTTCAAAAGGGTTAAAAACTATAAAAATCAGTTCCCAGTGCCTTGTTTTATTTTACGAAGTTTTTTTCAAAATTTTACACCTCCCGGAATGTCCCTAAAAAAAGCTTTAAAGTTCTTGATTTTCGCTATTTGTGGTGCGACTGTCCATTTCCCTGTGACGTCATACAGGGCTGCCAATACAAAAAACATGGCGGTTACCACAGCAAGATATAGCAACATTAGCTTGGATTCAGACTCGAATTTCAACGGCTTAAGCTGTCCTCTAATCCAAATTCCAATATGAATATGATCAGCTGGACTCTTGACGCTATTGACACAGTCTTTTCGACAAGAAAAAGAGGTTCGGGGGAGCTTGGCTGCCCTGATGGAACCATCGCTGCGGGTTACGTGAGGGACTCCTGGAACTCATGGAGGATCATATGCCTCTCAGCTCTTTCAATCAATCAATCAATGTTTACTTATATAGCCCTAAATCAATAGTGTCTCAAAGGGCTGCACAGACCACCACGACATCCTCGGTAGGCCCACATAAGGGCAAGGAAAACTCACACCCAGTGGGACATCGGTGACAATAATGACCCAGTGGGACGTCGGTGACAATGATGACTATGAGAACCTTAGAGAGGAGGAAAGCAATGGATGTCGAGCGGGTCTAACATGATACTGTGAAAGTTCAATCCACAATGGATCCAACACAGTCGCGAGAGTCCAGTCCAAAGCGGATCCAACACAGCAGCGAGAGTCCCGTTCACAGCGGAGCCAGCAGGAAACCATCCCAAGCGGAGGCGGACCAGCAGCGCAGAGATGTCCCCAGCCGATACACAGGCGAGCAGTACATGGCCACCGGATTGGACCCCCTCCACAAGGGAGAGTGGGACATAGAAGAAAAAGAAAAGAAACGGCAGATCAACTGGTCTAAAAAGGAAGTCTATTTAAAGGCTAGAGTATACAAATGAGTTTTAAGGTGAGACTTAAATGCTTCTACTGAGGTGGCATCGCGAACTGTTACCGGGAGGGTATTCCAGAGTACTGGAGCCCGAACGGAAAACGCTCTATAGCCCGCAGACTTTTTTTGGGCTTTGGGAATCACTAATAAGCCGGAGTCCTTTGAACGCAGATTTCTTGCCGGGACATATGGTACAATACAATCGGCAAGATAGGATGGAGCTAGACCGTGTAGTATTTTATACGTAAGTAGTAGAACCTTAAAGTCACATCTTAAGTGCACAGGAAGCCAGTGCAGGTGAGCCAGTACAGGCCTAATGTGATCAAACTTTCTTGTTCTTGTCAAAAGTCTAGCAGCCGCATTTTGTACCAACTGTAATCTTTTAATGCTAGACATGGGGAGACCCAAAAATAATACGTTACAGTAGTCGAGGCGAGACGTAACAAACGCATGGATAATGATCTCAGCGTCTTTAGTGGACAGAATGGAGCGAATTTTAGCGATGTTACGGAGATAAAAGAAGGCCGTTTTAGTAACGCTTTTAATGTGTGCCTCAAAGGAGAGAGTTGGGTCGAAGATAATACCCAGATTCTTTACCGTGTTGCCTTGTATAATTGTTTGGTTGTCAAATGTTAGAGTTGTATTATTAAATAGAGGTCGGTGTCTAGCAGGACCGATAATCAGCATTTCCGTTTTTTTGGCGTTGAGTTGCAAAAAGTTAGCGGACATCCATTGTTTAATTTCATTAAGACACGCCTCCAGCTGACTACAATCCGGCGTGTTGGTCAGCTTTAGGGGCATGTAGAGTTGGGTGTCATCAGCATAACAGTGAAAGCTAATACCGTATTTGCGTATGATGTCACCTAGCGGCAGCATGTAGATGCTGAAGAGTGCAGGGCCAAGGACCGAACCCTGGGGAACTCCACACGTTACCTTAACGTAGTCCGAGGTCACATTGTTATGGGAGACACACTGCATCCTATCAGTAAGATAAGAGTTAAACCAAGACATCGAGGACGTCGAAGACATCTACCTATTTGGAGCTGTGATCACGGGGCACTTGCTGATTGGGCTGGGCATTGCTCTCGTGTATCGACAAATTCGGAAGACGATGGCAGCCACTCAAGGAGCCCAACGGCTGTTCAACGCAATGGAAGGATTGGGTCGGGCTGTGGGAACACAGACTTGTGCGATTGCTGAGTTGAATCGCAAAATGGATCTCATCTTGGAAAAGTTTGCAGAAATGAACAATTAATTGGAACTGAAAGAGGTCCAGCATGGACAAGCAGAGAAGACAAGTCAATATTTAGTCTTCTTGAAGGAAAACAACTTTTTATCTACGATTTGGACTCCCTGAATGGCCTTGCCATGGAGCAGGCTGTTCTGTAGAAAATCTCCCGAAGACTCCTCAAAGATAGACGCTTTTGACCTTCCTTTTTGTCAACAACATCTGTAGCCAAACTTTATCGGCCTCAGCTATACAAAAACACTTCACCTCTCCCGAGTTAATTGGGCATATACGCACACACATGACCCCGACCCTTAAATCAACACCCTCACCACCGCTTATCTCCTATGGGGTTGTGAAATGGCTGAGCAGCGCTACAGAGCGAACAGCGGGCCTGCGCAAACCCACCCCTCCCTCTGTTGCAAGTTGTTGTGATATATGTATGTTTAATGTGTGCCATACTATGTGAGGTTTTTTCCTTGGACTCAGACTAGACCTCTGCTGAGGGACTAGCCTTGGACTGATATTTTTTTACTCCCCCCCCACCCCCCCTTTCCTAGTGTCACCCTTTTCTTATTTTTTTAAGGAGCGCTGTAACCGGCTGATCCGTCGGCGGTCTCGTCTTGTCCCCCCCCCCCTGTAACGTATGTCTGCTCTTAGCAGGACTGTGCCGAAAATGTAATTTCAGTTCTGATGTGTCTTGTACATGTTGGAACGGACAAATAAAAATTATTCTGATTCTGATTTTGATGTATTGAAACAGATGGTCGGAGTATGGAGGCAGATAGCGAAAACGAAATTGAAGAAGAAATTGACGCTATTGAGCGAATATTGACGCTATTCGGCCATAGAATGGGTGTACCTAATGAATTGGCCCATAGCATGGCTGCCTTATTAGCATCGCCGGTAAAATGTGCAGACCAAACGATCAGGACTTTCGCATCTTGTGACACTGGAGCAACTTAAATCCGTCGATTGGTAAGTGTTTGTTTCGCATTAAATGTGGGTATCTAGTTTCAAATGTACATACAGCTAGCGTAAATAGCATGTTAGCATCGATTAGTGTAGCATGTTAGCATCGATTAGCTGGCAGTCATGCCGTGACCAAATATGTCTGATTAGCACATAAGTCAACAACATCAACAAAACTCACCTTTGTGATTTCGTTAACTTAATCGTTGCAAATGCATCTGCAGGTTATCCATACATCTCTGTGCCATGTCTGTCTTAGGATCGCCGGTAAAATGTGAAGACACTCTGGCAAATTCAATGGGGGTCTGGCGGCAGATTTCTTGCCAGTGGTGCAACTTGAATCCCTCCCTGTTAGTGTTGTTACACCCTCCGACAACACACCGGCGATGCATGATGTCTCCAAGGTTCCAAAAAATAGTCAAAAAAACGGAAAATAACAGAGCTGAGACCCGGTGTTTGTAATGTGAAAATGAAAATGGCGGGTGTGTTACCTCGACGTCACGTTCTGACGTCATCGCTAAAAGACCGATAAACAGAAAGGCGTTTTAATTTGCCAAAATTCACCCATTTAAAGTTCGGAAATCGGTTAAAAAAATACATGGTCTTTTTTCTGCAACATCAAGGTATATATTGACGCTTGCATAGGTTTGGTGATAATGTTCCCCTTTAAATACACTGTTAATAATACAGTACTTCAACTTACGAGCTTAATTGGTTCTGCACAAATGTCTTTACTTGGAACACTTGTATCTCAAATCAATATTACCTTCACACTCGGGCTGCACAATTAATCGAAATCCAAACAACATGGAGATTTTCATTAGACTGGAGCAGTAAATAACCGAAAAGGCTGAGGTTTATTTTTTTCTCCGCCGTCACAGGTATTTGAGTGACGGACATGATCGGCAATCAGATTTGTCGAGGATTGCGTTTGTTCGTCTCTTGCTTGAAACAGGCAGGAAGACGTCGTTGTGCATCACTCTCAGTATCGGAGCGCGTTTGTTTATCAGTGGAATTAACTGAACAGAGTGAGCCCTCTTTTCAGTCATTCACGATCTTTGTCTCGTCGAGACTAGAGCGGAGCCTCTGCCGGCAATCCATTCAGTCATACTTGCCAACCTTGAGACCTCCGAATTCGGGGGAGGTATATATTTTTAAGTTTATATATATATATATATATATATATGTATAATCCCTTTATGAATGATTATATCCGTTCGGCCATCGTGTTCAATGGAGAAGGCTGATCTACAAAATTTGCAGGCAGCATACCCCTTCCCCTTCGAGCTGTCCTGGAAGAACTGAAATTATTTTTTCCAATCATTTTGGAACTTGCAAGGGTACTTCTTCTTACTCATCGTCACCATGTTTCTTCTTTGTTCTTCTGCTTCGTCTCTGTTCCGTTTTTGGACATTACTACTTGCCGTAGTTTTGAAGGAATGCATAATGGGAATCCGGATGTTGTGTGTCAGTGTATTGACGTGCCGGCTGGAATAAACACACGCCGAGAAATAGCTCCGTGCCTGCCTACTTTATGGGTTACGGATTAACCATTGGATAACGGAGACATATAATAGTCTCCTTTTCAGGTGAGAGAAGACGCTAAAGGCAGTGCCTTTAAGGCACGCCCCCAATATGGTTGTCCGGCTGGAAATCGGGAGAAATTTGTGAGAATGGTTGCCCCGGGAGATTTTCGGGAGGGGCACTGAAAATCGGGAGGGTTGGCAAGTATGCTCACAGTACAGACCCTTGCGACTTGCCAATGAGACGTGCCGCATAGTAACAAAAATTTGGAGGAAGCAAATATGATTGATTACTAGCCAAATGTCCTGTTTTGGTATTATTTCAGTTTCAAATCAGATGGGCAATATGAGCCCATCAACGCAGACGAATGAGCAAAAATGCTGTGATCACGTGATCACAACATACAAAAAGACGATGTCCGACCTTGTTTTTACAACTGGGAAAAAATATGCAGTTTAAGATGTTCAATATCCATTTATGTTACGTTTTTGTTGACAGAAATGAGTCAGTTTTATTTTTTGTTTGTTTATTTATTTAGGATTACAGAGTTATGTACCTTCCAATTACAGTACAATGGTAAACAATTATACAGTAATGAGATATAAAAGTGTATATTCTTTTCAATGTTTTCTTGCATTATTATTATATATTCATGATTACATTACATTATAAACTCTGTATATTTTTCATCGAATATGTATTCAGTTTAAGAGTATGATGTAGACAAAACCTCCGAGTCTGTTTGCATAAAGCCAAATATTTTTCCAGTAAATTATGTTATGGTGTGGTATGGTATGCTCTTAATTGTCATTGCGCAAGTACAAGGACATTTAATTTTCACTACATACCCGTTCAAGATTAGACAAACATTGTACAGGATCAGAACAGGAACGATGATGTGTCGCGCCCCGTAAAAGGTGTTAAAAATGTCAAGGCTAAAGGAGGATAAGTAAAAAATAAAATAAAAATAAAAACATAAAAAAAGTCTATCTCAGACTGGGGTCGAGAAAAAAACTTGACAGCCGATAAGCACATAAACTGTACTAGGGGTGTAACGGTACACAAAAATTTCGGTTCGGTACGTACCTCGGTTTAGAGGTCACGGTTCGGTTCATTTTCGGTACAGTAAGAAAACAACAAAATGTAAATTTTTTGGTTATTTATTTACCACATTTGTAAACAATGGCATAACATACATATACACACAGGGTCCATTGCCAGGGCTAATACATGTATAACATATAAAATAAAAACTAAATAAGTTAAGGCTCAGAATGGTTTCATAACAGAACTTTTCTACATATAAAGTGCTTTTTTTGATTGATTGACTGAGACTTTTATTAGTAGATTGCACAATACAGTACATATTCCGTACAATTGACCACTAAATGCTAACACCCCAATATGTTTTTCAACTTGTTTAAGTCGGGGTCCACGTTCATCAACACCGCCCGCCGTTTTTTGTGGACATGTTCCATAAATATTGATGTTAAAGATTTATTTTTTTTGTGAAGAAATGTTTAGAATTAAGTTGATGAATCCAGATGGATCTCTATTACAATCCTCAAAGAGGGCACTTTAAGTTGATTATTACGTATATTTGTAGAAATCTTTATTTATAATTGAATCACTTATTTATTTTTCAACAAGTTTTTAGTTATTTTTATATCTTTCTTTCCGAATAGTTCAAGAAAGACCACTACAAATGAGCAATATTTTGCACAGTTATACAATTTAATAAATCAGAAACTGATGACATAGTACTTTATTTTACTTATCTTTTTTTCAACCAAAAATGCTTTGCTCTGATTAGGGGGTACTTGAATTTAAAAATTTTTCGCAGGGGGTACATCACTGAAAAAAGTTTGAGAACCACTGTGTTATGAGAGTAGTATTTGTGTGGCCCTTTATTATGTGACGCCAGTCAGTGTGTGAGCGAGCAAGGTGAGGGACCTTAGCGCGAGTGCGGCTGGTGTTTTGTTGGATTGGCTGTGTGCAAGACTTCAATAAAGCCACGATTTGCAACTAATAGCTGGACTCTTCATTTACCCTGGAGTCCGGGGCTGTGGAGACCCACAGCCGGGTAGAGTGAAGGGTTGTGCGCCCAAGGGAGACACTATGGGAGCCGGAAGCAGGAAAGGTGCAACGCATGTTTGACGTGTTGTCAGAAGCAGCTGCTGGACAATCTTAGCAAACCTCCGTCCTCCATTGTTGTATCGCGCAGCCAAAGTGTTCCCAAACGGGAGATCTTAATGAGGCAGGAGGGTCTTCCAGCTCTGGCTTTAACATGTTGTCCTAGCCTGCTAGCTGCTAGCATGTACTTGTTCGGTACACCTCCGAACCGAACCGAAACCCCCGTACCGAAACGGTTCGATACAAATACACGTACCGTTACACCACCTAAACTTTACACATGTTGACACAAACCACAAGACAACAGGGGGAGAGGGGGCGGCCAGCTACTAGGGGCGTGGCTTTGTTATAAATAAATAAATGGGTTGTACTTGTATAGCGCTTTTCTACCTTCAAGGTACTCAAAGCGCTTTGACACTACTTCCACATTTACCCATTCACACACACATTCACACACTGATGGAGGGAGCTGCCATGCAAGGCGCCAACCAGCACCCATCAGGAGCAAGGGTGAAGTGTCTTGCTCAGGACACAACGGACGTGACGTGGTTGGTACTAGGTGGGATTCGAACCAGGGACCCTCGGGTTGCACACGGAGTGGCAAAGGTTTGGGATGGGAGTATGTGTGCATATGTAGCCATGGTCCATGGTGTGTGTGTTAAGTCTGTATGCCTGGTGTCGCTCTGCAGGCGGTGACAGAAAACCGAGTTTATCTTTCCAGGTATTGTTGACAGGAAAGGAGTTTGCACTGTCCTCGAGGGGACTCTTTTAGTAACGACCTTGCCACGTCGCAGCCAGATAAAATAATCAAGATTAGACTAGTCGTGTTTGAGCGAGCAAAAGCAAATTTAAACTCTGTACTCTAATTGTCTATTTTTGGTCCTGAAATTCATCCTGCAGGGCAGATGGTCCGATCCAAAATCGAAAAAGTCTGAGTGTCCAGTGTTGCCTGCATCTTTAAAACATTTGCAGCAGCTTTGGGCTGCGTTGAATGGCTGCCAGCATCTTCCAATTTGTCCATACATCAGAGCAACGCTTATTCCAATCAGCAGCTGTCCTGTTATCGTGATTCTGAATTGGTAGATATTGTCAATGTCCGTGACTGAATGGTCGCCGGGCACGCAGCACTCCTCTTCCCCTAGGAGTCCGTCCTGTTTCTAGGAACAACCTTTCCGACAGGACAGACAGCTTTTTATTTTGTTGAGCGGTAGGTTAATCAATTCCATTGTTTAGATTTTGGATACAGTGCAAATAGAGGCAACAATAAAGTTAAACAAGACAGGACAAATGATTGCATATTGTTTTAATGTGTGGCTTTTTGTGAAAATAATATGTTGGTTAACATGTCTTCCATCACTCGTTATTTTGGCAGTTTTATTTATATTTTAGGACAAAATATATAAAAATTGAAAAACAAATGGCAATCACAATTTTGGAGGGAAAAAAATCGCTTTTAGTTTTTTTCTGAAAATCGTGCAGCCATACTTTATACCGACTTTCTTCCATCCCATGGTTGGAAAACAAAGATATGCCCAGCTTAAGGTATAAGCTAATGCTAGTGAGTAAGACCAGATGTGATAAAATGGCTACCAAGGTGATCAAATAAGGTCAACCAAAGAACGAGATTCCTCTACAGAATCTCCTCTCTGGTCAACAAAAGCACCTTGAGGATTCTAGCGGGAACTCTCATTCAACCCTTCTTCGATTACGCTTGCACCTCCTGGTACCCCAGCACCTCCAAAACCCTCAAATCTAGACTCCAAACATCCCAGAATAAGCTAATCCGGTTACTTTTAGACCTCCACCCCAGATCACACCTCAATCCAACCCACTTCTCCAAAGTGGGCTGGCTCAGGGTGGAGGACAGAGTAAAACAACTTGCACTGAGCCTAGTCTATAAAATCCGCTACACCTCCTTGATCCCGAAGTACATGTCAAACTACTTCCTTAACGTAAATGACCGCCATAACCACAACACCAGGGGGAGCTCCACAAACCAGATTTCGATCTAACAAAGGTCTTAACTCATTCTCTTTCTATGCCACATCAATGTGGAATGCACTCCCAACAGGTATAAAAGTAAGTGCATCTCTATATTCCTTCAAAACCGCTCTAAAACAACACCTCCAGGCAACTTCAACACTTTACTAATACCCTCCTCCATTCACATCCCATCTCCCCGGATTATAAACAAC
This sequence comes from Nerophis ophidion, assembly GCF_033978795.1. Lineage (NCBI taxonomy): Eukaryota > Metazoa > Chordata > Actinopteri > Syngnathiformes > Syngnathidae > Nerophis > Nerophis ophidion. Next base: position 84,782,492 of record NC_084611.1, read on the forward strand.
TCAAATGTACTTCTAATGTATATACTTGTTCTTATACTATCAGAACTCACTATGTTCTCTGCTGGCTGTACATATCCTACTAAATAAGACCTACACTGTTTCAATGTCCACATTTCTCTGTTAATGCAATTGTTGATGACTGAAGTTCTGATATCAACCAAAGCTCCCCACCCACCCCCCGGATTGTAAATAATGTAAATAATTCAATGTACATACTATGATGATTAACTTGTGTGATGACTGTATTATGTTGATAGTCTATATTTGTACCATGAATTGATTAACGTGGACCCCGACTTAAACAAGTTGAAAAACTTATTCGGGTGTTACCATTTAGTGGTCAATTGTACGCAATATGTACTGTACTGTGCAATCTACTAATAAAAGTATCAATCAATCAATCAAAGATGTTTCAGGTGGATATTAAGGGGTCCACTGTGGCATTTGCTATGCCAACTATTGGCTTAGATCATGGGTGTCAAACTCTGGCCCGCGGGCCAAATTTGTAATTTAATTTGGCCCTTGAGGCAATATCAATTTAGCATTGGAGCTAGCCCGCTGGTGTTATACAGCGTCGGTGCCGCTGTAACACCGCATTCACCGCTAATACTCATACTTGCCAACCCTCCCAATTTTCCCGGTAGACTCCCGAAGTTCAGTGCCCCTCCCGAAAATCTCCCGGGGCAACCATTCTCCCGAATTTCTACCGATTTCCACCTGGACAACTATATTGGGGGCGTGCATTTAAGGCACTGCCTTAAGCGTTCTCTACAACCTGTCGTCACGTCCGCTTTTCCTCCATACTAACAGCGTGTCACATAATATTTGTGGCTTTTACACACACACACACACACACACACACACACACACACACACACACACACACACACACACACACACACACACACACACAAGTGAATGCAATGCATACTTGGTCAACAGCCATACCAGTCACACTGAGGGTGACCGTATAAACAACTTTAGCACTGTTACAAATATGCACCACACTGTGAACCCACACCAAACAAGAATGACAAACATATTTCAAGTGAACATCCGCACCGTAACACAACAGAACAAATACCCAGAACCCCTTGGAGCACTAACTCTTCCGGGAAACTTCCATCAAACTGACCTATAATTACCGTTTTATTCATGCATTTTCTCTTGATACTTCAAGGCTTGAATGTTTGGTTCATTCATTATTATTTTATTTTCAAATTTATTATTAGCCTTTGGAAACAAATTGATATTTACTTCAGAAGAATGCAAATAGAAAAAAAAGGCATTACATTTTTATTTAAATTTTATTTGATATGCCATTGATATTTTTTTAAATTATTATTATTATTATTTGAAACCAGATTTTGCATGTCACTGAAGTTATATAAGCCTTGCTTGTTCAATATTTAATGCCAAACTTGTTTGGGTCCCTATTAAAAGGTCAATTCAACCTTGGCCCGCGGCTTTGTTACGTTTTAAAATTTTGGCCCACTCTGTATTTGAGTTTGACACCCCTGACTTAGATGCTTGTAACAGAAGTATTTGCTTGCAACTAAAAGCCTTACCATTATCTCCAAACACTCTTGTGTTGGGCCACTTTTAAGTTCAATCAATCAATCCAATGTTTATTTATATAGCCATAAACCGTAAGTGTCTCAAAGGGCTGCACAAGCCAAAATGATATCCTCTGTTCAGATCCCACATAAGGGCAAGGAAAACCTCACAACCCAGTGGGATGTCAATGTAAATGATTATGAGAAACCTTGGAGACGACCAAAGGGGAGACCGGATGCAATGGACGTCGAGTGGGTCTGACATAATATTGTGAAAGTCCAGTCCATAGTGGATCTAACATAATAGTGAGAGTCCAGTCCATAGTGGATCCAACATAATAGTGAGAGTCCAGTCAATAGTGGCGCCAGCAGGAGACCATCCAAATCGAAGACGGGTCAGCAGCGCAGAGATGTCCCCAACCGATGCACAGACGAGTGTTCCATCCCGGGTCCCGACTCTGGACAGCCAGCACTTCATCCATGGCCACCGTACCTGTGCCCCCCCCCCCTTCCACAAGGGAGAGGGGGCGGAGCAGAAAATAAAATAAACGGCAGATCAACTGGTTTAAAAGGGGGTCTGTTTAAAGGCTAGAATATACAAATGAGTTTTGAGATGGGACTTAAATGCTTCTACTGAGTTAGCATCTCGAACTGTTACCGGGAGGGCATTCCAGAGTACTGGAGCCCGAATAGAAAACGCTCTATAGGCCACAGACTTTTCTTTGGGCTCTGGGAATCACTAGTAAGTCGGAGTCCTTTGAATGCAGATTTCTTGTCGAGACATACGGTACAATACAATCAGCAAGATAGGATGTAGCTAGACCATATAGTATTTTAAACCTAAGTAGTAAAACCTTAAAGGGGAACATTATCACAATTTCAAAAGGGTTAAAAACAATAAAAATCAGTTCCCAGTTGCTCGTTGTATTTTTTGAAGTTTTTTTCAAAATTTTACCGGTCTCGGAATATCCCTAAATAAAGCTTTAAAGTGCCTTATTTTCGCTCTCTGCGAAGACACTGGCCATTTCCCTGTGATGTCACACAGTGCTGCCAATGTAAACAAACAATGGGAATACCACAGCAAGATATAGTGACATTAGCTCGGATTCAGACTCGGATTTCAGTGGCTTAAGCGATTCAACAGATTACCCATGTATTTAAACAGATGGTTGGAGTATGAAAATATTGAAGAAGGAACTGAAGCTATTGAGCGAATAGCTATTGACGCTATTCATAGCCATAGCATGGCCGAATAGCTGCGTTAGCATCGCCGGTAAAATGTGCGGACCAAACGATCAGGACTTTCGCATCTCGTGACACTGGGGCAACTTAAATCCGTCAATTGGTAAGTGTTTTTTTCTCATTAAATGTGGGTGGAAGGAAACGTAATCTAGTTGCAAATGCATCTACAGGTTATCCATACATCTCTGTGCCATGTCTGCTTTAGCACCGCCGGTGAATAGCATGTTAGCATCGATTAGCGTAGCATGTTAGCATCGATTAGCTGGCAGTCATCATCAACAAAACTCACCTTTGTGATTTCGTTGACTATCGTTGTAAATGCATCTGCAGGTTATCCATACATCTCTGTGCCATGTCTGCCTTAGCATCGCCGGTCAAATGTGGAGAAACTCCAGCACATTCAATGGGGGTCTGGCGGCAGACACTTTGGCATCTTGGGGCCAGTGGTGCAACTTGAATCCCTCCCTGTTAGTGTTGTTACACCCTCCGACAACACACTGTCGAGGCATGATGTCTCCAAGGTTCCAAAAAATAGTCCAAAAAACGGAAAATAACAGAGTTGAGACCCGGTGTTTGTAATGTGTTGAAAATGAAAAGGGCGGGTGTGTTACCTCGGCGACGTCACATTCTGACGTCATCGCTTCCAGCGTGATAAACAGAAAGGCGTTTAATTCGCCAAAATTCACCCATTTAGAGTTCGGAAATCAATTAAAAAAATAGATGGTCTTTTTTTCTGCACCATCAAGGTATATATTGACGCTTACATAGGTCTGGTGATAATGTTCCCATTTAAAGTCACATCTTAAGTGCACAGGAAGCCAGTGCAGGTGAACCAGTAAAGGCCGAATGTGATCAAACTTTCTTGTTCGTGTCAAAATTGTAGCAGCCGCATTTTGTACCAATAGTAATCTTTTAATGCTAGACATAGTGAGACTTGAAAATAATACGTTTCAGTAATGGAGACGAGGCGTAACAAACGCATGAATAATGATCACAGCGTCGCTAGTGGACAAAATAGAACAAATGTTAGCTATTACGGAGCTGAAAGGCCATTTTAGTAACATTTTTGATGTGTGACTCAAACAAGAGAGTTTGGTCGAAAATAATACCCAGGTTCTTTACCGAGTCGCCTTGTGTACTTGTTTGGTTGTCAAATGTTAAGGTGGTATTATTAAATAGGTGTCGATGTCGAGCAGGACCGATAATCAGGAAGTTGAAGTACCACTGTACCTTTCAAAGTAGCTCTAATAGTGGTGAAGGTTGGCAATCTTTAATTTAAGTATGCACCCATACACACATCTATTATTGTTTATTAAAAGCATCCAGTTGGCATAGTTCCCACTGTTTGACCTTAAATAAGCAGGACGTGAAATGTGTTTAAAGCGTCACTTTTATTGAATCCGTTATTTATTGACAGTCTTCCTCTGACATATCTGCTGATGTAGCCAAGCACAAAAGACACCAGGGTGCATAACTTACACATAATTGGTTTGGCTCGCAGGCTGGTGAACTTTTCATTGTGATTAGCAGTGTGACCCCAAATAATCTCTCGCCGCTTTGCTTGATTAGCACTAGGGCTGGGCGATTTGGCCTTTTTGTAAGATCTAGATATTTTTAGGCCATATCGCATTACACGATATATATCTCGATATTTTGCCTTATCCTTGAATGAACACTTGATGCATATAATCACAGCAGTATGATGATTCTATGTGTCTGCATTAAAACATTCTTCTTCTTACTGCATTAACATATGCTCATTTTAAACTTTCATTCAGAGAAGGAAATCCCAACTAAGTCAATTGACCACAACTGTTTATTAAACAGTTAAGCAGTGGCACAAACATTCATGTCATTTCCAAAACAGAAAGTGCAAGATTGTCAGAGACATTTTAAAACTAACTATTAGTGCACTTTTGTGCATGATGTCACTAAGATGACACATCAAAACATCACTAAATTAAAGTGCACTTTTTTTTACAGAGCACCACTACAATAGTTTAAAACAAATAAAGTGCAATTTTGTTCATGATGCTGTCAGGTTCAAACACTGATGACATCTATTGAACAGACAAGAAGCAAGGAATCATGCAGAGACAGAGTTCAATTTAGCTCATGAGGAGAACGCATGGCGCTGCACACTTAGTCACGGTCTCGCCCTACACTCTAAGGTTAAGCTCCCGCGTCCCTCTTTTTATTCAGAGTTCCATAGTCAACATCACTGAGGCCGCCTCTAAAAGGAGTGGTCACATATATTATGCAAAGCAGGTTCAGGACGCACAGTATGTGACGGAATGGGTTGGGGGCCATGTAATTCTGCCTTGTCCCAGCTTCGTCTGCGTGCTGTCATCTTATCTTCGTTGAGGTCCTTGAAGTCCTTGGCTGTTAGCTGGCTAAAACAATTATAACATCTCAGACGAGAAGTTTTGTCCTTGCATAGATAAGAAAAAGTCTAACTTGAGCACAATAGCTAATAACTAAAGCAACAGACTCTAAGCATACTAAAGTTAGTGTGATAATATATACATAATTATTCTAACAGATGTCACACAAGATATTTCAATAAGTGTTAAATAAAAATGAGCTGCAAAATAGGAAATCAAATAGTGTTCGTCCTTTGCTATGTGGTAGGTTACTGTGGACATGATCTCCTTTTGTTGTTGACTATTTTTTTCATACGCTGTTGATCTGGATATGTTCGCGTCGGCATTTTGATGGTGTGGGCGTGTGGCACCGAATGGAGATGTTGACATGCAGGTGACTTTTCAAATGATGCTACATAATAGCAGTAATACTACTTTCGGCTGTGTTGGAGCCACTATGGATTGAACTTTCACAGTATCATGTTAGACCCGCTCGACATCCATTGCTTTCGGTCCCCTAGAGGGGGGGGTTGCCCACATCTGAGGTCCTCTCCAAGGTTTCTCATAGTCAGTATTGTCACTGGCGTCCCACTGGATGTGAATTCTCCCTGCCCACTGGGTGTGAGTTTTCCTTGCCCTTTTGTGGGTTCTTCCGAGGATGTTTTAGTCGTAATGATTTGTGCAGTCCTTTGAGACATTTGTGATTTGGGGCTATATAAATAAACATTGATTGATTGATTGATACTTTTTGTAGCAACGCTTTTGCCCCACACTTGACAAATTACGGTTGTCTGTTCGACATCTTCCCGCTTGAAGCCAAACCACCGACAGACGATGGACCCCCTGCTGTTTTTCTTGGGGATTAATTCTTCCTTCATTTTTTACCAGATTCGCACCTTCTTTCTCTCGTATTACCACTCGCACGGCTCCGCTAGCATCACAGTTAATGTTACCCATGCTGCTACTTCTCTGCTCCACGAGGGCGTATACGTATGTGACGTATGACGTGACAGTATGTGACGTATGTAAGAAGGTGCGCTTGCTGTCTGTGAGAAGGACAGACAACAAAGAGTGAGAAGAGCATTTAGTGTAATGCCAGCAGCTTAAAAGCAACTGCGTGAGAACGTATACTCAAGTATCACATTTTAGTCATTTTCTATATCGCACGGAGACAAACCCGCAATATATCGAGTATATCGATATATCGCCCAGCCTTAAAGGGGAACATTATCACCAGACCTATGTAAGCGTCAATATATACCTTGATGTTGCAGAAAAAAGACCATTTATTTTTTTCACCGATTTCCGAAATCTAAATGGGTGAATTTTGGCGAATTAAACGCCTTTCTGTTTATGCCTCTCTGAGCGACGACGTCAGAACGTGACGTCACATCGGTACTCAACGCCATTTTTCCCTACACATCGGACGCATCGAGTCAAATCAGCTCTGTTATTTTACGTTTTTTGACTGTTTTCCGATACCTTGGAGACATCATGCCTCGTCGGTGTGTCGTCGGAGGGTGTAACAACACGATCAGGGACGGATTCTAGTTAATTTACGTAGAATGTGCATCGATTAGCACGGCATGCTAATCAATGCTAACATGCTATTTAGGCTAGCTGTGTGTACATATTGCAGCATTATGCCTCCTTTGTAGCTATATTTACATCTAGCCTTTCCCTCCATCCACATTTAATGCCAAACAAACACTTAGCAATCGACAGATTTAAGTTGCTCCAGTGTCAAGAGATGCAAAAGTTCCCCGTTTGGTTTTTACCGGCGATGCTACGACAGAGATGGCACAGAGATTGCAAAAACGTCTGGATATCCTGCGACACTCAAGCAGATGCATTCCCATTGATTGATTGATTGATAGATACTTTTATTAGTAGATTGCACAGTTCAGTACATATTCCGTACAATTGACCACTAAATGGTAACACCCGAATAAGTTTTTCAACTTGTTTAAGTCGGGGTCCACGTTAATCAATTCATGGTAACGATAAAGTCAACGAAATCACAAAGGTGAGTGTTGTTGATGTTACTTTTGACTTATGTGCTAATCAGGCATATTTGGTCGCGGCATGACTGTCAGCTAATCGATGCTAACATGCTATTTGGGCTACCTGTATGTACATTTGAAACTATATTTACATCCAGCGTTTCCTTTCACCCACATTTAATGCGAAACAAACACTTACCAATCGACGGATTTAAATTGATTCAGTGTCAATGCGAAAGTCCCGATCGGTTGGTCTGCACTTTTTACCGGCGATGCTAACGTAAAGATGGCCGAATAGCGTCAATAGCTATTCGCTCAATAGCTTCAGTTTCTTCTTCAGTTTTGTTTTCGCTATCTGCCTCCGTACTCCAACCATCGGTTTCAATACATGCGTATTCTGTTGAATCGCTTAAGCCGCTGAAATCCGAGGCTGAATCCGAGCTAATGTCGCTATATCTTGTTGTGCTATTCGCCATTGTTTGTATTGGAATCGCTATGTGACGTCACAGGCACATGGACAGTGGTTTAAGCAAATAGCGAAAATCCAGCACTTTAAAGCGTTTTTTAGGGATATTCCGGGACGAGTAAAATTTTGAAAAAAATTTTGAAAAATGAAATAAGCCACTGGGAACTGATTTTTATTGGTTTTAACCCTTCTGAAATTGTGATAATGTTCCCCTTTAATTAGCACTTTTTAAGGGTGCCTAAACGGGCGACTTTTCTCCTGGTCTGTAGGAGAGCTCATTCAGGGTCACCCACTGTGGGCGAGACAGAGATGGGAACAAAGACAGACAGTGAGAGAGAGAGAGAGAGATTTGTCTGTAACTTGTTAAATGCCAGCTATCAGGGCGCCGCTCCGAACCGTGAACAAATGTATGTTTTGTTGCCGTTAATTGATGGCGTGATTCATTTCCTGTGTCTAAATAAAGCCGTGCACTCCACAATGCCATGTCCTCACGATGGCAGCGCAGGGAGAACAAACGAGCGTAGATTCTTGAGCGCCGCACAGAAATTTATCTTGTGGGCCGCAGCTTACATTGGCGTCAGCCCACCTACTGACTTCACCGCCGCTCCGCTTCCAGTTGCATGGAAACACAACAAGTAAATCATGCTTTTGTCTTTTGCTCCATTCTTCTTCTTGTTTGTCAGTCAAAGTCTTGTTGATTGTTAGAGGAACTTTACCAACGTGTTTTCACCATTGTGAGCCAACCATGCGAGTTTGAGGGACAGCAAAGTCCCTAAAATCAGAGATTCCCTCCCATATGTTGTGTAACCGCTGAGGAATGTTGCATTTGAGCTGAAATCTCCAAAGAATGGTGGACTATCATAACAACTGGTACATCACAGCATATAGTAGCAAGTTGTTTCGGTCCTGGTTTGTACGCAAAAACTACTGAACGGTTTTCTGCGAATGATTTTGGCGTGGTGATGCAAAGCTCATTGCTAAAAATGCAAATTATGCATTTATCTTGTATTTTGGTTTGAAGCCAGGGCTTCACGGTGGCAGAGGGGTTAGATTAGATTAGATTAGATAGTACTTTATTTATTCCGTCAGGAGAGTTCCTTCAGGAAAATGACAATTTTCAGCACAATCCCATTCAAGATCAGACAAACATTACAGGGAGACAGAACAGGATCGCTGACGGGTCTGCCGGCTTCCAGCGCCCCTTACAAAAAAGATGACAAACAGGTAAACAAGGGGGGGGGAATAGAAGATTAAAATAAAATAAATAAATAAAAAATCGGTCTTAGCCTAGGCCCTGGAGTGAGGGTGCAGACTGAGGCCAAGGGAAAAGAACAACTCATAGCCATAGTACACATCCCTCTTACATGTCTGTAAGAGGGAAACATCAAACATCAAAGAACACAAAGGACATTAAAGACATTAAAGCAGCAGATACAACCAGACACTTCTACATACAGCTATGAATAAAAAGTAAAAGAAACATATCCACTGTGGTGTTCCACGCCATCGTCCGCTGGGGAGGAGGGAGCATGGCCAGAGACAGAAGCAGATCCAACAAAGCAACCAAGACAGCCGACTCCACTCTCGGCCAATGTCCAGTCCGCATGGATGAGCGAGGATACGTCCAAGGTGACTGAGGTGTCCGACACCTGCTAGCTCCGCAGTCCTGTCCCCTCATCCGCATCTCCTCCAGTCCCTCCAAACAGACTCTGGTGTAGCAGACACCCAGCAGCTGGTCTCCATGGCCAAAAGGCTCCCGGGAGGCAGATCCAGAAGTCCACAAAAAAAGCACCACAGAGGTCACGAAAGTGACACCCCTTGTCACACAGTCCCAAAGGGTTAGTGCGTCTGCCTCACAATACGAAGGTCCTGCAGTCCTGGGTTCAAATCCAGGCTCGGGATCTTTCTGTGTGGAGTTTGCATGTTCTCCCCGTGAATGCGTGGGTTCCCTCCGGGTACTCCGGCTTCCTCCCACCTCCAAAGACATGCACCTGGGGATAGGTTGATTGGCAACACTAAATTGGCCCTAGTGTGTGAATGTGAGTGTGAATGTTGTCTGTCTATCTGTGTTGGCCCTGCGATGAGGTGGGGACTTGTCCAGGGTGTACCCCGCCTTCCGCCCGATTGTAGCTGAGATAGGCGCCAGCGCCCCCCGCGACCCCGAAAGGGAATAAGCGGTAGAAAATGGATGGATGGATGGATGGATGGTTTGAAGCCAAACCACCGCCAGACGATGGGCTCCTTGCTGTTTTTCTTGGGAATTAATTATTCTTCCTTCATTTGTTACCAGAATCGTACCTTCTTTGTCTCGTATTACCACTCGCACCTCACCGCTAGCATCACAGCTAACTTTACCCATGCCCTACCTCTCTGCTCCGCGAGAGCGTATGACTTTGCACGCGTGACAGTATGTGACGTATGTAAGAAGGTACGCTTGTTTTACGTCCCTGTGAGAAGGAGAGACCAGAAAGAGGGAGAAACGTCTGCAGTGCAATCCCCGCAGCTAAAAGCAACTGCGTGAGAACGTATAATCGAATATCACGATATAGTCATTTTCTATATCGCACAGAGACAAACCCGCGATATATCGAGTCTATTCGACATATCGCCCAGCCTTAGTTTGAACTATACGCTACTTTGTATTAAAAATGGCAACAGCGGACGTTGCATGTGCATGTACGAACCAGTCTGCCCCACAACAAGAGAATAGCGAAAAAGAAGGAGCTTATTGACTACAGTGTTGGACTACAATGGTGGACCCGTGCAAAGCCCTTTGGGTAAATCGCTACCATTAATGGTCAATCCACTGATGTCACCAATGTCTATCTGTTTGGAAATTTGACAAAAGGGCATCTGTTGATTAGATTGATGATCACTCTGGTCTATTGGTTCAAGGCTGCTCATCACAATGAATATCAATCAATCAATCAATCAATGTTTACTTATATAGCCCTAAATCTCTAGTGTCTCAAAGGGCTGCAAGAACCACTACGACATCCTCGGCAGGCCCACATAAGGGCAAGGAAAACTCACACCCAGTAGGACATCAGTGACAATAATGACCCAGTGGGACGTCGGTGACAATGATGACTGTGAGAACCTTGGAGAGGAGGTAAGCAATGGATGTCGAGCGGGTCTAACATGATACTGTGAAAGTTCAATCCATAATGGATCCAACACAGTCGCGAGAGTCCAGTCCAAAGCGGATCCAACACAGCAGCGAGAGTCCCGTTCACAGCGGAGCCAGCAGGAAACCATCCCAAGCGGAGGTGGATAGTATGGGCAGAGCTGTAGGCACTCAGACTTTGGCAATCTCAGACTTGATAATAAATTGGATAACATCTCGGATATGTTTTCCGCTTTGCAAGGCGAAATCATGACACATTTTAGAGTGGACAATTGTAGCAGACAAGTACATACAATTTTAGTTTGGGACTTGCTTTATTTCTTGTTCTCCACTTCCCCCTTTTTTACGGTGCGCCTCCCCTGCGGCGACCCATCAGCCTTCCCGTTCCGTCTAACCTGTATGTCTGAGGATGGGTTCTAAAAATTAAATTTTGTTGAATTTTTAAGGGCAATAACAAAGTATTTCATTAAATTCTAAAAGTCTGCATCTGAAACAGCGAAGTCCCACAAGATCGATGCCGTGGTTGTTTAAAATAAGCTTAGGGAATGTTTACAAAAGACCTTTTACGGCACGTAGCAGAAAAGGAGCACTTGATTTGGTCATTCCATCCACCGACAGCACACCTCACTGGAGCGTTTTTTTTTTAGCAATTTTTCTGTTATCGCATTTACAGTCCAAATAACTATCTATTCAATATTTGTAGTGCACTTTTTTCACACGTTTGCTTCACTTATTGTGTTTATATCAGTTGAACTATGTTGCTACTATAATGCCCGGTTTAAAAAATTATAATGTTTTAATAATAGCTAAAATCAACTGATCGCCACCTACCAGGACAAATGCCCTTTAGCTATAAACAGTTGATCGAGGTGCAATCTGTGAATAATTTTTCAAATTTCCTTTTGCAAAAATGTAAATGATCTTTTAGTAGTCCCTGCAGCTCCTGTTTAAATCTGTCAAATAATGCGATTGCTTCTATATACTACATGCTACTATATTAGACAGCGATTTTAAACTTGACAAACAAGTCAATGGCGTTTTAAAATCGTGTTTTTAATTATCTTCGTCTTTTAGCAAAGGTAAAACCGTTTTTATCTTAACCTTTTTGAACAAGTCGTGCATGCTTTTATTTCAAGTGGCCTGGACTACTGCAATGCACTTTATGCTGGCATTAGCCAAAAAAGCTCTTTCCCGGTTGCAGTTAGTCCAGAAGGCGGCAGCACAACTATTAACAGGGGTCAGGAAATGTTAGCATATACGTAAACCCAATTCTTGAGAGTTTGCACTGGCTACCTATTCATTTTAGAATTTATTTTAAAACATTTCTGTTTGCTTTTAAAGGGGAACATTATCACAATTTCAATAGGGTTAAAAACAATAAAAATCAGTTCCCAGTGGCTTGTTGTATTTTTTGAAGTTTTTTTCAAAATTTTACTGGTCTCAGAATATCCCTAAATAAAGCTTTAAAGTGCCTTATTTTCGCTATCTTCGAAACCACTGTCCATTTTCCTGTGACGTCATACAGTGCTGCCAATGTAAACAAACAATGGGAATACCACAGCAAGATATAGCGACATTAGCTCGGATTCAGACTCGGATTTCAGTGGCTTAAGCGATTCAACAGATTACACGTATTGAAACAGATGGTTGGAGTATGAAAGTATTGAAGAAGAAACTGAAGCTATTGAGCGAATAGCTATTGATGCTATTCATAGCCATAGCATGGCCGAATAGCTGCGTTAGCATCGCCGGTAAAATGTGCGGACCAAACGATCAGGACTTTCGTATTTTGTGATGATGGAGCAACTTAAATCCGTCGATTGGTAAGTGTTTTTTTCGCATTAAATGTGGGTGGAAGGAAACGTAATATAGTTGCAAATGCATCTGCAGGTTATCCGTACATCTCTGTGCCATGTCTGCTTTAGCACCGCCGGTAAATAGCATGTTAGCATTGATTAGCTGGCAGTCATGCCGCAACCAAATATGTCTGATTAGCACATAAGTCAACATCAACAAAACTCACCTTTGTGATTTCGTTGACTTTATCGTTGCAAATGCATCTGCAGGTTATCCATACATCTCTGTGCCATGTCTGTCATCGCCGGTAAAATGTGGAGACACTTTGGTACATTCAATGGATGTCTGGCGGCAGACACTTTGGCATCTTGGGGCCAGTGGTGCAACTTGATTCCCTCCCTGTTAGTGTTGTTACACCCTCCGACAACACACCGACGAGGCATGATGTCTCCAAGGTTCCAAAAAATAGTCAAAAACGGAAAATAACAGAGCTGAGACCCAATGTTTACAGTGTGTTGAAAATGAAAATAGCGGATGTATTACCTCGGCGACGTCACATTCTGACGTCATCGCATCCAGAGCGATAAACAGAAAGGCGTTTAATTTGCCAAAATTCACCCATTTAGTAAATCGGTTAAAAAAATATATGGTCTTTTTTCTGCACCATCAAAGTATATATTGACGCTTACATAGGTCTGGTGATAATGTTCCCCTTTAAAGATTTACATGGACTGGCAACTCATTTTATCTCGGAGGACATCCAAATTTACACTCCTGCGCGCTCTGAGGTCCGAGAGCCAGCTCCAGCTCGTGGTGCCCAAGACCAGACTTAAAACCAGGGGAGACAGGGCCTTTTCTGTGGTCGGCCCTAAGCTCTAGAACACTCTACCCCTCCGTGTTAGAACTGCTCCCACAGTAGACTGTTTTAAGTCTCGTTTTAAGACCCACTTTTATTCTTTGGCTTTTATCACTACGTGAGTTGTGTGGTCCTCTATTGTTCTCTGTGGTTTTAAAATTTTCATTGATATTTATTGTTTTAATTGGTTTTGCCCTTTTTAAAATCATTTTTAATCTTTTTTTTTTTTTTAAATGTCCAATAACGGCTTTTTTTTTTTTTTTTTTTTTTACAGATATCCGATAGTCCGATAATGTCCAACTCTTAATTACCAATACCGATATCAACCGATACCGATATATACAGTGGTGGAATTAACACATTACTATGCCTAATTTTGTTGTGATGCCCCTCCGGATGCATTAAACTATGTAACAAAGTTTTCCAAAATAAATCAACTCAAGTTATGGAAAAAAAGTGCTGACATGGCGCTCTCATATTTATCATTGACGTCACAAAGTGCATTATTTTTTTTAACATGCCTCAAAGCAGCAGCTTGGAATTTGGGACATGCTCTCCCTGAGAGAGCATGAGGTTGAGGTGGAGGGGTCAGGGCGGTGGTGAATATTACAGCGTCCCCGAAGAGTGAGTGCTGCAAGGGGTTCTAGGTATTTGTTCTGTTGTGTTTGTGTTGTGTTACGGTGTGGATGTTCTCTCGAAATGTTTGTCTTTTTTTTTTTGTGTGGGTTCACAGTGTGGCGCATATTTGTAACAGTGTTAAAGTTGTTTATACGGCCACCTTCAGTGTGACCTGTATGGCTGTTGACCAAGAATGCCTTGCATTCACTTGTGAATGTTAAAAGCTGTACTTCTTATGTCTGTGTACACAGCAGCGTTTTAAAAAAGTCATATATTTAAATTTTTGAAACCGATACTGATAATTTCCGATATTACATAATATTACGATAATATCGGCTGATAGGATATTCCTATTGTTTTCATATGGGTTTTATATTCCTTCTTATTATTATTTTTTTAATCAGTCATTGGTGGAGCTAAGGGTAATATTTGAATATTGTTTTTAATATTTCTGTGCAGCACCGTGTTTTGTGTTGAGAGAGAAGGAGCTTTTACAATCATGCAAATACATAAATACATAGACATGGACTTTGAGTTGCACCGTAGAGTCTTGTTGTCATGGGAACATTTCTTCCCCTGTAAATTTTAAGCATTATTTCGGTCCTCGTGGCCGTTTCTAGCCTTTCGGCTTGAGCGTGCTCATCTCGGTGCGGCTGGTGTCCTCGGGGCGCCGAGCGTCGCCAGCCGTCTATGAACGGGACACGACACGTGTGCAGCTGGCGAATCGCTGCTACCTACCGAGTGACTGGGATGCTCTCCTGCCTTCACAAAAGTGGTGACACTGATAAAGTAGTTACCATGGTAACCAGAAATTGCCCACGTCATTTTTTTTTTTTTTGTCAGAGGCCTTGTGCAATCGTTTTCTCTCCCCTCTAATCTATTTATGTATGTTCATATTTATCAGTTTGCGCGCCTGCCTGATGGTTTCATATCGCCGGCAACCGCTTTTGATTTAATTGGACTCTTTTCATTTCCGCCTGTTTATTCCAGGAATGTCGGACTATTAGCCAAACATCGTTAGAAGAATGAGCCTTCAGTAATTATACACAGGAAAAACTAAATAGTTAGCTTACTGTCAACGCACCGCCACAAAGTAATAATGGGCCGGCTTTTTTCACACTTTTCATAATCACACACTTGTGCGAGCCGTTAGCTTATAAGCGACGTGCAATCGGAGCGTGTAAAGGAAGAGGCGGCTGGCTGAGAGTCGGATTTGGACATGTGTGTGTGTGTGTGTGTGTGTGTGTGTGTGTGTGTGTGTGTGTGTGTGTGTGTGTGTGTGTGTGTGTGTTCTGGCAATGCTTACTTAATGGGGACATCACTCTGTTTACACAGTCACCTTTAGGGGACCTCTGACAGTATGGGGACAAAAAAACAGGTCCCCTAAAGCAGTGGTTCTCAAATGGGGGTACGCGTACCCCTGGGGGTACTTGAAGGTATACCAAGGGGTACGTGGGATTTTTTAAAAATATTCTAAAAAAATAGCAACAATTCAAAAATCCTTTATAAATATACTTCAAGAAAATATGAATGTAAGTTCATAAAATAAACTGTGAAAAGAAATGCAACAATGCAATATTCAGTGTTGACAGCCAGATTTTTTGTGGACATGTTCCATAAATATTGATCTTAAAGATTTATTTTTTTGTGAAGAAATGTTTAGAATTAAGTTGATGAATCCAGATGGATCTCTATTACAATCCCCAAAGAGGGCACTTTAAGTTGATTACTTCTATGTGTAGAAATCTTTATTTATAAATGAATCACTTATTTTTCAACAAGTTTTTAGTTATTTTTATATCTTTTTTTCCCAAATAGTTAAAGTTTTCCACTACAAATGAGCAGTATTTTGCACTGTTATACAATTTAATAAAATCCAAAACTGATGACATAGTGCTGTATTGTACTTCTTTATTTTTTTTTTTCAACCAAAAATGCTTTGCTCTGATTAGGGGGTACTTGAATTTAAAAAAATCACTGAAAAAAGGTTGAGAACCACTGCCCTAAAGCAGGGGTGTCCAAAGTGCAGCCCGGGAGCCATTTGCGGCCCGCAACTAATCGTTTACCAGCCCGCCACACATTCTGCAAAAATTGCAAAATTGATAGTATTGCAAAAATTAAAAAGATCATTTTAAAAAAGTGGAATGAGGTGAAATCTGATGAGAAAACGTGTCAATGTTGATACAAAGCTGCCATACAGGCATTTTTTTTTCCTTTTGTCTTTATTTTCTTTTTTTTCCATTGCTCAAAAAAAAGGACAAAAAGTCTATATTATAATGAATTATTACTTAAAATGTTTTACTTTAAAATGTTCCATGTGGAAAAAATATTGCATATATTGTGTGGTTGCCATATAAAAACATCAAAGTTTTGACAAGAGGGCATAAAACAAACAAAATAGTAGTTCAAACTTAAAATCGACAGATATATCGGAAGTTGATCTTGAAATTTAAGTGTTAAAGTAAAAAAAAAAAAAACTGATAAAAATGTATCACTTTATGAGTGGGGAACCGTTCGGATCTCAAATATATTTTGTAGGATTGTATTTAACTTTTCTCTGTGATTACTCAAATATATTAAATAATTAAAATCAATGGTGTCCTGCATTATTGATCTTTGATGGCTTTAATTGTTAAATAAAGGAACTCTTTTGAAGGAATCAATACATATCTATCTATCTATCTATCTATCTATCGATCTATCTAAATACTGTATATTTTAATTTTACTATAAAAAACAAAGTTGTCTTTGACAGAAAAGGCATAAAACCTTATTTGTTTTACTTTATATCAACCTCAAGTTGATATAGAGATGTACTGTAAGCATTAAATAAAAAATAATAATAATAATTTGACTTATTTTTAACATTTTGGTGACTGAGGCCCTCTATGCTCCCCAGGAGCCCTAAGGATAAAAAAAAAAAAAATCCATATATTTTGTTATGGTTTGAAAATGAAAAATATCAAAATGTCCCCCGCATACGGAAAAAGTTTGTACACCCCTGCCCTAAAGGGAAAACTTTTTAAAATGATAGTCAAATCCATTCTGAAGATCCCTTAGTGATTTTAAAGCTTTGGCCCATAATCAATAATAATGACGTTTTTTTTAAATGGTCCTCAGTATTCACGTACAAATTTGTGTGCATTATGCAAAATTATTGAAATTCGGTCCCCATGAATTGTATTAACTCTTTTTCCCCAGGTTCCCCAGTAAGACTGATCAGCACATTACTTCATCAATTCAGAGATTTAAAGACGTGTATGAACTAACTGGGCAGTGGCCATCCTACCCCATTTTTTTTATGCCTCCACAACCTGAAGAAAGGGTGGTCCCCACAAGTCACGAACAAAAACTTGGTCCCCATTCCAAATGATAACCTGTGTGTGTGTGTGTGTGTGAGTGTGTGTGTGTGTGTGTGTGTGCAGCAGCGTGCCCAGGTTACTTTTATTCAGTGGGCCTCAGGCTGATGAAAGATGTATGAGGCTGGAGACCAGCGGTTATAAATCAGTTATAATAACAGAGACGTGGGTTCAGACTCCACATGCAGTGTGTCGTCCCAGTGTTGTGCATCACACTCAGGCCACGACGTCCACAATGTTTATTATGTTTTTTTTTTTTTTGTATTTTTTTTAACGCATTTTTTCTTCCCCCATGCAAACTGTGTATTCAGGATAATTGAAACTCAGGACTTTGGAGAAAGTGTTCTTTTGGGATTTAATTTTTTTTTTTTTTTTTTAATTGCATCTAGGGTTGTCTCAATAGCAATATTTTGGTACTGGCACCAAAATGTATTTTGATACTTTTCTAAAAAAAGGGGACCACAAAAAATGGCATTATTGGCTTTATTTTAAACATTTGTTTCTTATTGAAATCAAAGAACAATGTTGTCTTTAAATAGTGAACATACTAGACAACTTGTCTTTTAGTAGTAAGTAAGCAAACGAAGGCTCCTAGTTAGTCTGCTGACGTATGCAGTAACATATTTAAGTCTCACCTTAAAACTCATCTGTATACTCTAGCCTTTAAATAGACCTCCTTTTTAGACCAGTTGATCTGCCGCTTCTTTTCTTTCTCCTTTGTCCCCCCCTCCCTTGTGGAGGGGGTCAGGTCCGATGACCATGGATGAAGTACTGGCTGTCCAGAGTCGAGACCCAGGATGGACCGCTCGCCTGTATCGGTTGGGGACATCTCCACGCTGCTGATCCGCCTCCGCTTGGGATGGTCTCCTGTGGACGGGACTCTCGCTGCTGTCTTGGATCCGCTTTGAACTGAACTCTCGTGGCTGTGTTGGAGCCACTATGGATTGAACTTTCAAAGCATCATGTTAGACCCGCTCGACATCCATTGCTTTCGGTCCCCTAGAGGGGGGGGGTTGCCCACATCTGAGGTCCTCTCCAAGGTTTCTCATAGTCAGCATTGTCACTGGCGTCCCACTGGATGTGAATTCTCCCTGCCCACTGGGTGTGAGTTTTCCTTGCCCTTTTGTGGGTTCTTCCGAGGATGTTGTAGTCGTAATGATTTGTGCAGTCCTTTGAGACATTTGTGATTTGGGGCTATATAAATAAACATTGATTGATTGATTGATTATTGTGTCATTCCCCATTCTATTATTTTGTCAAAATTATAAAGGACAAGCTATAAAAAATATTATTCTACTTGTTCATTTACTGTTAACATCTGCTTAGTTTTTTTTTTAACATCAATCAATCAATCAATCAATCAAAGTGTACTTATATAGTCCTAAATTACGAGTGTCTCAAAGGGCTGCACAAGCCACGGCGACATCTTGGTTGTGGCTAATAATAACATGAAATAATAACATGTTCTATCTACACTTCTGTTAAAATGTAATAATCACTTATTCTTCTGTTGTGTGATACTTTACATTAGTTTTGGATGACACCACAAATTTAGGTATCGATCCGATACCAAGTAGTTTCAGCATGATACATTGGTCATAATATAAGTTCTCATGTGTCCAGGGACGTATGACCTGAGTTTATGAATATTATATGAATTTAAAAAAGAAAAAAGGTTTTGTGACGATAAAAAATATTGATGTAATCATTGTAATATCGACGAGATACGCTCTTATACTTGGTATCATTACAGTGGATGTCAGGTGTAGATCCACCCATGGAATTTGTTTACATTGTGACGCCGGTGAGCTATCATATCCTCCTAGAGCAAGGGTGTCAAACTCTGGCCCGCGGGCCAAATCTGGCCCGCCGTGTAATTTAATTTGGCCCTTGAGGCAATATCAATTTAGCATTAGAGCTGGCCCCCCGGTGTTATACAGCGTCTGTGCCGCTGTAACACCGCATTCACCGCTAATACTCATACTTCCCAACCCTCCTAATTTTCCCGGTAGACTCCCGAAGTTCAGTACCCCTCCCGAAAATCTCCCAGGGTAACCATTCTCCCGAATTTCTACCGATTTCCACCTGGACAACTATATTGGGGGCGTGCATTTAAGGCATTGCCTTTAGCGTTCTCTACAATCTGTCGTCACGTCCGCTTTTCCTCCATACTAACAGCGTGTCTCATATTTGTGGATTTTACACATACACACACACACACAAGTGAATGCAAACCATACTTGATCAACAGCCATGCAGGTCACACTGAGGGTGGCCGTATAAACAACTTTAGCACTGTTACAAATGTGCGCCACACTGTGAACCCACACCAAACAAGAATGACAAACACATTTCGGGTGAACATCCGCACGGTAACACAACAGAACAAATACCCAGAACCCCTTGCAGCACTAAGTCTTCCGGGAAACTTCCAGCAAACTGACCAATAATTAACGTTTTATTCATGCATTTTCTCTTGCTACTTCAAGGCTTGAATCTTTGGTTCATTCATTATTATTTTATTTTCAAATTTATTATTAGCCTGTGGAAAAAATTTGATATTTACCTCAGAAGATTGCAAATAGAAAAAAAGGCATAACATTTTTATTTAAATTTTATTTGATATACCATTGATATGTTTTTAATTATTATTATTATTATTTGAAACTGGAGTTTGCATGTCACTAAAGTTATACAAGCCTTGCTTGTTCAATATTTAATGCAAAACTTGTTTGGGTCCCTATTAAAAGGTTAATTTTTTCAACCTTGGCCCGCGGCTTTGTTCCGTTTAAAATTTTGGCCCACTCTGTATTTGAGTTTGACACCCCTGTCCTAGAGTGTGTAGTGAAGCATGTTTTGCTATCCCTTGTCCTGCGGGGATGATACTTGTAAGAAACGTACTTTATTTGTTGCCATGGAGGCCGATTGCGGATGGACATTAACCGCTAGCTAGCTAGCCATGTCTTAAAGCACCTCTTCCTGAGGGCGTTTCAGTGTTATAGCTTCACCTTTGTCGTCAGTTTGTAAGCCAAAAATGCGTCCGTTCTCCTTCTTCTGTCTACACACTGTCTGCTTGTAAGTACTCTGTGATTGCGCACTGCCGAACATGCTCCTCTGCTCGTAAGAAAACAGCAATGTCAAAACTTGACGGCGTTCTGTCATGCCCGTTAAAAAAAAAAAATGTGGCGAACCGGTACTTTCCAAACATTTGGAGGGTAAACTTTCGACCAAAAGACAAATGCAATATAAATTGGTGATTTTCAAACGTCACAACAATCTTTGTCTCATACTTGGAGTAGTCCAAGTATGAGACATCCATTGCTTTCCTCCTCTCCAAGGTCACCGACGTCCCACTGGGTGTGAGTTTTCCTTGCCCTTATGTGGGCCTACCGAGGATGTCGTAGTGGTTTGTGCAGCCATTTGAGACACTAGTGATTTAGGGCTATATAAGTAAACATTGATTGATTGATTGATTGATTGATAGTTGGGGGTTAGGGTGTAAGAAGAATCGAGTAGAGACATCTCTAGCAAGCCTCAAGAAGGCCTGAGGGTCATTAAAGTGTCCTAAACTTTAGACAGACAAAGGCAGTGAAGTCGAAAACACACACATAAACACTCAGGGCCTGATTTACTAAACGTTTGTGTGCGCTAAAACACGTGCAAACCTGATAGCACAAGCAAAGCAGATCTGCTAAAATGTGGCTTGCGTCTGTTAAGTGAGCAGAATGAGGCGTGCGTTCCATTTCGTCTGTCTTGATTATTATGCAAAATATATGACGATCAATTAAACACCCACTATACTCAGAGGAGAACATGCAAATATAATTATCGACAATGCGCAATGTGATTTATTAACACTCTGTACTGTTTTGTGAGCACTATTTAGCGTTTTATTTATTCAGTACATGTCAGAATTACGTGCGAACTGACGGTTCCATGCTCTGCTGCCAAATCAATGCTTGCGTTGCACAGGTGGGAATCCTTCGTCCTACGGTGTGTGTCAACATATTTGGACAGTCACTAATAGGGATGGCGTGGCGCAGTGGGAGATTGGCCGTGCGCAACCCGAGGGGCCCTGGTTCAAATCCCACCTAGTACCAACCTCGTCACGTCCGTTGTGTCCTGAGCAAGACACTTCACCCTTGCTCCTGATGGGTGCTGGTTGGCGCCTTGCACGGCAGCTCCCTCCATCAGTGTGTGAATGTGTGTGTGAATGGGTAAATGTGGAAGTAGTGTCAAAGCGCTTTGAGTACCTTGAAGGTAGAAAAGCGCTATACAAGTACAACCCATTTATCATTTATTTAATAAAAAGTGTTAGACATAGTTTATTCAGCAACATGCTTTCATAATTTAATAGCTGCTGGATGACTTAAGGCATGGGTGTCAAACTCCAAATTTGGCCCGCCGTGTAATTTTATTTGGCCCTTGAGGTAATATCAATTTAAGATTAGAGCTGGCCCGCCGGTATTATAGATTAGATTAGATAGTACTTTATTCATTCCGTCAGGAGAATACAGCGGCTATGCCTCTGTAACACTGCATTCACCACTGATACGCACACTTGCTAACCCTCACGATTTTTCCGGGAGACTCCCAAAGTTCGGTGCCCCTCCCGAAAATCTCCCGGGGCAACCATTCTTCCGAATTTCCCCCCATTTCCACCCGGACAACAATATCGGGGGCGTGCCTTGAAGGCACTGCCTTTAGCGTCCTCTACAGCCTGTCGTCACGTCCGCTTTTCCGCCATACAAACAACGTGACGGTTTAGTCACATAATATTTATGCTGAGGGTGGCCGTATAAACAACTTTGACACTTTTACAAATATGCGCCACACTGTGAAGCCACCCCAAACAAAAATGACAAACGCATTTCGGGAGAACATCCGCACCGTAGCACAACATAAACTCAACAGAAGAAATACCCAGAACCCCTTGCAGCACTAACTCTTCCGGGACGATACAATATACACCACCGCTACCACCAAACCCGCTTCCCCAATTTTTATTTACATTTTATTTGATATGCCATTGATATTTTTTACTCATTAATATAATTTGAAACTCGATTTTGTATGTGACTATAAAGTTATATAAGCCTTGCTTGTTTAATATTCAATGCAAAACTTGTTTGGGTCCCTATTAAAAGGTTCATTTGTTCAACCTTGGCCCGCGGCTTTGTTCAGTTTTAAATTTTGGCCCACTTTGTATTTGAGTTTGACACCCCTGACTTAGGGACTTATTAAAACAAATTCAACTGGTGTGTTATGGTGCCCTTTATTTTTATGATCAGATTTCACATAAGATATATATTATAAAACTATTTCTTTAAGAACTTTAAGTGCATATTTTCGCGTCTTGAACTGGAGTAAGTGCATCCTCTCTCCAATTAGGGCACTTTATGATTCTCTAGCGTGGCCACCGCTGCTGCTCACTTCTCCCCTCGCCTCCCGGGAGGTGATCAAGGGTGATGGGTCAAATTCCGAGAGTAATTTCGCCACACCTATTGTGTGTTACAATCATTGGTACTTTAATTTTTTAACTTAATAAGTGCACCTTCAGCCATTTAAAACAAACAAAAAAAGTGATGTTGAAGACACCGAGATCATTATCCATGCGTTTGTTACGTCTCGTCCCGATTACTGTAACGTATTATTTTCGGGTCTCCCCATGTCTAGCATTAAAAGATTACAGTTGGTACAAAATGCGGCTGCTAGACTTTTGACAAGAACAAGAAAGTTTGATCACATTACGCCTGTACTGGCTCACCTGCACTGGCTTCCTGTGCACTTAAGATGTGACTTTAAGGTTTTACTACTTACGTATAAAATACTACACGGTCTAGCTCCATCCTATCTTGCCGATTGTATTGTACCATATGTCCCGGCAAGAAATCTGCCTTCAAAGGACTCCGGCTTATTAGTGATTCCTAGAGCCCAAAAAAAGTCTGCGGGCTATAGAGCGTTTTCCGTTCGGGCTCCAGTACTCGAGATGCTACCTCAGTAGAAGCATTTAAGTCTCACCTTAAAACTCATCTGTATACTCTAGCCTTTAAATAGACCTCCTTTTTAGACCAGTTGATCTGCCGCTTCTTTTCTTTCTCCTATGTCCCCCCCACCCTTGTGGAGGGGGTCCGGTCCGATGACCATGGATGAAGTACTGGTTGTCCAGAGTCGAGACCCAGGATGGACCGCTCGTCGGGACCCAGGATGGACCGCTCGCATGTATCGATTGGGGACATCTCTACGCTGCTGATCCGCCTCCGCTTGAGATGGTTTCCTGTGGACGGGACTCTCGCTGCTGTCTTGGATCCGCTTTGAACTGAACTCTCGCGGCTGTCTTGGGGCTACTATGGATTGAACTTTCACAGCATCATGTTAGACCCGCTCGACATCCATTGCTTTCGGTCCCCTAGAGGGGGGGGGGGTTTCCCACATCTGAGGTCCTCTCCAAGGTTTCTCATAGTCAGCATTGTCACTGGCGTCCCACTGGATGTGAATTCTCCCTGCCCACTGGGTGTGAGTTTTCTTTGGCCTTTTGTGGGTTCTTCCGAGGATGTTGTAGTTGTAATGATTTGTGCAGTCCTTTGAGACATTTGTGATTTGGGGCTATATAAATAAACATTGATTGATTGATTGATTGATAATGTAGATGCACTGCAGGGACTGGCCATTAAAAGTAGTACATGTCTCCAGCATGTTTGAAAACATTGCAAAAGGTTGCAGGTAGGAGCACGATAACGCGAATGTGCAGTTAATGAGTGTCTCCATGGTGACGCCCTGCATCGTACATGCAACATCCTCATTTAAATATGGTGGTCTGTACCACTTTTCAATTGCCCGCGCAGTCTTGGTAAATTTCACGCAACACGGCCACTATTTTACAGATAATACATGCCGTTTTGCGTGTGGTATTTGGATCATAGTAAATCAGGCCCTCAAGAGATTTCTTAAATATTAATTTAGAATAATTAATTTACATACTAAGGGATGTTGAGATAGTCATTCAAATCAAATCAAATGTTATTTATAAAGTGATTTTCATACAGAAAAGAAATGCACACATGCTCACATATGGACATATATGAACAAGTGAATGCATGAGTACAGAGGAGCCAGGTAAGTAAACACTATCACAGGAGCCGTCTGCACCATGGTCACCATTAGAGATGTCCGATAATGGCTTTTTTGCCGATATCCGATATTTCGATATTGTTTAACTCTTAATTACCGATTCCGATATCAACTGATACCGATTATATAGTTGTGGAATTAACACATTCCATCCATCCATTTCCTACCGCTTATTCCCTTTTGGGGTGACGGGGGGCGCTGGCGCCTATCTCAGCTACAATCGGGCGGAAGGCGGGGTACACCCTGGACAAGTCGCCACCTCATCGCAGGGCCAACACAGATAGACAGACAACATTCACACTCACATTCACACACCAGGGCCAATTTTAGTGTTGCCAATCAAGCTATCCCCAGGTGCATGTCTTTGGAGGTGGGAGGAAGCTGGAGTATCCGGAGGGAACCCACGCATTCACGGGGAGAACATGCAAACTCCACACAGAAAGATCCCGAGCCTGGATTTGAACCCAAGACTGCAGGACCTTCGTATTTTGAGGCAGACGCACTAACCCCTCTGCCACCGTGAAGCCCGAATTGACACATTATTATGTCTAATTTTCTTGTGATCCCCCGCTAGATGCATTAAACGTAACAAGGTTTTCCAAAATAAATCAACTCAAATATTTATTATCGAAGTGGATTATTTTTTTTTTAACATACCTCAAAACATCAGCTCGGAATTTGAGAGCATGAGGAGGTTGAGGTGGGCGGGGTTGAGGTGGGGGAGGGTGGCAGCGTTTATATTGTAGCGTCCCGGAAGAGTTAGTGCTGCAAGGAGTATTTGTTATGTTGTGTTACGGTGCGGATGTTCTCCCGAAATTTGTTTGTCATTCTTGTTTGGTGTGGGTCCACAGTGTGGCGCATATTTGTAACAGTGTTAAGGTTGTTTATACGGCCACCCTCAGTGTGACCTGCATGGCTGTTGACCTAGTATGCTTTGCATTCACTTTGGTGTGTGAAAAGCCGTAGGTGTTATGCGATTTAAGGTTTATTGGCACTCTGTACTTCTCCCTACGTCCATACAGCGGCGTCTTAAAAAGTCATACATTTTTACTTTTTGAAACCAACACAGATCATTTCCGATATTACATTTTAAAGCATTTATCGACATCTCTAGTCACCATCATGCCCCCACAGCACGTCCGATAACCCCTGAAGAAAATGGCCCCTTCTGAGGAACGCTGGAAAGTAAAAACAATAAAACCTGTAAAATAGTCAAAGATAAACTACAAGTAAGACATTGACCTATGATTGTGTGAGTAATACATGCAACTGAGGTTACAATAAAGCTCACATCCATGTCTGCATGGCTTGCAATGTCCCCTTTGAAGAAGACTAAAGTAAAGGACGCCTTTTCTAGGCTATAGCTCTGAGGAATTTATATTACACTGCAGAATGTAAAGGTATAGAAGGACAGCTTTGCAATGGTTCCACCGGGGCCAATTTTGGCTCGCAAAAGAAATGCAAACCACTCTTAATGGCCTTAAGTCCCGAGGTGGAGTCCCGAGTGTCCTAACGAGAGCCCTTCAAGCCTTGCGGAACACAGGGCCAGTAAAAACTATGCTTTTCTCTTTGGAACACCAGGAATTTACTTTCCTCAAAAGAAAAGTAGACCATCATCCACTCTTCCCGTGGCCCTTCTCCTTTATGTGCGCGTTACGCAATCGTCTGCTTCTTTTATTCTGAGCCCCACAGGGCCCCGGCTCTGACGGAGGAGGATAGAGGAGCTCAACAGGTGGAAAACATCGTCCCTGGGATTCAGCAGCAGAGGGGGGGGGGGGGTGCACTCCTTCAAGAAGATCCCTCCAGCCTGCTTTAATGCTCGGTGAAAGTCGGCCCCCCGCCAATGCCAATATGACCTCGCGCACGCCATCTGTCTGCACTGGGACTTCCAAGGCAACTCTCGAAGGATGGCGCCACAAAAGGAAGGGGGAGGGGGGGTCCCCGAGGACCACATCACCCCCCACTCCCCCACGCTCAACCGCGCACCCCCTCCAGCCGCAGTTTTTGATCTGCTAATTACGCTTAATTGAGCTCACAAGCCTCTCCAGTTCCCCTCATTTCGCCCCTTTTTAACGAGGCACAGAACATGACACATCATCGGCTGCGAGCACGCTCATTCTAAAGTGTGTGAGTGTGTGTGTTTGTGTGTGTGTGTGTGTGTGTGTCCAAGGCACAGAGCGGTTGAGAGGATATTGAAATGTTCTATCTGTGTGCACTGAGCGGACAGATGCAAGTTGTGTGATGCTGAGTCAGTCTGATTACACACACACACACATACATGGTATCACATTGTTATCGCCATCGCTCAGTATCAATGTCTGATGCTCCCATTTTGATACTGTCCGTTTTCTGTGTTGCCTTCAAAACCCAGCACCGTGAGCGGACTCGACATGCAGATCACTTTGTGCAGTCAATTGTTCCTCGTGTCTGAACAATTATGAGAGTCAGATTTTCACAAATTAATATCGGAGTACTTTTTAGAGGTTTACAGCACAGCCGAAGGCTGGGAGGATGAATTGTTGTTACCATACTGGCCAACCCTCCCAGATTTTCCGGGAGACTCCCGAAATTCAGCGCCTCTCCCAAAAACTTCCCGGGACAAATTTTCTCCCGAAATTCAGGCGGAGCTTGAGGCCACGCCCCCTCCAGCTCCGCGCGGACCTGAGTGACGTGTCGACAGCCTGCTTTCACGTCCGCTTTCCCACAATATAAACACCGTTCCTGCCCAATGACGTTGTAACTGTAGAATGATCGAGGGCGAGTTCTTGGTTTCTTATGCGGGTTTCTTGCTAGGCAGTTTCATTAACGTCCTCGCAGCGCGGTAACAACACACAACAACAGCAGTCACGTTTTCGTCTACCGTAAAGCTCTTTGTCTGCCGTAAACAGCAATGTCGTGACACTCTTAAAAAGGACAATGCTGCCATCTACTTTACGTTTTGGGCCATGCTTGGGAGAGATGGACTCTAGTGCATTTGATGAAAGCACTTTTGTGCGTGCCACACAGCAATGCATCATCAGAGAGGGTGTTCAGCATGGTTAGAAAAATAGTGACAGAGAATAGAACAAAGATGGACAATTCAACCCTTAACTCAAGAATGAGTAGATGAGTGTTATGTGTGTGTATATGTGTAAATAAATGAACACTGAAATTCAAGTATTTCTCATTTATATATGAAATACTTGACTTGGTAAATTCTAGCTGTAAATATACTCCTCCCCTCTTAACCACACCCCCAACCACGCCCCCCACCCCCCACCTCCCGAAATCGTTGGTCTCAAGGTTGGCAAGTATGGTTGTTACACAGGTTTGTGTGGTGTTGCTTCTTTTCTGTAATTATTACAAGCTGGTTTGGGATGCGTACGCGGCGGCAGCTGAACCAAATGTGACAGCGTGTCATAATTATGATGATTATGTACAGTTAATAAGTATATATATGGGTATATATGTATGTGTATGTACAAACCCAAACACCAGTGAAGTTGGCACTTTGTGTAAATGGTAAATAAAAACAGAATACAATGACGTGCAAATCCATCCATCCATTTTTTACCGCTTATTCCCTTTGGGGTCGCGGTGAGCGCTGGTGCCTATCCCAGCTACAATCGGGCGGAAGGCGGCGTACACCCTGGACAAGTCGCCACCTCATCGCAGGGCGATGTGCAAATCCTTTTCAACCTATATCCAATTGAATAGACTGCAAAGACAAGATACTTAAAGTTCGAACTGGAAAGCGTTATTTTTTGCAAACATTAGCTCATTCAGAATTTGATGCATTCACGGGGAGAACATGCAAACTCCACACAGAAAGATTCCGAGCCTGGAATTGAACCCAGGACTGCAGGACCTTTGTATTGTGAGGCAGACGCACTAACCCCTCTGCCACCGTGAAGCCCGCAAGTGTTGGTGTTTCATGTTTATAGTTTGTAGCCTTTATGCTAGTCATTCTTTTTTCATTAGTCAAGTTTGTTCCCCGCCATTGTGCACGCCATATGCCTTTTTGTAGTTTGTTTGTGTAGTAACAAATCAAAATGTACTTACATTCACAGCTCGTTCGTGCCAATTTCCCTTTGCATCGGAGAAACCAACTATCCCATAGTCCAAGTCATAGTGCAAGTGTGACACCTGCAATGAGGTGGCGACTTGTCTAGGGTGTACGAGGCATTCCGCCCGAATGTGCTTTTAGCGCTGTTTCTCTAGTGACTCAAAGCGCTTTACATAGTGAAACCCAATATCTAATTTTTTTTTACATTTAAACCAGTGTGGGTGGGCACTGGGAGCAGGTGGGTAAAGTGTCTTGCCCAAGGACACAACGGCAGTGACTAGGGAATCGAACCTGCAACCATCAAGTTGCTTGCACGGCCGCTCTACCAACCGAGCTATACAGCCCCAGAATCTCATGTTTCATTTTTATTGTTCGTCGGTCAATGGTCAACAAAGCAAACAAACAGTTGTACATTCATAGATTGAAAATAAAGAATGTTGCAGACCGAAAGGGTTTAGGCTGAAGTTAAACAGTTATTGCGCCTAACCCTGTAAACGATTTCAAGTACAAAATAAACTTCCGGAAGTTCTAAAATGTCCTTTGCACAACTTATTATAAATACACATTATAAACATGAACGTGGTTGAATTTTATACACAGTACAGGCATGTGAAATATCCCTGTGTACATAGTGAGACATTAAACATAGTGTAAATCTATATTATTATTATTATGAGGGCGTCGAGTTCTCGACCGATGGTAACAATATTAATAAATTTGATTTAGAAGCGCTTTTCTTAAAAACCCAGACACTTTACAGTAGTGGTTTTTCAAATTGTTTTCCGCCAAGTACTACCTTAGTAATGTCTTTGCCCTCCAAGTACAACCACAATAACCAGCATTAAGATACAGTTGCATAATAGGACCAAATATTAATTGGGACGGCGTGGCGCAGTGGGAGAGTGGCCGTGTGCAACCCGAGGGTCCCTGGTTCAATCCCCACCTAGTACCAACCTCGTCACGTCCGTTGTGTCCTGAGCAAGACACTTCACCCTTGCTCCTGATGGGTGCTGGTTGGCGCCTTGCATGGCAGCTCCCTCCATCAGTGTGTGAATGTGTGTGTGAATGGGTAAATGTGGAAGTAGTGTCAAAGCGCTTTGAGTACCTTGAAGGTAGAAAAGCGCTATACAAGTACAACTCATTTATCATTTATTTATTTACATATTAAACCTTTGCACTAATTATATATACAATATATACAAACAATTGTACTTCTATTGTTATTTATATCTCATGTTTAGTTTTTAATTAACATTAATCATAGTATTATGTTGATTCAAGAGTGATATCTTTTTTCAAGACATTGCAGCTGAGATAGGCTCCAGCGACCCCGAAAGGGACAGGCGGTAGGAAATGGATGGATGGATTTATTTCACCATTTTTTTACCTGATTAGTAAAGCTTCTGAAAATGTATTTCCTTACCTGGATCCTGCGCGCGCCCTTTCAAACCCACCTATCATCAGAGATGGGTAGTAACGCGCTACATTTACTCCGTTACATCTACTTGAGTAACTTTTGGGATAAATTGTACTTCTAAGAGTAGTTTTTATGCAACATACTTTTACTTTTACTTGAGTATATTTATAGACAAGGAACGCTACTTTTACTCCGCTCCATTTATGTACATTCAGCTCGCTACTTGCTACTTTTTTTATCGATGTATTAATGTTTGTTTTGGTTTTTCAACATAGGATCTACGCATGCCTGCGTTTCACCAATCACATGCAGTCACTGGTGACGTTGGACCAATCAAACAGAGCCAGGCGGTCACATGACCGTCACACATAAAACCCGACTTAAGCAAGTTGAAAAACTAATTGGGGTGTAACCATTTAGTGCAGGGGTAGGGAACCTATAGCTCTTGAGCCAGATGTGGCTCTTTTGATGACTGCATTTGGCTCTCAGATAAATCTCAGCTGACGTTGCTTAACACGATAATTATGAATAATTTCGCTGGTAATCACAGTGCTAAAAATAACGGGCAAAATATAAAACTTTCTCATGCATTTAATTTTATCCATCCGTTTTCTACCGCACCTGTTCAAGAAGTCGCATTAATGGTAAGAAGTATTTTATGTCATGATGAGGGGGGGGGGTCGCATCTTGCTGCAGGGTCGTTCCCCCAGGAAGGCAGACAGACTACTCGGGGAAATGGCAATCAGGTAAAAACATGATTTAATTTTAACTAAAAAATATACAAACAAAAATCCCTCACAGTGGAGGCACAACTTGGGCTAAGGAACAAAGCTAACGCATGAACAGACTATGAACATACATCCAACAAAACTTACCTGGCATGGTATGAAGCACGGTTACCGATTAATCGGTGCATCCCTAATATATATATATATATATATATATATATATATATATATATATATATATATATATATATATATGATGTATATATATGTATATATGGTGTAGATCACCTCGACTTGGTCATTTATTAAGTAATTGATTAACGTTGAAAAACTTTTTCGGGTGTTACCATTTAGTGATCAATTGTACGGAATATGTACTGTACTGTGCAATCTACTAATACAAGTTTCAATCAATCAATCAATCAATGAATGCCTACTAAGCCTATGGTGCTATTCAGTTATTGTGGCTCAATGTGCCTTAATTTTATTTTTATTTTAATGTATTATTTAATATATAATATTGTTTTAGTTGCTTAAGAGATATTCCTGGCTCTGAATTTGCTCATTTCTTTTTTAATGTTTTTGTGCATTACTTCTTGCCGTCATCATTAAACAAACAGGTTACTCATCAGTCACTCAGTACTTGAGTAGTTTTTTCACCACATACTTTTTACTTTTACTCAAGTAAATATTTGGGTGACTACTCCCTTACTTTTACTTGAGTAATGCATCACTAAAGTAACAGTACTCTTACTTGAGTACAATTTCTGGCTACTCTACCCAACTCTGGTCATGTCACGCGCAAAAGTAAAATTGTTGCAATGTCCATTTTGTCTCCCTCATGATGTATGCTTTATAAATAGAAGGTGCGGTCATCCCCCCCTCACCCCCCCCCCCCCCCCCTCCAACCCTGCCGCGGTAACCGGGAAGACTCCCGCCTTGATCTCTGCTCGCTTCAGCTGCAACTACAAACTTGTTCCGATTTGAGCGTCTTTTTTTTTTTTTTTTTTTTTTCTTCCCCCCCTTTCTCGCCATTGTGCGTGCAGGATGTGCGCGTGCGCGCAAATGAGAGTGTCTATGTTGCGTATGTGACGGAATCTCCCCTCCACGCACACGCTGACGCACGCACGCACGCGCGCGCGCACACACGCACACCTCCACAACCACGCAGAGGAGGCGGAGGCGCGCGGAGCTTGTCCACGGGCTCTCACTGCGGAACGCGTCCAAGCTGCCCGTGGAGATCACATTCTGGATCTTTTGAAGCCACCATTTATCCCCAGCACCCCACGCGTGGCCGCGCGTCGCGGAGTGACACGTCTTGAATCCCAGCGTCAGGAGGGATTGCACCTGCAGCTCCGGGACGCTGGAGGTCTTCACGGACACGACAGGTGGATTAATCTGATTTTTTTTTTTTTTTTCCTCCCCCTTTTTTGGATGGATTTGCAATTGATGGATTAATTTGACGGGGTGGGTTGGGGGTGGGGTGGGGGGGGAGACTCACCCCTTTTTTTTGGCGGGTACCCGAATGGAGTAACAGGCTGCAATGTCATCTCCACCTGGCCGCCTGGAGAGATGTGTGACGGGAATGGGGTGAGTGACGTGCTTTTTATTTATTTAAAAAAAAAAAAAAAAAAAAAATGGAATTTGCTTCACAAGTTGCATATTGCGCTTAAAAAAAGTGGATGGCGTCCTCATAGCATCCATCTTCATTGCAACCTGCTGCTGCTGCACACTGGACCAGCCCGGTACCGGCAGCGTGAGGAGCCACAGGCTGTTCCCAACAACACCTCCCTCCTGCGCACCTCCTTACGCGCACTTTTGGCGCGGAACTCCTCCAACAGGAGCTAACGCGCGCGCCTTACATATGCAAATGAGCCGCGCGCTTGCGCACGCACCGCCACTCAACAGGTCACCGTAAACACAACAAATGTGCGTGTCCTCTCCCCGCAGATCAAGTTGAAACACTTTTGGCACCGCGCGACGACCGAGACGAAGGATGGCGGCCGGGGACGACGGCGACGATCGCCGCGCGCCGCCGCGGGCCTCCGCGCCGCGCACAGAGGGCCCGCAGGAGGAAGGCGCCCAACGACGGCCGCCGCAGCAAATCTGCCGCAGACGCGCCTTGTGACAGCCAAGGTAATAAGACGCAATGGCGGAGCGCGCCGCGCGGCAGCTGGCGCTTTTGTGGGAAGCGCGCGGCGTTGGCGCCAGGCGGCGCTGTTGCCTCGCATGGATGAGAGCGCCATGCAAATGAATTCGCATCTCAAATGACACTTTCAGGCGTCGAACGGAGTCGTTTCGTCATGCGTCCTCCTCCCCGCTCACCACGTCTTGCACAAAAGTCCGTCAGGCTTTTTAAATTTCACATCCGTGCGCCTTTTCACGCAAAACCGCTGCACAGAAAGTGAGCACGCGCGTGTGTGACAAACTCTAAAAAGCCTGCGTTTCTTGAATAGCCGGATCGCACAAAAAGGAGGGCATCTCCGGCCTCTGCGGGGCACGAATGCGATGGAGTGGAGAGCACTCGCTATCTTCATTAATATAAATATCCTGTGCAGAGCTGCAGTCAATGTGGTGTGTGTGTGTGTGTGTGTGTGTGTGTGTGTATGTGTGTGTGTTCTTGTATTTATACCCTTCTTGAGACACCAACAAGGAAGAGGACCGGCGAACAAGTTAGGACCCAAATCAAGGTCCAAGTGTGGAAAACCATTGCATCTAATAGAGAGCCAAACACTAGAGTCCGTGAACATTGCTCCAAAGTCAGGATTTTTCGTTGATTTAATGTGCATCCAAAAGTAAACATTGACAAGTGCAAAGGCAGCGATATTGTTACGATCCACTACATCAGGGGTGCCCACACTTTTTCTGCAGGCGAGCTACTTTTCAATTGACCAACTCGAGGGGATCTACCTCATTTATATACGTCATTTATATTTATTTATTTATGAAAGAGACATTTTTGTAAACAAGTTAAATGTGTTTAATGATAATACAAGCATGTGTAACACATATAGATGTCTTTCTTTCACAAAGACTGGAGTAAAGGTTGGTGTATTACCTGATTCTGATGACTTGCATTGATTGGAATCAGACAGTAATGATGATAACGCCCACATTTTCAAATGGAGGAGAAAAAAAGTTGTCCTTTCTGTACAATACCACATGAAAGTGGTTGGTTTTTGGCATCTAATTCATCCAGCTTCCATACACTTTACAAGAAAAACATTGGCGGCAAATTCCGTAGCTTGCTTGATTGACATTCACGGCACCCGAGGGTCTTGTGAGATGACAGAGAGGAAGGCGAGAAACACTTTTTATTTCAACAGACTTTCGCGCCGTCCCTTCCGTCAAAACTCTAAAGGCCGACTGCACATTTCCTATCTTCACAATAAAAGCCCTGCTTCATGCTGCCTGCGCTAACAAAATAAGAGTCTCGGAAAGCTGCTTTCTGAGGGATCGCTTGTGCACGCCAGTTTTCCGAGACTCTGTATTTAGTTAGCGCAGGCAGCATGAAGCAGGGCTTTTATTGTGAAGATAGGAAATGTGCAGTCGGACTTTAGAGTTTTGACGGAAGGTACGGCGCGAGAGTCTGTTGAAATAAAAAGTGTTTCTCGCCTTCTTCTCGGTCATATTTTCATAATAATGATCTTGCAGCAGCCGTTCTCTACATGTCGCCACGTCCACTTTTCCTCCATACAAACAGCGTGCCGGCCCACTCACATAATATATGCGGCTCATACACACACACAAGTGTATGCAATGCATACTTGGTCAACAGCCATACAGGTCACACTGAGAGTGGCCGTATAAACAACTTTAACACTGTTACAAATATACGCCACACAGTGAACCCACAGCAAACAAAAATGACAATCACATTTCGGGAGAACATCCGCACCGTAACGCAACCGAACAAATACCCAGAACCCCTTGCATCACTAACTCTTCCGGGACGCTACAATATACACCCCCGCTACCACCAAACCCCGCCCCAACTCAAACCCGCCGCCGAAAAGAGGCATTCTTTGTATTTTTATTTTGTTTGATATAACAATGATATTTTTTTATTATTATTATTTTAAACTCGATTTTGCATTTCACTATAAAGTTATATAAGCCTTGCTTGGTCAATATTCAATGCAAAACTTGTTTGGGTCCCTATTAAAGGATTAATTTGTTCAACCTCGGCCCGCGGCTTCGTTCAGTTTTAAATTTTGGCCCGCTCTGTATTTAATTTGACACCCCTGTTCTAGAAGGTCAACAGGCTCTTAGTAATGTTTGTAATAGTTGTGACTGGGAAGTGTTTTTTATGATTTGGGGAGTGTACGATCTCCGCAGCTCACCTGCTAGACACATATCTGATCATCTCGACGCCGGAGCACTGACTCCATGCTTTCTAAATACGCACTGCTGATTGGCTGTTACATCGCTCTGAATACGCACTGCTGATTGGCTTTGTATGTAACCAATCAGCTGCTTGTGTGGGCGGGACAATGCTGGGTGCTCACTGCTCAGACAGAGGCAGAAAGCAGAGCAGCTTGTTAAGACTTTAGCTTACAAAATCGTTCGATACACCCTCGTACCAAACCGAAACCCCAGTAACGAAACGGTTCAATATAAATACACCGTACCGTTACACCCCTAGCTGACATAGAAGGTGTCAGGTAATAGGCAGATATCATCTATTGCTGAATGGTGAGTGATTATACAGCTGGATAGAGTGCGGAATGAAGGAGTACTTGAATCGCACAGTGCGGGAAGGAAGCTGAAGAAGCCCGTTGGAGTATCAACTCCACTGTCCCTCAATTGTCTGGTGGAGTGGCGTGGGCAGTTTGTCCAGTGTCCTCCTGTCCCTCACTGACACAAACGCCTCCAACGACGAACTGCGAGCCAATAGTTTGGCCGGCTTTCCGGATCAGTTTATCACCTGGTTAGAGTCCCTTTTGCTGGTGCTGCTCCCCCAACAAAACACTGCAAAGTGCAGGGCACTGGCCACAACGGACTGATAAAAGATCTCCAACAGCTTGCTGCGCACATTAAAATGTGTAAAAACAAGACGGCAGCTAAAGAAGGACTTCATTGTTTGTCCCCGAAAAATCTGGCCAGGTGAAACAAGTTGATTTTACGACTTCCGGTGCTGACCATAGGATGAACAAATACACTATGGTCCCTAAGACTATGTGGCCATTAGCAGTTAGCTTCTACAGCTAGGTTGCCCAAATTGTGGCACAGGGGCCATCTATGGATCGTGACTCCTTTGTCATCAGCCTTAAGCACTCTACACAAATAGAGATCTCATTTGTACCCCTGGTGGTGAAATCTATCAAAATGAGGATGGTCTCAAAAAAAAAGGGATTTTTCAAATTGACTGTGTGTCGGTTTTAAAAGTGCCCCCCTTTGGTCAACATATGAAATAAAAAGTGTCTGTAAAAAATTGAAGTGGTCCCCCTCTGGCCAACATATAAAATAGCAAGTGTCTGTAAAAATTGAAGTGGTCCCACTCTGGTCAACATATGAAATAGCAAGTGTCTGTAAAAATTTGAAGTGGTCCCCCTCTGGTCAACATATGAAATAGCAAGAGTCTGTAAAAATTTGAAGTGGTCCCCCTCTGGTCAACATATGAAATAACAAGTGTCTGTAAAATTTGAAGTGGTCCCCCTCTGGTCAACATATGAAATAGCAAGTGTCTGTAAAAATTGAAATGGTCCCCCTCTGGTCAACATATGAAATAGCAAGTGTCTGAAAAAAATTTAAGGGGTCCCCCTCTGGCCAACATATGAAATAGCAAGTGTCTGTAAACATTTGAAGTGGTCCCCCTCTCGGTCAACATATGAAATACGCAAGTGTCTGTAAAAATTTGAAGTGGTCCCCCTCTGGCCAACATACGTAATAACAAGTGGACTAAGAAGTTGAAATGCGGCCCCTTGGCCAAATTAATACAAAAAGTAAAATAAATATGTATATAGAGACATACTGTAATGACTTGAAGTAAATAATGAAGATTAAAAAACAATTACAAACAAAAAAATGAATTAACTAAAAGCAGTCTTTGTCTCACAATGCGTTGACCTTTTTTCTTATATAATTGGGAACAATTTCTCATCTTTCTTTTTTTTGCAATGTTGCAATATTTTCTCATACAATTTTTACTTGTTGATGTAAAAGCATTACTTTTAATGCAAAATTGGGATATTGTCATGTATAATTCTCACTGTTTATCACATTATTGTCAATTTGTTGTTGTTCTTGTAAAATAGTGAAATTTGCTGAGTAATATTATAACTTTTGTTATAATTTTTTGCTAAGTAGAATTACGATTATTATAATATTGCCAACATTTTAAAGTTTTCTTATAAAATTATGACTTTTGTCATAATTCTCACTATAATCACATTATTGCCAATTTTGTTGTTCTTGTAAAATAGTGAAATTTGTTGAGTAATATTATGACTTTTGTTATAATTTTTTGCTAAGTAGAATTTCCGATTATTATAATATTGCCAACATTTTAAAGTTTTCTATAAAATTATGACTTTTGTCATAATTCTCACTTTGATCACATTATTGGCAATTTTGTTGTTGTTCTTGTAAAATAGTGAAATTTGTTGAGTAATATTATGACTTTTGTCATAATTTTGCTAAGTAGAATTCCGATTATTATAATATTGCCAACATTGTAAAGTTTTCTTATAAAATTATGACTTTTGTCATAATTCTCACTATAATCTTATTGCCAAATTTGTTATTGTTCTTGTAAAATAGTGACATTTGTTGAGTAATATTATGACTTTTGTCATAATTTTGCTAAGTAGAATTATGATTATTATTATTAAGATATTGCCAACATTTTAAAGTTTTGTTATAAAATTATGACTTTTGTCATAATTCTCACTTTTATCACATTATTACCAATTTTGTTGTTGTTCTTGTAAAATAGTGAAATTTGTTGAGTAATATTATGGGAATTTTGTCATAATTTTGCTAAGTAGAATTCCGATTATTATAATATTGCCAACATTGTAAAGTTTTCTTATAAAATTATGACTTATGTCATAATTCTCACTTTATCACATTACCAATTTTGTTGTTGTTATTGTAAAATACTGAAATTTGTTGAGTAATATTATGACTTTTGTCATAATTTTGCTAAGTAGAACTCCGATTATTATAATATTGCCAACATTTTAAAGTTTTCTTATAAAATTATGACTTTTGTCATAATTCTCACTTTTATCACATTATTACCAATTTTGTTGTTGTTCTTGTAAAATAATGAAATTTGTTGAGTAATATTATGACTTTTGTCATAATTTTTCCAAGTAGAATTCCGAATATTATAATATTGCCAACATTTTAAAGTTTTCTTATAAAATTATGACTTTTGTCATAATTCTCACTTTGATCACATTATTGCCAATTTTGTTGTTGTTCTTGTAAAATAGTGAAATTTGTTGAGTAATATTATGACTTTTGTCATAATTTTGCTAAGTAGAACTCCAATTATTATAATATTGCCAACATTTTAAAGTTTTCTTATAAAATTATGACTTTTGTCATAATTCTCACTATAATCACATTATTGCCAATTTTGTTGTTGTTCTTGTAAAATAGTGAAAATTTGTTGAGTAATATTATGACTTTTGTCATAATTTTGCTAAGTAGAACTCCAATTATTAAAATATTGCCAACATTTTAAAGTTTTCTTATAAAATTATGACTTTTGTCATAATTCTCACTATAATCACATTATTGCCAATTTTGTTGTTGTTCTTGTAAAATAGTGAAATTTGTTGAGTAATATTATGACTTTTGTCATAATTTTGCTAAGTGGAACTCCGATTATTAAAATATTGCCAACATTTTAAAGTTTTCTTATAAAATTATGACTTTTGTCATAATTCTCACTATAATCACATTATTGCCAATTTTGTTGTTGTTCTTGTAAAATAGTGAAATTTGTTGAGTAATATTATGACTTTTGTCATAATTTTGCTAAGTAGAACTCCAATTATTATAATATTGCCAACATTTTAAAGTTTTCTTATAAAATTATGACTTTTGTCATAATTCTCACTATAATCACGTTATTGCCAATTTTGTTATTGTTCTTGTAAAATAGTGAAATTTGTTGAGTAATATTATGACTTTTGTCATAATTTTGCTAAGTAGAACTCCAATTATTATAATATTGCCAACATTTTAAAGTTTTCTTATAAAATTATGACTTTTGTCATAATTCTCACTATAATCACATTATTACCAATTTTGTTGTTGTTCTTGTAAAATAGTGAAATTTGTTGAGTAATATTATGAATTTTGTCATAATTTTGCTAAGTAGAATTCCGATTATTATGATATTGCCAACATTTTAAAGTTTTCTTTAAAATTATGACTTTTGTCATAATTCTCACTATAATCACATTATTGACCACTTTGTAGTTGTTCTTGTAAAATAGTGAAATTTGTTGAGTAATATTATGACTTTTGTCATAATTTTGCTAAGTAGAATTCCGATTATTATGATATTGCCAACATTTTAAAGTTTTCTCATAAAATTATGACTTTTGTCATAATTGTAACTATAATCACATTGCCAATTTTGTTGTTGTTCTTGTAAAATAGTGAAATTTGTTGAGTAATATTATGAATTTTGTCATAATTTTGCTAAGTAGAATTCTGATTATTATAATATCGCCAACATTTTAAAGTTTTCTTATAAAATTTTGATTTTTGTGTAAAATTACGACTCTTTTCATAAAACTGTCAAAATGTTAAGCTTTTCTTGTAAAAATGTGGCTGTTATTGCGTAAAATTCCAACTTTGATCATA
The DNA here is from genome assembly GCF_033978795.1 of Nerophis ophidion. Lineage (NCBI taxonomy): Eukaryota > Metazoa > Chordata > Actinopteri > Syngnathiformes > Syngnathidae > Nerophis > Nerophis ophidion. Next base: position 84,822,029 of record NC_084611.1, read on the forward strand.
ATATTGCACAAACGTTCAGTTTTTCTTATAAAAGTTGAGTAAAACTACGACTTATTATAATACTGCCAACATTTATTTTTCTCAAAAGTTTTTCTCGGGAAATTGTGACAATTTTTCTTGTGAAATGCCGACTAATTTTTCACAACAAGCTTTTTTTTGTATATTTGCATAGTTTGTATGTTTTATTAATGTTGTAAATCAAATCTTTATATATTTAGAAAGGGTGGTCCTAAAGAGGTAGGCATTTTCGGAGGTCTCAAGAAGGTAACAAATACAATTGTGCGTGCTGTGCGTGTGTGTGTGTGTGTGTGTGTGTGTGTGTGTGTGTGTGTGTGTGTGTGTGTGTGTGTGTATGTGTCAGTCATCATGGCACTGTAGAAAACCTCAAGTGTCACCAGCCCCCTCACAAACTACGTTGCTAATTTACCATCAAGTAACATCTGACAAGTGGCCAAATGGGGCAAAAGAACAACCAAACCCAAAAAGCCATATTCCGAGTCCCATTTCCGACGCAGGCACGACAGAGTTTGAGGTGTCGCGTCGCATCTGGCTGAGCTTGCTCACTGAACCGTCGCCGTAGCGGGCGAAGCAGGTACAGTAGTGGTGTAGCGGCTCCTTGTCTCCAGGCAGCGCGGTGGTGTGGTGTCGTCTGGAATGAGAGCGCCTTCTTTCTCCACTTTACCCACGCAATCCACTACGTTTAATGTTCTCCCACTACTATTGTGCTTGGTTATAAAAAGATGACCCACTTGGGTTTTTTTCCCCCCCGAGTTGGAACCTGCGGTTTTCCCTCCTAAAACCCTAGTCACGTATACACGGTGTAAACAGAAGGTAAGGTAGTAGTTTAGCTTCACCCTTCTCTTAAAGGCCTACTGAAATGAGATTTTCTTATTCAAACGGGGATAGCAGGTCCATTCTATGTGTCATACTTGATCATTTCGCGATATTGCCGTATTTTCGCTGAAAGGATTTAGTAGAGAACATCGACGATAAAGTTCGCAACTTTTGGTGCTGATAAAAAAGCCTTGCCTGTACTGGAAGTAGCAGACGATGTGCGCGTGACGTCACGGGTTGTGGAGCTTCTCACATCCTCACATTGTTTACAATCATGGCCACCAGCAGCGAGAGCGATTCGGACCGAGAAAACGACGATTTCCCCATTAATTTGAGCGAGGATGAAAGATTCCTGGATGAGGAAAGTGAGAGTTAAGTGAATTATATTTATATACGCTCTTTTTTTAGTGACTCAAAGCGCTTTACATAGTGAAACCAAATATCTAAGTTATGCTTCACGGTGGCAGAGGGGTTAGTGCGTCTGCCTCACAATACGAAGTTCCTGCAGTCCTGGGTTCAAATCCAGTCTGGGGATCTTTCTGTGTGGAGTTTGCATGTTCTCCCCGTGAATGCGTGGGTTCCCTCCGGGTACTCCGACTTCCTCCCACCTCCAAAGACATGCACCTGGGGATAGGTTGATTGGCAACACTAATTTGGCCCTAGTGTGTGAATGTGAGTGTGAATGTTGTCTGTCTATCTGTGTTGGCCCTGCGATGAGGTGGCGACTTGTCCAGGGTGTACCCTGCCTTCCGCCCGATTGCAGCTGAGATAGGCGCCAGCGTCCCCCGCGACCCCGAAAGGGAATAAGCGGTAGGAAATGGATGGATGGATGGATGGATGACATTCAAACCAGTGTGGGTGGCACTGGAATCAGGTGGGCAAAGTGTCTTGCCCAAGGACACAACGGCAGTGACTAGGATGGCGGAAGCGGGAATCAAACCTGCAACCCTCAAGTGAGAGTGAAAGACTAGAAAAAAAAGACTATACAGTGGGAACAATTCAGATGTTATTAGACAAATTTACTAAGATAATTCTGGAAAATCCCTAATCTGCTTATTGTGTTACAAGTGTTTTAGTGAGATTATATGGTCGTATCTGTACAACCTGAAGGTCGACCCGGCACCTTTCTTCAGCACCAGTCGACGGGTGGTGGCGATGCCCATCTCTGCCCTTCGCAAGGTACCCTCTTCGAAACACGATCTTTCGAAATGATCGCTGCATAATACAATGTACTTTATGTGTGTGTGGTCCAATCCAACCGTGTTCGCTTGCCCACTCTGTTCCATAGTAAAGCTTCACCGTCATCTTTCGGGAATGTAAACAATGAAACACCGGCTGTGTTTGTGTTGCTAAAGGCGGCCGCAATACACCGCTTCCCACCTACGGCTTTCTTCTTTGATGTCTCCATTATTCATTGAACAAATTGCAAAAGATTCAGCAACACAGATGTCCAGAATACTGTGGAATTATGCGATGAATACAGACAACTTATAGCTGGGAACGGTGCTGGAACAAAATGTCCTCGACAATCCGAGACGCGTCATCATACCGAGACGTTTCAGCAGGATACTTCGGCGCAAAATTTAAAATTGCAATTTAGTAAACTAAAGCGGCCGTATTGGCATGTGTTGCAATGTTAATATTTCATCATTGATATATAAACTATCAGACTGTGTGGTCGGTAGTAGTGGGTTTCAGTAGGCCTTTAAATATCCACTATCAGCCGGATAAGTCGGAAAGAGAGATGACACGGCAGACCTGGGCAAACTAAGGCCCGGGGGCCACATGCGGCCCGGTGAGCTTTTCAATCTGGCCCGCTGGACATTTTTTAAGATTTTTAAGATGGAAAATGTAGCTGCCACTATGCTGTGCAGTAATCTGCGTTTATGGATTATATACCTATGGTCATCTAATTACCGTATTTTTCGGATTATAAATCGCTCCGGCTGAAAGTGCATAACAAAGAAGGAAAAAAAACATATATAAGTAGCATTTTTGGGGGATATTTATTTGATAAAATCCAACACCAAGAATAGACATTTGAAAGGCAATTTAAAATAAATAATGAATAGTGAACAACAGGCTGGTATGTTAACCTAACATATTATGGTAAGAGTCATTCAAATAACTATAACATATCAATCAATGTTTATCAATCAATGTTTATTTATATAGCCCCAAATCACAAATGTCTCAAAGGACTGCACAAATCATTACGACTACAACATCCTCGGAAGAACCCACAAAAGGGCAAGGAAAACTCACACCCAGTGGGCAGGGAGAATTCACATCCAGTGGGACGCCAGTGACAATGCTGACTATGAGAAACCTTGGAGAGGACCTCGGATGTGGGCAACCCCCCCCCCCTCTAGGGGACCGAAAGCAATGGATGTCGAGCGGGTCCAACATGATACTGTGAAAGTTCAATCCATAGTGGCTCCAACACAGCCGCGAGAGTTCAGTTCAAAGCGGATCCAAGACAGCAGTGAGAGTCCCGTCCACAGGAGACCATCTCAAGCGGAGGTGGGTCAGCAGCGTAGAGATGTCCCCAATCGATGCAGGCGAGCGGTCCATCCTGGGTCCCGACGAGCGGTCCATCCTGGGTCTCGACTCTGGACAGCCAGTACTTCATCCATGGTCATCGGACCGGACCCCCTCCACAAGGGAGGGGGGGACATAGGAGAAAGAAAAGAAGCGGCAGATCAACTGGTCTAAAAAGGAGTTCTATTTAAAGGCTAGAGTATACAGATGAGTTTTAAGGTGAGACTTAAATGCTTCTACTGAGGTAGCATCTCGAACTGGTACTCAAAGCGCTTTGAGTACCTTGAAGGTAGAAAAGCGCTATACAAGTACAACCCATTTATTTATCATTTACCGGGAGGGCATTCCAGAGTACTGGAGCCCGAACGGAAAACGCTCTATAGCCCGCAGACTTTTTTTGGGCTCTAGGAATCACTAATAAGCCGGAGTCTTTTGAACGCAGATTTCTTGCCGGGACATATGGTACAATACAATCGGCAAGATAGGATGGAGCTAGACCGTGTAGTATTTTATACGTAATTAGTAAAACCTTAAAGTCAAATCTTAAGTGCACAGGAAGCCAGTGCAGGTGAGCCAGTACAGGCGTAATATGATCAAACTTTCTTGTTCTTGTCAAAAGTCTAGCAGCCGCATTTTGTACCAACTGTAATCTTTTAATGCTAGACATGGGGAGACCCGAAAATAATACGTTACAGTAATCGAAACGAGACGTAACAAACGCATGGATAATGATCTCGGCGTCTTTAGTGGACAAAATGGAGCGAATTTTAGCGATATTACGGAGATGAAAGAAGGCCGTTTTAGTAACGCTTTTAATGTGTGCCTCAAAGAAGAGAGTTGGGTCGAAGATAATACCCAGATTTTTTACCGAGTCACCTTGTTTTATTATTTGATTGTCAAATGTTAAAGTTGTATAATTAAATAGAGGTCGGTGTCTAGCAGGACCGATAATCAGCATTTCCGTTTTTTGGGCGTTAAGTTGCAAAAAGTTAGCGGACATCCATTGTTTAAATTCATTAAGACACGCTTCCGACTGACTACAGTCCGGCGTGTTGGTCAGCTTTAGGGGCATGTAAAGTTGGGTGTCATCAGCATAGAAGTGAAAGCTAATAACGTATTTGCGTATGACGTCACCCAGCGGCAGCACGTAGATGCGGAAGAGTACAGGGCCAAGGACCGAACCCTGGGGAACTCCACACGTTACCTTAACATAGTCCGAGGTCACACTGTTATGGGAGACGCACTGCATCCTATCAGTAAGATATATATCCTCAGTAATGCAGCACTACCAATGTATCTTTTTTAAAAGGCCAAACGTCTGATGTGACGCAGCTCCTCTGTTGGTTCTAATTAGATAGTGAGGGTAAACCTTGTTGTATTTAATAATTCCACAGGCAGGCTTGAAAAAAAGGCTTCCAGCTGTGAGTCGTCAGCCTGCTTTCAGTGCCCGCCTTTGTTCGGTTTTTCAAAACATTTTTGGAGCTTGAGCCCAAAATTAGCACTGCATCTACATATGGCTGCCAGGGGGAAATGCCCAGAGAGCTATGCTGCAAAAGCTCAACCATTTTTTTTTTTTTTTTTTCATTTTTTACTCAGGCTATCCTAAAACCAAGGAGCTTCTTCTTATTTTGCCCTGACATTTCTTCAAAGAGTAGACTGTCAGATGGAACACCGCTCGTTGGATTCTGAATGCTGACACGCGTTGTAACGGCGGGATGATTTCTACCTGCTTTGTATTGGCATTTTGCGTTGAAGCATTAAAAAAAAAAAAAAAGAGGATTTCAGGCAGGAGTAAACAAAGAAGGTGGTGTTTAAAAGCTGGGGAGGAACCTGTGGGTGGGAGGCGGCCTTCCTGCCCTGAAGGATGTCGCCGCAGACAATAATCCTCTTATTCCGAAGCTCGCTATCCACCGAAGGTGACAATTTTTACGTACAAGTATTTATTTTCTGCGTGTGCAGCCCAGCGAGCCCCCGGCATGGCCGTCAGCTGTCAGCTGCCGAGCGAGTGCTTTCTTTAAAGTCAATTAAACCTGCCTGCAGAGCGCCGCGTTAGATCATCTCGTCCCCGGGAACATCTGCAGCCCCGAGTTAGTTACATTTGACCTTCAGCCACTTGCTTGTGCTTCGGACTGGTTTTCTCGGATCGCCTCGCGTGGGCAAAAACCACAATGTCACACGCAGTCGTGCCAGCTCCTCGAGAGAAGATGTGGACGTTTTATTAGCCTCTAGCGGGTGGGGACATGCGCTACTTGCTGTGTCACCAATCAGGGGCTACAAACTTCAGCTTATCATATTTTTTTATGTTGTATATTCTCCTTCAATTTTAGTTCTTGTACAATATCAGTAAAAGACTCAGTCACACCTTAAAGACCTACTTAAACCCACTACTACCGACCACGCAGTCTGATAGTTTATATATCAATGATGAAATATTAACGTTGCGACACATGCCAATACGGCCGGTTTAGTTGACTAAATTGCAATTAAAAATTTTGCGCGGAAGTATCATGCTAAAACGTCGCGGTACGATGACGCGTGCCGCATTTTGTTCCGGCAGCGTTCACAGCTATAAGTCGTCTCTTTTCATCGCATAATTCCACAGTATTCTGGACATCTGTGTTGCTGAATCTTTTGCAATTTGTTCAATGAAAAGTGGAGACGTCAAAGAAGAAAGCCGTACAACCTTAAAACCTTAAAACTCATCTGTATACTCTAGCCTTTAAATAGACCTCCTTTTTAGACCAGTTGATCTGCCGCTTGTTTTCTTTCTCCTATGTCCCCCCCTCCCTTGTGGAGGGGGTCCGGTCCGATAACCATGGATGAAGTACTGGCTGTCCAGAGTCGAGACCCAGAATGGACCGCTCGTCGGGACCCAGGATGGACCGCTCGCCTGTATCGATTGGGGACATCTCTACGCTGCTGACCCGCCTCCGCTTGAGATGGTCTCCTGTGGACGGGACTCTCGCTGCTGTCTTGGATCCGCTTTGAACTGAACTCTCGCGGCTGTGTTGGAGCCACTATGGATTGAACTTTCACAGTATCATGTTGGACCCGCTCGACATCCATTGCTTTCGGTCCCCTAGGGTGGGGGGGGGGGGGGTGTTGCCCACATCTGAGGTCCTCTCCAAGGTTTCTCATAGTCAGCATTGTCACTGGCGTCCCACTGGATGTGAATTCTCCCTGCCCACTGGGTGTGAGTTTTCCTTGCCCTCTTGTGGGTTCTTCCGAGGATGTTGTAGTCGTAATGATTTGTGCAGTCCTTTGAGACATTTGTGATTTGGGGCTATATAAATAAACATTGATTGATGATGATTGATTGAAGTGGGAAGCGGTGTGTTGCGGCCGCCTTTAGCAACACAAACACAGCCGGCGTTTCATTGTTTACATTCCCGAAAGATGACGGTGAGGCTTTACTATGGAACAGAGCGGTCAAGCGAACGTGGTTCCCTACCACATGTCAACCGGCAGGTTTCGGTGAGAAAATGGTGGTAATAAGTCGGCTCTTACCGTAGACATGAGCGGAGAGCTTGCGTCGTTCCACCTGCGCCTGTCGAAGAGGCTGCTGTGGATTTTCTTGCCTCCTCCCACCGGCCTCCCCCGACCGTCGGATGCTTCCACCGTGGAGGAGGGAAAAAAAATAAAAATCTCAGCCCGGCCGCTTTCGCCTCGTCGAGAAACGTGGCTTCCCTCAGAGACACTGGCGGTCACCACA